>NC_089855.1:9512218-9852218 GCF_036373705.1 Amia ocellicauda
CAAATGCTTCAGTTTAAACAACATGTTTTGAAGAACATACTGGTAAGAAAAGGTGAGTTATTAACTTGTGGATGACTTAAATAGTTTAGCAGCAAAGAGGTCCATGCTGTAATGCCAGACTTGGATAGGAACATGCCAGCTGTGTGCGGCAACGTTGAGTCCCAGGAGGGCCGATGGAGACCTGTGCAGGACTCTAGGACAACACAAGCTTCACACACAAACAGGAGTAAAGCCTTGTCACTGTTCAGTTTGTTACAGTACACAATCCGATGCTTTCACAGTAAATTGTTCCTCAGAGATCTTTACGACTTTGTTTACTTCCATGTCTGTGAAACCCCCCTATTGGGATTGTATTTTCTGAAAGCTTAAGAGAGTCTGCAGCTGCACAAATACAATCCTTTCTATTAATCAATATTTAAATGAAACGTTGTTTAAATTTAATACAATTTCTGTGTGAATATAATTATCCAATTAACACCCACATGATATTCTTTATTCTTACTTCACTGCTCCTCAGGCCAAAGAGACCCCTCAGTCCTATTTCAGTCATGGGCAGTAAGGAGACCAGCTGGTCACCTTTTTTCTCCAACAACCAAGGAGAAAAATAAAAAATAAAACTTCTTTAAAAAGCGTAGAATAGCCGAGCCCATTTGCTGGAAAATGCAACATCAGCAACAAAACAAAAGTGTGAGTGTGAGTGAGATGATTTTCACATGAGAGGGACACACACCTCCTTCCAGAAAATAATGAAACCTTTATGAAATCCAGTGTTTTGGCCAGCAGTCAGAACACTATAGTGGAGGAATAGACCTCATTCCTTTTTTCGTATGGATCGACTGTAGTGTAAACACGCCGTGCTGGGGTAAGCAGGGACCCTCACGGAGAGCGATCGCTGCCAATGAGAAGCAGAGTTAAAGGATGAACGGCCAATAGACTGTCAGAGAAGAAAAGTGGAATAAATCTTCCCAGCTCTGACGACAATGTGTTTCCACTTACAAACGCATATTTATTGCTGGCAGCCAATACGGGGGACTACATCGGAGCCAAGTCTTAGAAAGTTTCTGCTAGTTTTTTCTCTGAGTGAGTTTCATAAACTCCACTAAACACTCCAAACATTTTAGGAAGGAATTCCTTTGTTGCAGTCTTAATATTTCCATTATGTATGATTGTTCTGGTCTGAATGAGAACTGAAATACTCACAAGGACCCATGCAGGGCGTTGATGTAATGCACCCGATGCTGCCACCAAGATCGTCTGGCCCAAGTGTCCTTCAGAAAGTTATCATCTGGAAGTTTTAAACACTTCAATGGGGGAAGTGGGCAGAATCGGTGTGGCAGCACTTACCACCTCGATGGAATGGTTCTGTATTCGTGTGGTACTCTTGGTTTGTGTACCACTCAAGAGGAACGCTAGGTGTTCAAGTGATACACTTCCTTTGACCTGGACAAGTACGACCATCCTCTGAGACAAGGAATTATTGTGTCCTTCTGCCAGGGTAGCAAGTGGCTCTGATGGGTTCCTTATTTCCTTCCCTGCCTGCAGTGCTTGCTCCTAGAGAGATATTTATAAACATTTTAACTTCCCGATTTTGTCTTCCGAACATCTTAAAGAGTTCTCAAGTTACACTTAAAAGCCGGCACAGCGAGAAGCAAAGATCTTCAAAACCCCATCAGACCAAAAATGAACCAAACAAGGTATGAGAGCAGTAGAGAGTGAATGCCACAGCGGGGAGAGCTGACATTCGATTCATGCAACGCAACAGATGTACAAAGCTGATTTTCTGCTCGTGACTTCTTTCTTTTTTCCAGTCATCCCTCATAAACTTGAGAGGAAAAGTAGAATCTTCTCCACTGCTTAAAAATAAAACCAGAGAATTTGCCCAAGGGGAAATTCCACAACTCTATGCTGATAGTTTTATGCAAAATAGCCTACTGTGTGTGATGTTTTTTTTTTCTCCACTGGAAACTGAAATGGTCAATGTTATTTTTGTAGAAAGATTTGCAGCTGCACTGAACTAAATCTCTCTAAATGTGATATTTATCTAATCAAGGCACTTACTGTAGCAAGCTGTAAGTCAGTGGCCACCCACTACTTTTATCATAATACAAATTCTAGGCCACCTGGGTGCCGACTCAGCAAAATCCTGCATTTGCTTATTAACCTGAGTCAAGAGAGCAGCCAGCTGAGCTGATCTGTGCTGGGACTTGAAGAAGGGTCAAAGGCAAGATGCAGAGAATGTCTTTATACAGAAGACACTCAGCCCAGAATCAAGGGGCTGAGAGAATAACCAAATTACAGCCCTTTCATCACAGCACCTGGGAAGAGCTCCTACATAAACGCTAGGCTGCAGTGTGAAGCTTTTGTGTTTGTTTTCTTAACGCAATATAGACGCCAAGGTGGCCCACCACAGAGAGACGTGCGTTCCCACTCCTCTCTTCTGTAACGCGGTTTGAGACGCTTCGCTGCACGACACACAGCAATTATTACTACGCCGAGGCCCCTTGCTAGGAAGTCATTATGTCGATTCAGAATACTGTATAGGATTCCAGACTCTGTTGTGCCGTACATCTAGGGGGGAATGAAAAGTACCCTTTCCACAATTATCCGGCTGCGGGTAAACATCAGACTGAAAGGAGATGAAAGCCAACAAAGGCCACACACAGAAGCCAGGCTGGTGACGGGGTGAGCAGCCCAGGACCCCAGATTAAAGATGAATGAGAAACAGGAGCTCAGTCTGTGTGATGGTGGAATAATTATGCCTCGAGGGATAACATCAGTCAGCTGTAGGATCCGTAGAAAAGCCTGGAAGCGCCATGCAGCAATTCACAATGACATCATTTCTCACTATGCGCCTCTATTGCTGGTTACAGTATCCCTGCAACTTTATACTCTTCTATTTCAGAATGTTTATGATGTTTTACTGCATCTCTTGATTACTAGGTTTTGCACTTAGATTGAAAGCACTTCTGAAGCAATCTGAAGCAAGTTATTGAGCCATTAGAGGGTTACTTAATAGGATACAAAGTTTTATACATGCCAGTGGCCTTGCCTTTAAACTATACAGTAAAAAGCATAATCGAGAGATCCTTCAGTCCTTGCTTTTAACATAAACATGCACGAAAACATGAAGGTTACATACTTGAAAGAAAATCCTAGCTTTGATTACTAGTCCAAGTACCTTTATTTGAAGTAGGATATATATATAAAGGCCGTCAAGGTAGTCAGGACTATGTCGAGATCACAGTGAATTGTGTCCTGCAGGAAATCAGGTCAACAACAACGCACTTAACATTTACAAATGTACAGGTTTTTAAGTGTCTGCCTCAAGGTGTATGAATTTTAAAAATAAAGGAGAAAGAGTTAGGAACCGAATCCTAACTCCGAGTTTAATACTTATATACAATACACAATACATACTGTAGGAATGCCAGTGCTGTTAAACATTCACAAGAAGTGACTTTGTATTGTGTTTTTGGAATGATGCCTAGGAATGACTTCCCCCCAACAATCTTGTGGTGACTGCTGTATAACAGGCTACACAATCATACTTTAAAAGAAGTACGCCGGAGGTTTCCGTAAGTTTATGTGAAAATTGGATAGTACAGCGCCTGCAACCTTTTCTTTTTCTCTCAACAAGCGTGCATTTACTTTACAGGCACAATCTGTATCACGGCAAAAGAAGGTTTGGTCCGATTGATTTATATTGTATAAGAAATCACATAAATCTTGATTCAGATTTACAATACTCAAGAGAGACTTTTTGTTTTTTGATGGGAAAAAGATGTGAAATGAGCAAGCCCAGTATGAGCAATCCCTCCTTTCTGACACACATTGATGACTGTATTGTCGGGGCAAGATTAAGTTCAATGGCATGTAGACGGAACAGATAACACCGAGCTCCCGGCAAGACACTTCAATAACCATCTTCTCCACAAAATGTGGGCATGGAATTTAACGCCGTCCTCTACCGAGTAAACTGAAACCGCAATCAATGTCAGATTGACAAGCGGTGTTTATTCTGTCATCATACATCTGCCTCCAGTAGCTTGTCTTCGTGTTACAACCTGTCTCCCGCAAACCCAGCCGAGAGGTGATTTCCCAACCTAACTGTGGCTGAATTGTTAACTCGCCCAGCAGGCCTTGTAGTCTCGAATGAGGTTTAAGTGCCTGAGATGCTCATAAAACTGGTTGGTGGGAACTTAGCAATGCTCCTTAGCCTCTGGCCATCAAACCAGCTAATTTTATTCATATTTGTCCTCTTTTTAATACCTCACAATTAAATGTAATGGTACATAAACTGGGTGCATCCTGTTATAAAATACAAAAAAAAGTTAAAAGATAGTGATAGAATGAAAAACCTACAAAACTTTTAACATAAACTAATTTTTTTCTTCCGTACACATAGCATGTGACTATATTAGTCTGACATACAAAGGTGAATTGAGATGCATTGATTATTCTGAAAGAAATGCAAAGTGAAGAAAAGAATGACATAAAACCATTTGTCGTATGTATTTTATGTAGCTTGCAAGAACATAAAAAGCAACTGATAAGTTTGCCTTAACTCAACTTATATATATATATATATATATATATAAAAATGTTTTATATAAGTGTGCTGCTTCAATGCACAATGCACAATCATAATGCACACCACACAATAAATCTGTAGCTCATTGCTCAGCAGACAGAAGGCACTATAACATGCTGAACCCTGAAAGAGCTCTGATTGGATGTTTCCGGCTGGTGACTCATCTGTACCAGCAGCCCAGCGAGAGAGACTCTACACGTTGAGCTGAATTCCACAACTGAGAATGACTAACGGGACTAAAATTGCTTCAAACTAAACTTTTACATGAAAGAATTTCCCTCAGACAGATTTTGCAGTCCGCAGACTTCAACATTTTCACTCAACCGGCCAACGTTTGGCAGCAAATCATCCAATATGTTGACTGTGACATCAAGCCAAGTCAAATGTAAACAGCAAACGGGTTGGGACTGTAAGCAGGCCTGTCCAAAGCCCCAGAGCGCAGCCTCCCTCGGCACGTGGTGAGCCCTGGACTGGACCCTTACACCACCGCGATCACCTCCCCCGAACACTTCTCACCCACTAACTGTTTTGTGGCTGCAGTTATCTCGTCCCCACCAGGGACTTTCTTTTTTCCAGCAGAGGACAGCATGTTGTGCCTGAGAAAGCACGACCATGATTTGAGACAACTGAAAGGGATGTTGCTCGGCTCCTGTGACTTATGAAAACCGGCACAGAACTGAGGCCAACTGTATTCATCATATTAAACAAGAGAAAATCAAGAATGATCGTATGGGAGGGTCGATTCTGATTTGGATCCAAGTCTAATTTTCCCTCCGGGCTGAGAATTGCTGTGGCATAGGAGAGACTGCACAGGGGTCAGAGCGGGGGCACCGACCCCCCGAAATGGAAGAATCTTCCCAAAGGTGAAAAAAGGCAGGTTGCACGAAAAGAAAAAGGAAAACCGGAGGCACACTTAATTTCTGAGTTTAAATAAAGACAGATTATGTTTCTCAGTTTAGGAATGAAATAGTCTGTTGTACACAGTTAAAACATACTCTTTGTGGTACTCTATTCAGTTTATTTTTTATGACAAAACCTACAGAAATATGATATTCCGTAGAAAACCATTTTAAGAATATTGGGAATGGGACCAGCATTCCTCACAAAAACTCCTAGTTACTGTCAGGACAAAATGAATGGAAATTTGCTCTTTATTTTATGCACCGTTAAGCATTTTCTTCAGTCTGCAGCAGTTAATATGTTTGTGATCAATTTTAGTGTATTATTTACAACTTTATGACAATTCTATTAAATGTAGCTTGCCTACACTGAAAATGGATTTGAAGACATTTCATTTTCAGAACACATACAGAGAAGAAAATCTGGAAGGTCCTCAGAGGTTTTAATGCATTGAAAAGGATGATCAGAAAACCATTATGAATTAATCCAATAATCCTTTTGTTGAGTTCTGGGTGGTTCCAGTCATTTCCAGTGAGTTAATCATGCTGGGATAATTGCTTTGTCAGCCTACAACTTAATAACACATTTTTCAGGGTTTGTCTCCAGATCCCAGAAGCAAATATGACAAGCTTGTGTCTGTTCTATGGCCACTGTCACATTTCTAACCTCTAACTTCCCTTTTCGGGGGTTATATATAGATATCCTTACAATGTGGTGTGGCGGAAACTTAAATAAATACACAACTCTGCTCCAATGAGAATGCACCGTTTCTCTTTTAATCTTGTAAGATGTTGGCTCCACGTGTTGTTTTTATGCAAACTGTTTCCAGTTTGTCTAGTGCGCTTCTCTCTGTGCGCACACAAAGTATCCGATTCCTGCCCGTCGCCCCTCTCCCAATACATCCCACGTCAACAGATAGAAACATCATGTTCCCGGCAAATACACAGCAGCTCAGGGCGCACATGGGTTACTCTGTGCAACCGAGGCGCAAAAAAGCCCCATCCGCGCAAAAACTTCAGCCCTTCGTGCATCTCCGTGCAAGTGCAATTCAGCACAATGAAGAAAACACGCGTAAAAACCTCGGCGATTGTGTTAAATGTAACTTCACCCAGACAGCGAGAGGCTTGTCGTGTCCTGCGTCCAACAGCGACTGCTTTCCTACGTCAAAGAGGGACCAACATGACACGTCTTACCTTCGTGGTATCCAAAGCTGCAGGAAAAGTGCACACCTAAGACCAGGACCGCTAGCAGCCAGGTATCCATGTCCAGATGTTTCACTCTCTTCCCCATGAGTCTCAGGGAGAAACAGGCAGCTGGAGCCCCTTTCCACCGGATCCGCCTCCTGCTGCAGGAAACGGGAGAATATTCTCCTCCAATTACTAATCCAATTTGGACACACAGCCGGGACGCATCTCCGTTTATGTGTGCATTGCTTAATGTGCATTTATTTATTAATGATTATTATCCATTCAAATCATGGGACTTCTATTGGTTATTTGCGATTGAAAAGTAAGAATGCGTTACAGTCGAAGTCCACAAGAACTTCTCTAGTTTGAGCACTTTAAACCCCCACTGAACTGCGCCAATCCACTGTTTACTAACGGAGGAGATCCTGACGCCAACGTGATAAATCACAAGTTACTGTCTGATTCCCAAGGAAGCCTGGAGGCTGACGTTTTACACACTGAAATTAACTGTTGAGCTTTCTTCCCCACAAGCAGTCATGCCAAATGTTAAAGAAAGAATAAACCTCTAATGGAAATGTGATCATTTGCAGTGATATATGGAATGAAGACCTATTAGGCGTATTTTGTCGGAGGAGCTCCAAACTCCAAGCATTTTCAGAGCGGTGCAAATGTTTTTACAGCCACTAATTTAGTAGACTTTAAAGGCATGTCCAAAAATGAATCGGACTTGGCAATACTGCAGTGCATCCTTGTGTGTGTAGGTATTGCTTCCCAGTGTTTGACAGGGAAGTTTATTTTCTGGTTTATTCAATTCCCCTCATCCCACGAATCTCCCCTTCTGAAGTCGCCCTTCCCAGAGAGAGCAAGCCAGGTCCTATTCCCGTAAAAGACACCTGAAGTGGGAAAAGCAAACCATAGACAAGTTCAGACCCCCGTGCTACAGCAGCCCCTATAGAGATCACAACCTGTTCAATCGGCTGATAAGATTCACAGGAGAACAAAGGAGCTTCTGGGCAGGTCCATGAGGTGAAATCCTTGCCAACATCCTCAAAGTCAAGTGGAATTAGCCACCTAATTAGATTTTTTTTATACGCATTTATAATGTTCGCGCTGAATGCAAAAGTGTTCACTAAAATGTTTTGACCCACATTCTAGAGCAGTATTTCAATTCCAAGTTTCAGATGCAGAAAAAATGCAAGACAAATGTATGTATGCATGTATAATATATATATATATATATATATATATATATATATATATATAGCAAATATGTTTACTTTTACTGTTCAAACAATTGGACACATTCCAAAACATTCACATTTAGGTATGAGAAAAAAGGAGACATGCAAAATATGATGCCCTATAAAGGCCACACAGAGAATGTGTCATAAACAGACATTTCACTGCAACAGATTACAATATACACATTTAAAGTGCCGTTTGTGCTCTTACATTATTTAAATTGTATATAAATAAATATATGTTACATTGACAAATATGTACATTTTCACAACTGCAACAATTCTCACCTGTATATTACTTTTTTCCACATCAATACATGTTTAATTATAGAAAAATCACCAAAAGGCACACGTGCGCGCACACACACACACACACATATATGTATTAAGTACAGGACAAGAAAAACATTTTAGTGTAGAAAAGTTGAAGAATAGTAGGTGTTTTTGTAAAAATAAGTATTCGACCATTTATGTCTATAAACTTACAGCACATCTTTGCGATGGCTTGGTAGTTCGGTAAAAAAAAAAAAAAAAAGATAAATAAAATAAAAATGACGGATGAAGACAGCGTTCCAAAACGGAGACCATTTCTGTCATGTTGATGTGAGTTATATTATGAATATATATATATATATAAAAACACTGAATCCACAGTTACATTAAAAAAAACTGTGATCACAATTGTTGACTTTGAGAAACAGGGGTGCTTTTGACTTTGTACCCTGAAACAAAAAGAAAATAAACTGAATGAACACGTTCTTCTGTAGTGGTCTGGATCCTGGAAAGTGACGAAGCATACAATACTATTCGAGAATGCCTATGGCACAAATGTCTACAAACATTGAAACAACCCCCAGAAGTACAGTGCGTCTGAAGCCACATCTTCGAAATAAAAGAAAGCTGAAAACTGTCAGCAGTGTGTGCAGTTCTAGGGCCAGTTTCCATCATGGGGCACTCGTTAAAATGTAAATAATCTTTCTAGTGTTTTTCCTCAATAATATATCATTCTAATGTAGTAATGTAAAGCTTTACATCGATTTTAAAAGTGTAATCAAATCTATAAATTACAATCACCTCCCATAATGTAAATAGGTGGGAACAGGGGTACTTAATTAAGAATTGCAGTGTACACTATGACGTGGTCTGTAAATCCAAACCACAAAAGAGGGGGCAGTTTGAAATCATTATTTTCATCCCAGTTCAAACTCTAAGCCAATGTGTCCATCAGAGAACACAGCGGTATTGTTGCTTTCTTTGCGTTTACGTAACAGCACTAAGCCCCCCTTTCCACACTTGGACTTGACAGAAGGAATAACAGTCTGCATGACATTAATCGAGCAGCTGATTCTGGACAATGTGCTCACGTTAATGCTTTCCTGAGTGCGTTTTCTCAAGGGGCAATTCGCTCGAATGCTCTCCCTCTAATCCACGTTGTTGTGAAAGAGAAGTTACAACAAACTCTGGAAACGTCTCCTCAAAGCGCCAAATCCCCCCACCCTGGTTCCTCAATTACGTTGTCAGAGGATATTTATTACTGTATGTAACATACCTCAGTTTAAAGACATAAAAAGGGGTAACCTACTCTTAAATAAACTTAATTATAGATTAAAGTAAAAGTGTGTAAGTACAGAGCCAAATGTCACATTCCTTAATGGGTTGAAGATGCAAGTTAACGATTAGGTTACTCGATATGTTCCAGCTCTTACAAGTTCACTCCCAAACTGTAACAAATATATCGGGAGAATTAAGTGTGCAAACGCAGCAGGTCATGATAAACGCGTCCACAGATCTGCCGCTAGGGGAACAGCACTTACGCTATGTTGCAATCCTTGACCTTTGGTTTGTCAGCTTTTAAATGTGTTATTTTGCGTTCCTCCCCAAGACCACACAACTGCTCTACAGCAATCAAGAACCTCGGTGGAGAAACGTGGGAGTTCAGTGCAGGCACACGTAGCTCTACGAACATATGTGTTGCAGCGTTTTGAGTTATAAGCGGTAGAATAGACGGAGCAACTCAAAAGTCGCCCCACACTTTATTAAAGAGAGTAAACTGCAGGATGCGTTTACTATTGCTAGTTTAAAGCCTTCACAAACGCACGTCTTCCAAGGCACAGTGAAGCAGGTGTACTAAACCTGTGGGCAATCACAGCAGGGCGCATGTGGAGGAGTGGGACCTCCTGTCACTGGGGCCCTCTCTCTTCTGTGGCCCCCGCTGCTGGGGAAGGGTGAGGCTCCGGCTGATCTCGCTGGTGTTATTCTTGTTCAGGTCGCTGGGCTCCTCGTGGCCAGGGTGCATGCTGGGATTTGGGACGGGGGGCTCGTTTTCCTGGACGCCGTCTCGTTTCCTTTCTTCTTTCCTCTCTGGCTTCTTGGATTCGCTCGACAGTCGCTTGAAAAGAGACATCTGAGAGGAAGAAGCAAAGTCAGCTGGTCACAGATTTCTTTTGTATCATTTATTCATTTCCACCTTGGGGTTTTAGTCCCTGTAATGCTGTAGTGACTCCTTGGTGCTTTGAAAACACACCTCTGTTTTCTCTCATGCATCCATCAGATAATATCACAACTAGCACACATTATAACGAACATTTCAACATCATAGCCCATTTTACTGTATAAATGTTGTGTTATTCTTAATGAAAAGAAATAATTAAAAGAAAAAAAAGTTTATCATACAAATTTGTATATTGTTAAAATACAATTGATCCATTTATTTCAATGTCTTTTAAAGGGAATAAGTTTTAAATGTTCTTTCCAGCAGCACAAGTTGCTTAAGATCCACAGTTTTCACTAATGGAATTTAGAAATTAAAACATTCCATTAATCGAGTTCTATCATAATGTAACGGGGAAAAAAAAGGATTTAATTAAATGAAACCATCATTTACTTACCTTTCTGTTTGTCCCAAAAATGCCCTTTTGTTTCAAATCCTCTTTTGATCCGCGGTCTCCGTCACCTTGTGCATTAGTTTCCTCCTGAATTTTTGGATTTCCCGACACTTCAGAAACTGTCAACAGCAACAACACAATGGACAACATGAATGGCTATGACAACACAAAGTTTTAAAATTTTAATTTGATTACATTTATAGCCAGGACACAGTCAGCCACTCCGATCCACACTAAGACTTTCGCATTCTTATACAATGTCATTAATATTTCCCACATCCCTTCACGTCTGCTGAGTGTCTCTTAACCATGTTATCTACATTTTAAATTAATGAGGATGCCTGCACTGCACTCTGGTATGCAATTGAATGTACATATTACAGGGGGGATGTTTAATCATGCACTAGATTCATAACTTATATATAGTTTATAATTATACATGTGTAAACTATAAAAACAGTACGTTCAATCAGCATTATATATCAAGTGGTCTCATATTCTTTCAGCAATCTCAGCATGTTTTTCAATGCACTTGAATGGCTTATTAACATCCTGCAGACCCATTTCTAAACCGTAAATGGATGAATGACCTAGTGTATTGCATACCCCATGAAAGGGCTTTCACAGAGCATGACAGGAGAGCTGACATGAAGGTCACTGTTAGATGTGAGGCGTATTTACCTTGCCGTATGCATACACTCCTTGATAGGGGGCTATAGAAGTCTGCGGACCTGCGTCGTAATTAAATGCTTTACATTCCTTTCTCCATGAAAGACTTTAGTTTGTGTCAAGTTTCAGGGCTCTCTGAAAGCAATGCCTTTATATGAAGTTGGGGGGAATCATGACTTAATGGTTACTGTTGATCCACGGTAGCACTTATTTTCTGCCAGTTAATACTAAAGGCATATAAAAAGCTAAAAGGATAAAATATCAGGGGACGGAGGGGCGCTATATTCCAGACCGCATCTTCCACTTCCTGACAGTCCAGACTACAGGTCAAGAGAAGAACTACAACCTCCAGGCTGCCCTGTGCGGAAGGTGGGACACGGTAAGGGGAAACGGGAGCCTCCTCTGTCCGACAACATGACGCTGAACCCACGGTTGTATGCGAACTGTGCTCCCAGAGAATGACATGGCCTGGGTATTGACTGTGAGATTGACTTTCCCGTTGTGCTGTTACTCTTACTGAAGTCGATAAACAGTTCAGCTGTCGACCATCATAGCTCAGGGGAAGTCGGTTTGGCTGGCGCTCCTCCAAATATATTAATATTATATCTTACACAAAAGTATCCCCGTTCCCACCTATTACAACCACCCCCTCATTCATTCATTGTTGCATTTCTGTTCTGAGCAGTGAGTGACAGTCGGTCAGCTCTTAATACTCTTACAAGCGCTTCAGCTGAACTCTAGGACCCATCATTTTGTTGTTTTTATTGTTGTTACTAAGATGCTTTAAATCCCACCATGGACACAGTCGTACAATACTTAAGGAGTTTTAATACTGCAATAAAAGTAAATTGGTGGTTAACCATAATGTGCTACAGAAGGTTTGAAGTCCATCCCTAATACACTACAGTGATCCCTCGCTTTAAAAACACTCAATGGACTAACAGAATAAACACACAAACAAACAAATAATTAAAACTATAAAAAACAGGAGGACATGCTGAAGCTGAAAAACACAGAGACTTTGAACACATCTGTTAGAATTATTGTGGAAAATAAAAAAACATATGTTGCGTCTCTGAAAACTGCATACCTTTTTGCACGCCATCTGGTACAGTCTCTACCGTTGCAATTCCAGAGTCCTGCAAATAAGCAAAACATGCTGGCAAACTGAAGAAGGAAACAGAAAAGCTTAACATGCTGTGTAGAGAAGGCCGTGCGCGGAGATGCCTGAAGAATGCAGCTTTCATATTTCACAATCCGAATGCAAGCTTTCGAATCGTTCTGTTCACATCCACACAACCGAACGCTGCAGAGACGTTACCCCAGAGATATACCGTGATTAAAGAGAGCAGGCAGGTGGAAAAATGTGACATGTACACAAAACAAGCTGTTCCGCCCAACCGAAAGGAGACCTGGAAGGTAAATTCATGGTGTCGTAGCTTCTGGTGTCACCTTGTGCGGTTAGGTGTCCAGTGAAATTGTGCTGCGTACCTTCGGTGATCGCTCTCGAGACAGGCCTTCCCCTGTCGCTGACTCAGGCTGGGGCTTCTCAACAGACTTTTCCTTTTCCTCTTCCTCCTCCTCCTCCTCCTCCTCATCTTCCTCTTCCTCTTCCTCACTCTCCTCTGCAGTACTGTGATCCACTTCCTATTACAGGAGATACAGGGGATCAGAGATCACTGGGCACATAAAAACGCACCAGGTCCATATACTGTGAGTTATGGGTGGGGTGGTGGGTTATTCTTCACTTGGGTTAAATTAGACCGATTAGCATAAAAATTACCACGGTTGGGGTAAATCAACAGGGTTCCGATGTCAATACCATTGCAGAAACATTTTGGGTTGGGGGGGTGCATCTAGATGCTCTACTCTATGGGAAGGGAATACTAGTTACCTGTAGATCCAGACTGAAAACTGTACTGCTTTTCAAGAGACACAAAGACACAATGAAAGAAGAACCTATGGCAGATGCAACAACGCATGCAGACTATATATTACTATGGGATCTAAGTAACACCTATGATTATGGACTTGCCTCGTTGGGTGGGCTTTTGGGGGGAAACTTTAAGAGAAAGGGTTATAAACCGGAGGACAGCTGGAGATCACATTTGGAAATAAACTGGAAAACAGAATGTAAAATAAAATAAAACCAGCTAATACTTTGATTTCAGTTTCTATTTCTTGTGATATGACAGTGTACGTACCTGTGATTTCCATGAGAGTATGTATGAAAACAGACAGTAATAACATGGCAGGATGTTAACAACATGCAAGGCAATGACATGAAATCAGAAATGTTCAAAAGATGCGTAGCTACCATCTCATACAATTCCCTGAAGACTATGAACAGCATAGGTATGTGTGTAGCATACAGAGGCATTTTGCTAAAGCATATAACATAGCAGTCACCTTGTTAAATGTAATTAATACCCCAAGAGGAACTGATGTATCAATTTCTGACAACAACTTGTTGATGATTCACAATATAAGAACATATTGGCATCCTAAATAATCTTCATACATTTTTTTTTTTTAATTAACTATATAGGTTTAGGTTTTGAGGTTTGAGACTAGGAATAAAATGGATGAACAAGTAGCTCAAATTACTCAACTTTAACTGCTAATTTAAAAGCGTACAAATTTTAAACGTGGAGGAAAGTAAATTAATCTCAATTAACAAAACAAAAAAAACAGATTCAAAACATTATTTAATAAACTTGAAAAGGACATTCTCTGTTTTAGCCCTAAAGACAATCTAGGAACCATCATGAAGAGAGCGAATACAAAGATTGTTTATTAGAAATGAATATATTTACATGTTGGTGTATTATAGAACAACAACTAAAATTTAAAGAAAATACAAAATTGTATCAACGAAAGCACATACTTCACAGAAGACTTTCTAAAGACAGAAAAAATGCAATGCACCTTAAGGATTATTCACAACCCTGATTATCTGCAAAAATACAACATAATCATTACATTATTCAGATAAAGATTGTCCTTCACGAGTTAAGAATCTGAAGTGGAGTCATGAAAAAATAAAAATAAACAAATTACCATTTTGCTTCCTTTGCCGTTTCAGGCACATCTCTGTTCACTACTAACTCCACTAGGTGGCAACACTGAAGGGAACAGGATTTTACTCTACTGTTCCTTCAACAAGAAGGACCCCAGATATCACGGGTAACCAATATCAGGGAAGACGGGCTGTACTGAAATGCAGTGCCTGAGAGCAAGCTACTCGGAGAGACTGAGGAACTGAACCTTTTCACCCTGGAACAGAGGAGACTACGTGGGGACTTGATCCAAGTCTTCAAAATCATGAAAGGCATCGACCACATCAAACCAGAGGAGCTTTTCCAGATCAGCAGGGACACACGCACCCGGGGACACAAAAGGAAATTGGGTTTCAAGGCATTCAAGATGGAAAACAGGAGACACTTCTTCACACAGAGAGGCGTCACAATCTGAACAAACTCCCCAGCGATGTGGCTGAAGAGACAATGTGGGAACATTCAAAAACAGACTGGATAGGATCCTTGATCACTTAGTTATTAATGGGCATCAAACGAGCACGATGGGGCGAACGGCCTCCTCTCCATTGGACACTTCCTTATGTTCTTATGTTCTTTCTAAGCTACAGTTCAGTACTTGTACTATGAGTACTTACTTAATTCACAGTGTGATTGTGAGCTCTGTGACACTTTTCATTTCAACATGAAAAACACTTAAGTATAACAATGAAACCATTGTTGTTATTAGAACACCTTTCATTTATGCAATATGACCTACATGGCCTCAGTAAACAGGAGCTTATGTAAGGAATTTCAGATATTACCCAAACCGAGGTACAATTCCACACATGAAATGCACTTTTGGAGAAATTCAAACGGTCACTTCAGAATCTGAATTAATACAATTTAGATCAGTGCAGATAAACATCAGAGGCACTTGGAAAGGTTTCTTAAGAAGCAGGGACAGTAGTAACCACATATAAACACAGGACAGTTTGAGAACGGAAAACAGGACAGAGAAAAGAGCACAAAAATCGAAATGAAAAAAACATAGATGAACAAATTAAATAAATGTATGCAGAATAGCACCTTCAAAAGCAGACATGTATTCTTGACTATGACTTATCAAATTAAATGTTACACATTCCAAGGCATTAAAGCGTTTTAAAAGGCTCATCTAAATTGTTTATCTTGAGATCACAAGGTAATTATAATCTGAGCATGTCAGGGTTCCAGAACCACTGTCCAGAGTTCTGAGATTTTTTATCATCAAAATGTCTGGCCTTAATGAGGCGTCGTAGAGCTCCAGTGGCAACGGCTCAAAGTCTCGCCGGTGAAAAGACTAGCCGTCACGCGTGCTGTTTGAATGTCCTCTGTGTGAGAGTGGCCCGCTGTCACTTCAGAGTCAGGTAGTGAGGGAGCACGTCGTTCCAGAACTGCTGGGGGTTGTGTGCGCCGTTGGCCAGGTGCTGCTTCCCCCCCGTTCTCCGTTTGTTCCTGGCAGCCGGTTCACTTTCCTTGGCATCTTTCTTGCCAGTCTTTGCCATCTGCTTTGATTTCTGGATCTGTTTGGTTTTCTTTTCCTCCACCACAGATTCCTCTTCCTCATCTTCCTCTTCTTCACCCTCCTCTTCTTCACCTCCCTCCTCCTCCTCCTCCTCTCCTTCTTCTTCCTCTTCTTCTTCTTCCTCCTCCTCCTCACTCTCTTCATCCTCCTCGTGATCCTCCCCATCGTCATCATCCTCTTCCTCCTCTTGCCCTTCCTCCTCTCCTTCTTCCGACTCTTCAGCTTCCTCCTCTCCCTCTTCTTCCTCCTCTCCTTCAGCCTCTTCTGCTTCCTCCTCTCCCTCTTCTTCCTCCTCTCCTTCAGCCTCTTCTGCTTCCTCCTCTCCCTCTTCTTCCTCCTCTCCTTCAGCCTCTTCTGCTTCCTCCTCTCTCTCCTCTTCATCCTCTCCTTCTGTCTCTTCTTCACCCTCAGCACTTTCTCCGGCCTCCTCTTCCTCCTCAGCTAATTCTCCCTCCTCTTCCTCCTCCTCACTTTCCTCTCCTGACTCCTCCACTTCACCCTCCTCCTCCCCCTCACTCTTTGATTCTTCTCCTCCACTCTCTTCTCCTTCTTCCTCCTCGCTTTCTGCTTCACTTTCCTGTTCCTCCTCCTGCTCAGAACTCCCGCCCCCACCCTCTCCGTCCTCCTCTCCCCCCTCACTCACGGCCTCTCCTTCACTCTCCTCTTTCTCTTCAGTTACCTCTTCGGCACCGTCTCCTTCCTCCTCTGCTTCGCCTTCCTCATCCTCTTCTTGACTCTTCATCCCCTGCTTTTCAGACTCTGCCTCTTCCTCCTCCTCCTCCCCCTCGCCTTCCTTCAGGTCCTGTTCTTCATCGCCTGCCTCATCGCTGTCATCTTCCTTCTCTGCTGTTTGGGTTTCCTCCTCTTCCTCGCTTGTGGTTTGAGCTTCATGCTTTTCTGGGCTACTTCTTTCTTCCTGCTCTTGCCCTACCACCTCCTCCTCCTCCTCCTCCTCCTCCTCCACCAATTTTTCTTCTCCATCAATGGTTCCATCCTCCTCCTTGAATTCAGGTCGGTCACCTGCAATCACATTCTTCTGGTCTGCCTTGCCGTCTTCTTCTTGGCTGGTACTTCTCTTCTCTGCTCCCAATCCCGAGTGTCTCGCCTCTGACACAATCTTTATGCTGACAGCGGGTCTCTTATCGGACCCCTCGTTGCTCTCCTCGCTGGAGGAGGGGACGGCAATCGCCATCTGCTTGGTGAACCTCTCCGTCTTACTCGGCCTCCTAGAAGCCGTCTGGTCTGCGGTCTCCTCGTTATCTCCTTTCGCCTCGTTCTCCTTCTGCAACTCCCGTTTTCCGATATGTTTAGGGCTGCTCTCCTTTCCAATGTTTTGTGAAATGGAAGTCACTTGAGTTATAAGGCCCATCTGTCCTTCCTCCTGTTTTAACTTCATAACGCTTTGAGTTTCTTTTGTTTTTGGTTTTGTTTCATCTTCAGCGAGAGCGACTGCTTGCTTCAGTTCTGGTTTTGACTTTTTTCCATCAGCTTTTTTCTTCCTCTCCTCAGTTACAATTCCAGCTCCTTTTGGCTTTGCACCGATGTGTTTCGTGCTCTGCGGTACAGGTACTTTATGGCTTACCGGTTCCTGCTTAACCAAGGGCTTTTTGGTGCTTACTGTAGTAACTTCAGGTTTAAGGCTTGGTGGATCAGCAACAACCTCTTTAGGTTTTGGCTTGGCTTTCACGGCTATAGGCTTTGTACCTTTGGACTCAGCTTCTGCAAAGTTTGACAATTGGGACCTATCTTTCAGTTTCTGCGTGTCGGGTTTCTGTGAAGGCTTTGTTTCTTTAACATCTGTCTGAATATTTTCTTTGCCCCCTCTGTTCTTCCTAAAACCCCTCTCTTTGGAAGTCTTTCTGGCAGCCGCGTCAGACTCTGAGACTCTAGCGCCAGGCAGGAGTTCAGTGGGCAGGGGGCCCCGAGAACGTGAAGCTGTGAGCTGATCTTCCGACACAGACTCAGGCCCTTTGAGTACGACCTTACCATGCCTTTTCGCACTTTTAATTTTCTTCTATCCCACCACGAAAAGCAGAGGACAAAAAGAGGGAAAGTGTTAGAAAAGGAATGAACATGCAGAGAAGGCAGAGTGTAGAAATCAAGGCTGTGAAACAAACAGAAAGATGGCGGTCACTGTCACAGGAAGAGATGCAGAGAAAGTTGTCAACAACAAACAAAGCTGTCCTGGCAATGATAGTGAAGTGGGGAAGACCATTGTATCGCTGCTGTATAGATTTTGGCCCTGCTCCTTGTTAACTTTGTGTTGCTGAGCGGACAATTCAATTAGATTTGCCAAAAAACAAGAAATGATTAATTGATTAAAATAAGTCATGTTTCCTGGAATGTAAGGATTTGAATTCCCTAACTTTAATAACCGGGTGGGGGGTGGAAACAGCAATTGCACAAGAAAATGGGTCTCTGAACGTCAAAGTAAAACTAGACTTACTTATAATCTTGAAACAATTACATGTATTTGGCATAGCAGAAAACACTGGTACATTCACCACACATGTTGGTCTTGGTTAAGAAAATTATAAAATGCAGATGTGGATTTGTTTTCATTGGGAGAAATTTCCACTTTGTCATTGTCAAGCTGCACTGTGTGACACTAACCCTATGGAAGCACATATAAATGTATGTTACAGGGAAGACTGTCTTTCATAACATTATATTCCGATACATCATGCACACATTACTTTCCAATTGTGTCCGAACATCCATATCTAAATAAACCACCAGTCTATGAGGGGAAAAAATACTTTTACTGACACTGAGGGCAGAATTGAAAACATGGTGCCTTTTTACAATAACATATTCTCCCTTCTCGTGCTGAAAATGCTCACAGTAACAGCTGAACTCTTGGCATACCTTGTCCTTGAGAACTGGTGATAATGTCAATGTCTTGTCACTGGGATTCATCGTCATTACATGGGTCTGCAAGACACGGGAATTGAGGGGAAAAAACAACAAGATCAAACAACCCCATTAGAGAAACTGGCAAACACAAAAGTAAAGTCAGAAGCTGAACAAATTCAAGAACGCTAATTCCAGGCAAGCCAGGGTGTGTAGTTCGATCGCAAACAGATGTCAATATGAAGAGTTATAGTATAAGCCATGTAAAGACATGTAATGCTGCTATTATTAGCAAATAGAAAATAGGTAAAACTGCAAAGTGAGAAGGACAGACAGAGGCATTAAACGTATGGAACTGCGAAACAGAACATATTCTGACTCAACATCTACTGAGGATCTAGGCCAAAATACAGCATATCATACTTTTTATGAACATCAATAGAAAATGTGTTTTAAGGTTTTCCTTTTAATCTTCTGGAATGACTCCAGCAGATATGTGCCAGCTGTACAAGGATTTACACGTTAAACGCTACCAAATGATAGCTGAAGATGTTTCGTCGTTGCTTGTTTTCGTTTTTTTGAATTAGAATAAACAGACCAAGATCATATGACACACAACAAGCAATTGCCATGTAAGATACACTCCTACAAATTAACATTACAAATATAAGGACTAATGTTTTATATTCTGTTATGGATAGCAAATTTTAATTTCACATAGTTCCCACTCACATGCAAATAAGGCATAATGATTGCAAATAGCTATTTAAACAGATACACTTCCAACAAGCGCACCAAATTCTGACACCTACAATGGAGGATATGAACCTTTGTGGTCAACATTAACATGAACGAGCACAGGTTCAGAGATACATCACACACACAAACACATCTCTTTTTAATGGCTCTTGTGAAGCAGGAAGAAGAAGAAAAAAAAACGGTAACAAGAAAGCTTTTAAAAGGGATTTCAGAATGTGCTCTCTCAATAGGATCTGGAAATAAATTAACCCTAATGAGAAGGGTGTGATGGGAGAAATGGATTGCGAGCTCACGGCAGCCACAATTATGTATCACCAAGGTTACTCTCCTTTTAAGCAGCTCAGCACTAGAACACTCAGCTGTTCTAGAACAAATAAAGTATCTTCCTTTCATGTTCAAATGCATGTCTGGTTGTAAGAAGGCCCAGACCCACAATCCTAGGCGGTGAAAAACAGAACAGGGTTTAATCCTCAGACTCTCAAACCATTCTAGAAGGGAAAGAGTTAACTCCATGTTTTCTATTTTGTATTTTTAGAATGAGGGTGTCTTACTATAAATCAGTCTGGCACCCAAAAAGATAGTGTTCACCCTTTCCCGTTAGGCCGAACATTAAACACAGTCTCTCTGTCTGCAAATAGCTTCTCTTTTGGTTTCTGTACAGCTTCAGTTAGTCATCAAAAGCAGATGATCTGGACGAACACTACCACTTTGTGCAAGCACCCTGTTCACTCGCTGTCTTGGATCCAAGCTATTTTTACACACGATCTGGTTTGAAGTTAATTTGATGACAAGCACAATGCGGTTTTGACCGAAGATGACAAGCAGACATTAAAGTATGCACAATCACCACACAGAAAGGGATCGCACAGCAACAGCCTTTCCATTAACCATGATTTGGACTTCATCATTTTAGAAGAATAAGAATAAGTAAATGCTTGGGAGCAGCCATGAGATGCAGTTCCCTAAACACCTGAGGTGAAATAGCGAAGGCCAGTTTTTTAAATGAACAAGCTCCACGTTTATAATTTCAAACAGAAATGCAGTTCTGGGCCTTTTTCTTATCAATAACCTCTCAAACTCAGCTTATATGTCCTCTAATTTAAAACAAGTTAAGGCGAATGTGCTGTTTACCCGGAGCGCTTCCGTAAAACAGTTCTTGTCACTCTCTGGGTCATAAGTGCCAGGTTTTGTGCTGAATACACTCCACGCTAATTAACGAGGATGTAGGAATTATAACAGGGTGATAAAAAAAATAAACTCACACTTCACGATGCTATGGAAACGTCTGCATCGGAGGTGACTCTCTTGTAAAGAACTCACTGTCAGTCTCTGTTAGGGCGGCGGGTGGGATAAGCCTAAAGCGAGCGATTATTTGGAACCAGAGAAACACAATCTTGGTTTCTGGCTGCTGCTGACATCGATGGCGCCCTCCAGTAAATTAATATTAGCGCAGCATCGGCCAAACACAACAAAAACAACCAGACTGTAAAGCCGAACATCGCTTATGAGAAATCTCCACGTGGAGCACAAATCATATATAATGCACTATTTAAAGCTCTGGCTTACACCATATGGATACAAACGGAAGCAGTCGTGAAACCTGAACAGTACGTTTTAAGTACGCTGTAGAGTCAGATGCTTTATTGGCATCAGATGTCCTGTTTGCTCGCAGGCAAATTATTCAGTTTAAATCCCTCTTGATCTCTCTCCCTTGATCAATGGGAGTATTATACCCTCCCTTCCAGTAAAAACAAGTCTCGTTTCATGGAATAGTCTGCTGTGAGAAACAAAACAAAAGCAAAATATGTTCCTCAATAAACTCTATAGGAAGGAGGTGTGGGGGAGGGCTTACCATGTTTAGCAGGTCAGTGGTGTCTCCAAGATCCTTCTCACTGTTATTATCATCCAAGTCTTCGACCCTGCAAGCCTTTTCATCTGCCCCATTCGATTCCTTATCTGGAATTAAAGGGGGGGTAATGTACACATTTATATTTAAGAGGACGTACCCAGGCTGCCATTCCACCACAATTAGAGAGCCGTCAGCACTGAAGTACTTAAGGAAATAACCAGGACTGCATTAAAGACCAAGATTGTATTGAAGACTTGAGGTCTTTCTTTGAGCTTTAAGGTTCTTATCAAAAAGGCTTCTATTTTCCACGTTCATTCTGACATAGTAGAGATTTCTTACTTATAGTAGAGCAGCTACTGACTGTGCTTAAATGAACCTTGTAATACAGATATGACAGGGCCATCTCAGCTTGTAAGCAGTAAAAATTATCTTCTTATCTGCAGACAAGCACAGTCCTGTTCGCTAAGACACTTCAGAGGCTGCTGAAGATTAAACAGCCATTCAAATAAACCAATTTTAGTACAGAACTATGAATAATCTACACACACACACATATACACACATACACACACACACACACACACTTAAATCACTTTGATCAAGCCCAAAGCTTTTTTAAATTATTATTAATGGTAGTTTTTTTGGCCCTGAAAGTATTATCAACGGGGAGCTGCTGTAATTATCGTGCCACGGCTCATCAATTAATCCCGTCAGCATGCGAGCAAACACAGACTGCAAGAAATACTAAAACAAAAGTGAAATGAGCGTCACAACATCACACAGAATTAAATACAAAGGAGACTGATTAAACTACACTTGAATTTAAATGTGTTCGTTATTTTTCGGCGAGGCAATTAGTAAGAGACTGGCGCAAAGCTACAACGCACAAACTGCACCGAGATTTGAGACTCTGCTAATTAGTCAGATAAAAAGGACAAGGTTGCACTGAAGTCGTTACAGCTTTGCGAGATCTCTAAATTGCATGGCATGAATTATTTTGATTCCGGCACTGGACCTTAAACCTACTGAATATCAACTGCCATACATTTAAATATTAATCAGAGTGAGATGTGAGGACAGAGAACAGAGATACTAAAGCAGTATCTAAAGAGTAGATGTTTCTGAAACGCACCCGTTGTTGGAGCCGCTAGGCTGTGGAGTCCGTTGGGTAGCTTGGCATCAGGCAGGTCCATGCCAGGCAGTCTAGCAGGCACAGACATGCTGGGGACGGGCAAAGAGGAGTTGAGGAATCCCGCTCTCAGTGGGGGCAGCGTCCTCAACATCAGCCCAAACTGCTCTGGAGAACTCTCCTTCAGGAGAAGAGGAGGAGGACAGTCAATCTATGGCCTAATAAAAGGAGCCACCAGAATTCATCATCATAAAAGAGATACAAATTCTGATGTCTTACTAATCCAAATAACACACTATACATGGTGCCATCTTGCCTGAGTGTTTCTTTCATTGCACAGGGAGGCTGCTGGGTACAATCTATCTAGATGAATGGTTCCCAGCCTTTTCTCAGTACAGTACCCCTTTCTGTTGTCGGGTTCAGCATGACTTCCCCCTGAGTCACGACACACTTTCCCTGACTACCAACAAAGTAGGCTTATTCCCTGTGGAAGGAAAGGTCAGCAGGGGGAGCCTTGACTTTCCAGAAAGACTCTGTGACAGGCCAGGCACCTGTAAGACAGGGCACTGAAATACCTACTTGTGTGCCATGTCACTTTACAGAGACAACTGACTTACAGGATTTCTTCAGGTCAGCATTTATGTACAGCTGACAACCCAAATTTGTGTTCTACATTGTGTGGAATTAATAATAAGACTGTAGACCCTGCAAGAATACAGCAGATCCTGAATGTACAAATATGGAGGAACACTTCCACCTAGTGGATAGAGTTAAAATTGAACAGACGAATCACAACTTCAGACTTATTTATTTCCCTTGAATTGACACAATTTTGATTTTGAGTGCAACTACAGTTAAAGAGATTTTATTTTATTCCTGCAGTGGTTTAGGTTCCTGGCTGCCTTAAGCCACAGAGTGAGGTTTTGGCATGACTGATTGATTGATGTTTAAATGCACAAACACACTGCTGAAACCTTGCAGAGCATTAGGCTTGCACACCCTTTCTCTGCGCCTGACACGAGCCGACAGTGTCCTCCTCAGCGAGCCAGCAACGGAGGAGTCCCCCAACAGCTCAGTGTAAGATTTCTCCAGATAGTTCTCAGTGATGTCATCCTCTTGAAGGATGATGTCACCAGAGCCCTTGGGCCGAGGGACAGCCAGGACCAGCATGTGACATCCTCCACACATCACCTGAAACACAGACAGTGCGGGTTTACGGCTTTACAACTGGATCACTGCTATTAATGACTTCATAATGATGCTGAATGAAAACGTCGCAAGAACACGGAGACACAGCTCTGTTAAGCCAACTTGACCCGTCTTATGCACATCCAATCATGGAGCAGAAAATGTGACTGAGGCACTTAAAATATGCATCGACGTGCTCAGAGCGATATCCCTTCTAATCAGCCAGATCTCACTGGAGGTGAGCATTCAAAAACAGTCTAAAGCAGCATATAAAGTCAAGTCTGATCTTATTTTCTTTCCCTACACTATGGCTGCCAAAACACAGTTTAGCAAAGCAACATGCCAAGACTGATCCAGATACCTCCTGTACAAACAAAATTACAATGAGCCCTGACACTATCCATGCATGTGGCACAGGGGAATTAGAAACACACAGCACATGACTGGCTTAAGTCTGGTATCACACATGTATGTAAACTTGATCGAATGTCAATAAAGCATTCTCACCTTTTCTTTTAGCAACTTCTAGGCTGTCTCTGCTACTAATATTAGTGATTCATTACAGAAATCTAAGCTTACTTTACAAACAATCAAGTCTACTCCCTTCACACACAACCAGGTCCACCGCCTTGCTGTGGGATAAGTGCTGCAATTAAGACACCGACTCCTTTGTAATGGAGAAAAGCAGAGGTTCAACGGGGGTGGGGCTTACAGACTGCACTGTGTACTTCAGAAACCGGGAGCACAGGGTCGGCTTGAATTGGTTGGTAAAATTCTCCTCCCCGTGACCCAGCTTTCCGTGTCGCCCATCTCCAAATGTATACAGAAGGCCATTGTCTAGAGTCGGAAAAAGAAGACAAAAGCCTTAACAAGAAGGTACCAAAGGAGGTTTGCACAAGGTTCATGGCCTTGTAAAAAAATATACTGTATGGTTACTTTATATTTATATTATAAGGTTTCCACTGGGGATTTAGAACTTGAGAAATGCAATTTAGCCTTCTGATACAGCAGTATCAGGATTGAATGGGATGGAAACAGATCATGTTTTAGGGAGGAAAATCAGGGTGAGACATTTGTTAGAATATTCTTTAATATTATTTTCAGTTTTATGTTTCTATTGACCTCAGTGTAACACAACGATCTGTAGAAATCTGTAGAAAGAAAGACAAATGTCTCTGCTCTGCTTAGCCCATCTTGAGTCCATAGGTCCATCAAGACCATATACTATTTCTGGGCAGGGGTTTAAAAACAAAATTATACAATTGAGTTCAACGTTCTAAAGTGTCCAATGTTATGCTAAATGTCCTTTTGTGATAAACAGAGATTGCAGAGCTCGCATCAAAACAAAAACTGCCAGAAACAGCCCTGTGAGTATATAAATACACAGAGACCCAGATTTGGCAGCTTTCTAGGTGCTGTACTGATCACGAGTTGCTGTGGGTGGGATTTAGTTTTTTCCCCCCCAGCTAACTCTATTATTATTACTTATGCATTTGGCAGACAACTTTAACCAAAGCGATTTCTATCCAAGACTATGGATAAGGTTTGATGGCTGCTGGAGGCCACGTTTGCATAACTGCTTTTTTACAGTTCAGTATGTTTTAAATTAACGTCACAGGACTGTTTTCAGGAGGAGTTCATACTTCACACGGAGAGCTTGGTACTGGCAGGTGTTTAACTCTTTCCCGTGAGGTTGTGGACTAAGGATTGTCCTCTGCTAACGTCACATGGTTAACCTTTGTCAGAGCCACGCCATCACACGCTATAGGGCTCACTTTCCTGTCTTAGGAGTGCCCTAGCTTACCTGTTATCACAGCCGTGTGGTTCTCCCCACATGCTATATGGATGACTTTCCTCTTTCTGAAGTGCTCGACGGCCTTGGGGAGAGAAGCCTCAAAAATAAACGTCCCGTGTCCCAGCTGTCCAAACTGACCCAGCCCAAATGAATACAGGTCATCCTCTGAATGACAAGAGAAAAATGGCAGATTGGAAAGGTCACACTTTCCTTTGCGGGCAAGAGCGTTTCCTAGGCTTCTCTCATACCTCGGTACCTTCCGGTAGCCTCTAAATCACTATGATTGCTTCATGAATTTTTTATGTCAGCACGGCACACAATAACATTAATGGTTAATCCTTTCAGGGGGAAAAAAAAGAAGAGCTTACATAAACCATTTCATAAAACATTTAGGTTTTGTTAAAAGGCCCTAGGGTTGTGTGTGGGAAAACAAAGCCAGTCAGCCCACATATAATGCGAGTGCTTTTGGTCCACTGACACCATTATTCACATGCACAAAAAAACAACAGGAAACACATCTATAAAAATCAGCACAATACTTTACATTGCAGACCGGGAAAGCTTTCATAATCAGGTCGTTTTGCTTCTCATCCTCCTACCTGTAAGTGCGACTGTGTGTCCACCCCCACAAGCCACCTGGGTCACCCTCCCCGGGATGCCCCGCACTGGCTGCGGGACACGGGTGTTGGTCATCTGCTTGGGAGGCAGCCCCAGCTTCCCGTTGTCGGACTCCCCGAACATGAACAGCTCCCCATCCACTGCAATCGGACACGAAACAAGGACGATGAAGTAGCACGCCTACATTTCTAATTGCAGAATCAATGGCGCCATTTTATCCCCTGAACAAAGCATTAGGCTTCAAAGCCTGAAGTGAAAATTTCAGATTACATTTATTTTTAACTCGGTACAGAGATTGGCCGATTACTACCTCTGGAGGACTTTTGCTTTCACTTAAAACCGCTCTTAATTTGAATATTCATGTGAATTCACAGAATGATTTTGTATACCGTTAAGAAATCACGCACAATAATGCCCATTTTATTTAATACACTAATGAACAAGTCTCAGATATATTGATTTAAGAACACACACATTTACGGGAGGTCAAAGTAACTAATTTTTCAACATTAGTGCTGATTATTTCCCTTTAATTAGAGCACGGTGCGTGTGACATTAATTCATGGATCTGGTAATAAAGGGCTACAATGAATCATTGATAAACAGTGGATGGTTACACTAATGGTCAGAAAAATGCAAAGAGGCCATGAATATTTCATGTGGGTCTGCAGCGAACACAGGTTTCCTCTGAAAGCAAGCAGGTACGCAAAGCAAGACAGAGAAACAAATCAATATTGTAATGGTCGGTGCAGATGCTGTGGCCTACCAGTCACAAGCGCAGAGTGATAGTATCCACAGGACATCGCGGCAACCGGCTTCCCCACTTTCACTTCCCGAGGAACGGACACGCTGTTCTCTTTGGCCAGCCCGATCTGACCTTCAGAGTTGTCCCCCCACATGAAAAGCTGGCCATCCTCTGCAGTGATAAATAACAGGGAATACAACACAGCTGATTAAACACAGAGTAATCCAAGGCCAAGAGGTTGAGGATTATTTATTTGGAGCTGTCTAGTAAAAGAAAAGGATCTCTTACAGTCACACTTACAGTCTCATTAAAACTGTGGGTAGGATTTGTCTACCATTTGTTCTAATTGTGCTTTTGTATAGATTTAGCTGACTTAAAACATGTGCGTATATTTTGTTTTCTAAAATGCAAAAGGCCTTTTGAGATACAGCTGGGTGTTTTCAGCCGTGCACCTGTGCTTCAGAAGTAATTGAAATGAATAACATAACAAGGCCGCAGAAAATGACTTGCTGTTCTTGCGGTTACGGTTTCGTGTGTTTATGACAGGGGCAGAATGCTATATAAAACAAAGACACAGCATTGGTGAACGTGTATTAGAACGTCTCCCAGATTGCAAGGGGCTGCAGGGCCCTTAACGTCCCATTCAGCCAGACTTTCAGGTAATAACCTTTCTGCTGATTCAGAAGGTCCTTTTAAATCATCCTAACGAGACCCAGACTTTACTATACAAACTGGAAAACCAGCATAGTAGCCATCGGCCTTGAACTAAATAAAGATTCAGAGGGCCTTAGGAGTTGAAGAAATGCCGAATTTCGATCAACTGAACACCCTATAGCGGACTCTGAATATCGGTGATAATGGCTTGACTATAGGTGACCACGCCAGAGTCCCCAAGAACCCCAATCTGCATCTCACCAGTCAGAGCGGCCGAGACGTTGGAGCCTGCTGCCAGCATCTTGATCCGACTGTCGCTGTTGAAGAAGTCTAACCGGTGGAAAGTGCTCCGCTCCTCACAGTCACCGAGGCCCAGCTGGCCTTCGTTATTGCCCCCCGCAGCATACATGTTCCCTTGCCCTGAAGACACACGACCAGCCATGAGCAACAGTTAAAAAAACATATCTAGAAAGCCAACAGGGAGTAATTCAAATACAAGGTAAGGACCCTGGGTCCACCATGAATACTAAAGTCTTGGTAACAGTCAGTGGTTTAAACAATCAGTGATCTATAATAGAAAGTTGTAGTTCTGCCGAGGGATATTTCAAATGAATCAACTGAAGATGTGTGTGGAGTTTGTATTATTAATGTCCTTTTGATTCACGTTTATTTCCAATATATAAAGCCTGCTTTCAATAAAAATGTTATCTTTAAAATGTAATATATGCCAGAACTGGTTGCTCTCTGAGGTTTGGATGAGTAAATATTAAAGAATGTGCTAAAATTAGACAAAAGGCTTTTTTACATGCATGTTCCGCTAGATTTCCAAAAGCGCATACATACCGATCAGTAAAAACTCACCTGTGTATACGAGTGTGTGGTTTCTCCCACATGCCGCAAGCCTCACCTTTTCAGACTTTAAAGCTTAAATAAAAGAGATAAATAAAAAAACACTAAGATTTTAATCAATACCAGTTATTTCACATTAAATGTAATGTAAAATAGAGCAACACAAATCCCACTATTGTACATATTAATTTTCCAATTATAGATTTATATATAAGAAACTCAGGTGAAGGTAAAGAATTAATTCGGCAGTGGCACCAACACAGACAGAGTATATTTTTAACAGTGTTTTCTCACAAACAAAGCTGCAGTCTTAAGCTGCATATCTAAATAATGAAAAGATGCATTGTTTATCACATCCCTTTACTGCCTTTGCTTGCTTTTGTTACACTTTAATCCCTGTGGAACCCATTGTACTTTTTGCAATACATTTCGTTAGTGATATATTACAGATTTGCGAAAAACAGAAAGAGAATTTAAAATAATGTTGATCTAGTTTAATTGCGTGCCATCTACATTTGTTCAAAGTAAAAGCCCAAAGCTACCTCAGAAGAATTAAACTGCTTTTGTTTGGAGGCAAGAAATTAATACTTAAGGGGATCCAAGCTGTTTGGTAAATTGCCAAATAATTCACCATATTCCCCAGGCAAGCATTTCATATGAAGGTATGAATAAACTAAATCAATTATGTACTGCTATGAGCCGTTTCTTGATTTTCACGTTTTTTTCCTGTCTATCACTGAATGTGACAGCAAAAGGTATACTTAAATGTAGGCTCTGAAACCTGGTCACTAAAGGCAAAAATGTTACAGGAACTGTGAACGACACAAAGAAGGATGTAAAGATTTATGCTTGGAATAACAAAGGGATTGAAAAAAAAAAAAAAAAGAATGGATCCGAGAACAAAACCAAAATATGTGAAAGAGTGAAGGTGTTAAAATGGGCTGAAAATGTTGTAAGAAGAACAGAGCAAAGATGGACAAAGTAAGCTATCGAATGGATCACAATAGATTAAAAAATACTTAGAGGAAGATCACATAGAAGAGGGAAAGATTAAATAATACATTTTGCAGGTGTGAAAAGGTAAGCTATAAATCGAAGCAAGTGGTAACATCTTGGGGAGGCCTTCATCCAGAAGTGGATCGATATAGGCTGATGATGATATATATACAGACGGGTGACAAATTAAAGGAAAAACCTGAATAAATGAGTGGAGGAACATAACGAATGCAGATGCCTACAAACAGGTGTACTGCATGATACAATTACGCAATTAACATCCTATCCTGCTCTGTGGCATGTATACAAATGCTGAGCAGGCCCAGTTGACCTCGATTTTGGATCAAGATGGCAAGAGGAAAGGATCTCAGTGACTTTGAAAGAGGGTCATTATTGGGGCACGAATGGCAGGAGCTTCAGTCACCAGACGCTCAACTGGCTCGTGTTCTGGACAAGTGGGCGAGTGCATGTGTGGGACACCAAGAGAACGGGACAGGCCTGACTGCTGCACCCCTTAAGTGAGGGGGTCCGGAGGCTCTGTTATGCTGTGGGGGGCATTTTCCTGGCATGCTTTGGGTCCACTTGTCTCCTTAGAGGGAAGGGTCACTGTAAATCATGACAAAGTTATTCTGAGTGATCACCTTTATCCTGTGGTGACACATTTCTATCCTGAGGGGAGTGGTCTCTTCCAGGATGACAATGCCCCATCCACAGAGCACGAGGGTCACTGAATGGTGTGATGAGCATGAAAATGATCATATGAATCATATGCTGTGGTCTTTGCAGTCACCAGATCTCAACCCAATTGAACACCTATGGGAGATTCTGGACTGACGTGTTAGACAGCGCTCTCCACCACCATCATCAAAACCCCAAATGAGGGAATATCTTTTGGAAGAATGGTGTTCATCCCTCCAGTAGAGTCCAGAGACTCATACAATCTGTGCCAAGCACCTTACTGAGACACTTTATGTGGGTTTTTCCTTTAATTTGTCACCCGTCTGTATACATAGATATGAAACCAAAGACAATGGTGATAATATTCCACAGCAGTTCTGTCCTAGGCAGGGAAAGGGAGATGCAGAGCTGTTAGTCTGGAGGTAGATTTGCACCGGTGGCCATAAGACCACTTCACAGATGCTACTCAAAAGCCCAAGAAGGTGTGGTTGCAAGTCCCTTCCTCACTTGATCTAATATCAAACACTGACACAAGACCCCACGTGAGCGATGGGATTTAGACTACAGAACCTTTCTGTAGAGAACATCACGCAAATAGCCGTGCGTCTGCTCACACACAAGCTGGAGAGCGTGTGCATGAGCAACAGGTCCTGTGTTCTGGAGAAGCACAAGCAGAGAAATCCAGCTGCTCCAAAGCGGCCCGTTTACCACTGTGTGTAAAACACTTCTGACAACAGAGCATCAATCTCCGCTCATAGCTGCAGGTTCCCTTCGCTAACAGAAGATCAGAAAACACACAGTCTGGTGAGTAACGCTTTTTTAATGCTAGAATTATACTGGAAATAAGCTGTTTTTTGAATTCACTCTTTGTAGTGAAAGTAGCCTCCACAGCACAGAGAATATGTTAGACTTAATCCTGAAAGAAATGCACCACAGGCAGTATAACCAAACCAGTTTCAATGATATATTTACACATATTTGAATGATCTTCTTTTCACATTCATTCGGCACTGGTTTCATCTCATTTCATTTCAAGGTCTTACGTTTATTTAGGTTTTGTACACCTGTGCTTCAATTGCTCCGATGTCTACACCACACAGTAAAACAAATTATTCCCCGATGTGCTCAATGCCATATTTAGATGCTGCAAGCAAAATTACATTATATTATCCTTTACCCTTAGAAACCAACACCTATATGGCAGGGTGTTAATTTGATCTCCTGTGTTCATGGGGCCTTAACTAACCTGCAGCTCAGTCCACACACAGTCCGGAAATGATGGAAGCTACTCTGCTGGGTATGTGGCTCATTTTAATATAAAACATGTATTACCTTTGTACTTACAATATAATTCTGTAATAATTACTAGAAACAGTCCCAGTTATGTTTTTCTTTTTCCTTCTGTAAGTAAACTAATGTTTGATAACAGTGGTACCTGCCCAACCGGTTTTTTGTTAAATAATAATAAGTTAAATAATGTGACACAGTAGTGTGGGGTGTAGTAATGAATGCCAGATATATACAGAAGGAATCAACCCCACCGTGGGAACTCTTTTGTAAAGGTCCTGTAAGACACCGCTCAGCCCAGGGCACCTGAAGGTTAATTTAGGGAAAGCGCTTTGCATTGTACCTCAGGGGAAGTGCAGGACGACTTTTGGACACATTGACGTTTTGAAAACCTGAGAGCTATGTGGTTAGGAAACCGACCTGGATTGGATGACGACCACAATACCGCTCTTCGATCCCCCATTGTGGATTGTGACGACAGGCCTGCCTGCCGGACTGGCAGCTCCGCTCTATGTTTTTATCGGGAAAGCAAGGTGGCCCGAGTGTAGTCAGCAACACGAATGAAGTAACAGAAGATGTAGAGTAAGTGTCTGTCACATCAGAGCAAGTCAGCTCCGATCTCTGGACCCACGCACTCCGAGCCCGGCACAGCGTCACAGTAACGACTTACGTTTATTAACATCATCTGCAAACACACCAAGCAACGGTTTTAACGTTCAAAAGGTACAACATGATCTGACGTCCGCAGGTGGGGTCACATTGAATACAGCTCAGATTGCGGCAGAAGGAAATGCACAGCATCCACTACCCAGCCAGGGCGAAACGGGTTAAATGCAGCCAATCCAAATTGCATTTGCAAATATAGGCAAGCACGAATTACAATATCCGCCCTCCATTTCGACCTGATCTGAGCGTCGGCGCTGTTGATTGAAGCTGTCGCCGGGGGCTCAATCTGCAGTACCCCAGCTGTTCTCAATCCGCTGTAAACGCGCTCACAGGGGCATACATCTGATTAACTCGAGTGAGTCAGGTTGAGCGGTTACCAAGGAGACTGACCCTTCTTGCAGAGGATTCGGAGGGTCTACAGAATGCCCCCCCCACTACATTTAGCCCGCTCTTGGATTATTTTATTTTTTTTAAGAATATTTCCATAACTCTTCAAGAAAACAACAAAGGTTTCCCTCTCTGAGGATGATTTTAGATTCAAATTAAATAAACAAACAAAGAAATTCGCCTCTCTTTGGAGGTATCTGGCCTCACCCCGGCCCTCAATTCCACAAGGTTACTGTGCTTTTATTATTTATTTATTTAGTATCCCCGTGCAACTCAATATATTTATATTGACGGTGGACATTCATCGCTTGAATTGACCCAATTAAGCTTGCATTCCACAATGAAACAAGGTAGGGACATAAAGAGACTGCAGCCAGGTTCACATTGACAGTACACAACTAATGAGGATAAATTACCATCTTTCATTTTACTTTTATTCTTTCAAATTGTTTTTCTTTTTACACTGACTACTAAATATTTAATTGCACATTCAGCTGCTAAGTCTGTATGTGTCACCGTATGGCAGACAATAGTGTAGTGTTCCCTGGACCATCAGGCCTACAGGAATAACAAAGTAAGATATTTGATCATGTTTGAACATTTGCAGAGAGTTTGCTGTTAAATGAATTGTTTTGTTATCCCATCAATATATTTTCACCTCCTTTAAAGCTTCCTTCTGATTTGCTGTAATGTCTATGAAACTTATTTCCAGGACCCAGATTTATTATGGTTCCCCAGGCCTACGATTTCAGTAAATCTCATGTAGTTAGCTTCTTACTTGAAGATTACTCAAGATTACTGACCAGTCCAGACTGGGATTATCACAACTATCAAACAGGGGCAATACTGAAACATCCTGTTACATCCTACTACCTGCAAACATTTGCTTTTCCTCTCCTCAGATTCAAATGAAGCACATATGGGCTATAAGGTTTAGACAAATACATTCTTACTAAATTTGTATTCTATTCCCACAATTTGCAATTGCCTTGTGGCCATGACACTTAACCAAGTTTACTGAAAAGCACAAACAGGAAGGACAATCTTCAGATTTCCAGGCAAAAGTGCAATGCCCGTTTCATTAGACACAGCGAGGTAAGAGGCAGCAGCTTGAAACGCCAGCTAAACAACAGAACAATCTTGACATACTTATCCAGGGTCTGTGTGTGTGTAAAACAGACAAAGGACAGACAATGGGCAGGGTGACTAACCTTTCACACAAGTGGGTTTGTGCACAGTGTCCTTTGTTCCCAGACCCAGCTGGCCCCAGTTATTGCTGCCAAACATGTACAGCTTCCCATTGTCTGTGAAAGTGAAAGGATACACAGTCACGAGCCACAGCACAGCAAGACATTGACATCAACAGATGGGCCGCTGAAGGGGAGTGGCACCTACATGCTTATAGACAAACAAACAAAAATCCTAAACATCATAAATCTGATGTGTTGCCAGATAGCTTTCTGCAAAACATTTCACTCTAAGGCCACAAGTCCACAAGTTCCAATCCGCAGTGAGGATAGTCTACAGGTAGATGGTTCCCTTGAAAGAAATTTGCATCAATGTCTGTTCACGATGGCTAACAGCACAGGTATGGCATCACAACTGATGCTTTTAGCAGCACATTCACTGGCACAGTGCATTAGTATAACTCATAACTTATACAGAATATACACACATAATAAATATTACAATGACCACAATTCCATTCATAGCTGGAATGGTTCTCATCGAAAACACTGCTAGACAGTAAAAGGAGAAGAAATGTACTTTTTTGGGGTTAAACAAACTAACAAACAAGAACGAGTACTTCTTAAGCAACAGATAAATGTGCATGTTTAGACTGGCTACTAGTGATAGTGTCTAGCATCGATGTATTTATAGTATATAATGTAGTCTACATAAAGTGGTAGTTTCCATGAGGAAATTGTGTTTTAAACAAACTTTACAACATCAGAAAAATTATGATATCTGAAAAGTTTGGTCCATAATGTAAAGACTTAATTACAGACACTTTTAAAACTTCCCCTAAAATAATCATCCACTTGGCATGGCTCAGCAATGTTTTCAGTTGAGACCCTGTGCAAAGAACCTTCTGCTTTTGAAGCTTTTCTCTTTTGTGTTCCCTACATCTTACATGTTACACATATAATCTTGAAATATCTAAATAAATGAATGACAATTTTTTTTTTTTTTTTAAATATATATCTTTTCATAGGTACTACTTAATAACTCCTGGCAGTGTAATCTCCTGCCAGAAGACATCAGAGGTACAGAGCTGAAATTGAATGAACAGTGTTTGATTGTAAATCTGCCTTATCGAAATCCCAGGTACACCTTTTGTTCTCCAAGTCTGAAGTATTGCACAATTTATTGACCCGAGGCGAGTCCAATATAAAGCAGAAATGTTCAGTTTATGTCTGGAATTAGCAACTTCCCAAACAATCTGAGTCAGTTACAGTTCAAGTTACCTGTTATAAGCGCTGTATGTTCATCCCCGCAGGAGATCTGGAGAGCCTTGTCATTTTTCAACCAGAATTTGCTGGGGACATTATCTTCAAACTTGCTTTTCCCAAAGGTAAATACAGCACCCGATTCTGCAAAGAAACAAAAAAATGAAATCTATGGAAATGGACTGCTGCCCAAAGGCTTGAATTAAATCTGCAACCTTGGCAGTAATTGCAAATCATGAACCCAGAACTTAATTTATTTGGGGAAGAAGCAAGAAGCCTCTTGCAAACAACAAGCTGCCAGCGAGTTCAACTTTATAAGCCTAGATATATGGATGATGATCTTTTACAGATATCATATTTTAACAGAGATCAGCCTAAATGGATAAACAAACTTTAATTGTACATTAGTAAATATGGTATTATTAATAGCCAAGTCTTTCTCTTTTTTAAACTGAATATCTCATAGATCAGATCTTAAGTTCCTAGTCTTGACAACAAGATTCCCAACCGATTTACTTTTTACACATTGGTACAGCTAACTAAAAGATAAATAGTTATTACTAATATGTGAATCTCTGTGTGATACTGCCTAACAATAACCCCATAGCATAACCTAATTTCAACCGTGCAGATCTATATTGTCTACCACTCCTTGTGGTCTCTAAGGTACAGCATTTTCCTGCGGCAAAGGTTTCTTTGACTTAATATGCTGCCAGTTTTAAGTCCATAGAAACACTACAGGCAAGTGATCTAACAATCTGAAATAATAATCAATTATTTTAATGGTCCATATAATCTGCTCTATCTGAGACGTAATTAGGTGTCAAACAATCTGTTTTGACTCCATGCGCTCCATTAGCCAAATTGTTTTCCACCCTCACCCGCCCATACATTGGGAACAGAGGATTTAATCTTTTAATCCATTTCTCTTAGAAGGGAGTGTCTGGTGTACAGCGGTGTTCATTAGTACCAAGAAAATGTAGATTTATTTTTAGTTTCTGACACTAGGATTTCTACTTCTATGCAAACAAAGGTTTAGTCTTGAAAGAAACAATCAGCCTGAGCAGCATTTTCACAAAACATATGGTTATTTTATTTCCATGTTGAGCAGAGACAGACTTCTGGGTGTGCTTTGATTGTAGACAACTTTGAAACAGTAGAAACAGGCCCATCCCGGGTCATTTGTATTTGCAACCTGCCCAGAAACCTCTAGGCCTTATTTACATAACCTGAGATAGACTTCAAAAGATCATGAAGCACCTTGCACTACAAAGCACTGACTGGATTCCCTATTAAAAATGAGAAATTAATATCACAAATAGAAGATAAAACCGCAGCATGTCCATTTCTGGTCAAGATGCCACAAAAGTCAATACAGAATTCCTGTGACTTCAAAACCAGTATCAAAGCAAACTTTAGGCAAAAATCACCAATATCTTGAAAGGATGCTTTTTTTTACTGAAGAATTAATAATATAGGGATACAGTTTAGAAGTGGCATCAAACGCATATTTTAAACTGGACAGATCGGTGTATATAACTCCATGGGGCGCCAAATCTGTTTTCCTACTTCATCTTCAAAGAGAGAAAAGTGAATAGTTTATTTTCTTGTGGTTGTACTAAATACTTACTCCATGACTAGTACTAAATATTGACAGCTAATATTCCTTTCTGCTGCCCAACAATATCACACAGCTGTGGTCTGAAAAGCTCTGTCTGTTCTCAGGTTAATTAGTCCTAACAAGGGATAAGAGCGGAAAAAATGCTTCAAAACATGTTGTGTGTATGTTGTGTATTTGTAGAGAACATACAGCTGCTCACAGAACAAAAATGTGTTCCTTTCTAACATTTACAGCATATAACTCAATGGGAGTTTACAATTGGCAAATAGTACTCATACTTCCAGTTGTATTAAAGAAAAGGTATTGTCACAAAACAATGTAATGATATGGTACCCCACGGCAAGACAGCAAGTGAGGTGAAACCAGACATTAAAACTACTACTAAAGACTATTAATTAGGGTTTGCCAACAGTTGCTAGAGATCCACAGTCTGCCAGGATGTATATACAGTAAGTAAGTACTAGAATAACATCTATAGATACTATTATGGATTAATGAGTAATCCATGACATGACAGAGGATGAAGGTAGAAGCCAAATGTAATTGATACTCAGGTGCAACTCATACCACAGTTGACTAATCTGTGCCATATCACATTTTGGTTGTTTTCCCTTTATTTGCTCAGTATTTACATGTTTCAGGGGAAGAATACCGATTATCAGTTAATGGTATTTTTTATTGCAATCAGTGGTGAAAAAGGTTGACTGTCCCACGCAGCATGCCACAATGCTCACAATTTAAATCAATCAATTAATCCATGTAATACATTTCTGCCACTTCCCTAATGTATAGCTATGCGCCCATTTTTAATATAATTCAAGTAAGGGTGGTACTGCTATTCTGCTTGTTGCCCATCCACTATGAAATAAATGCGTTATTGTTCGCAGCTTACATGTTAAAAGTAAGTGCCGATTCTCCAGATCACCTTCTGTAAATGTTTTCGCATTTTGTATTACATTTGTAAAATCAAGAATTACATAAGACAGTGTGTTCAAGTGAGCAACACAGTGCGAATGGCAACAATGTGTCCATGCAAGTGATCAGCAGTGACTGTACAAAACGTGAAAGTAACTGCATCCCCCACATCAACGTGCAGAACAACTTCAGCTCCCAGAAACGAGAAAACAGAATAAAACCACAGCTCTCGGTCGGGTAACCAACTATTGCATATATTTCTACTTATGAATGGAAACACCTAATAATCCCCAGTGTAAACTCTAATAGTTAAAAAACATCAAGATTGCTCCGGTAAAAACATGCATAATAACCATACATATATCTACCAACTGATTATATTCTGAATGAACTGATTTACAGCTATGGTGCAATCAAAACAAAACATCGGCAATTCGTCCCACACGACAGGGGATGTCTACTCAGAGGTCCCAATCCCAGCCGCAGACTTTCACTCAGGTCTTCCCGATACGTGTCGTGTTTTAGTAAGTGGGTGCTGTAATTCACTCACCAGGGATCTCGTCCTCCGCCTCCCCTGCCATCATCTTCCTCGGCTCTCAGACCTGCTGCTGCCCCGGAAGTAAACAAAGTGGCGCCTCTAGCAACCAGCGCGGACACGTGTTTCACTCGCTGAGATTGTTACTTTTTAAGACACTTTGTATCAGGCAATGTGGTCGTTACATTGAAATCCCCGTGTATATGTATAGTCATACGGTGTACAGAGATGTAGCATATGATTTGGCTACCACTCTGACTAAGCCGGACTAATATAACTAACCTGCTTATGTTTGCATACTATTAGTGATGCATTGTATTTCCTAAAGTAAATTCTACTACTTCGATTACAAACGATCACTAATATGAACTTGATTACCATAAAAGTAGCACATATCCAATCATATATCATGCATAACTTTCCCCAGAGACTTTCACTTCTACTTGGATTTGCTGACCACTTATATACGTCCATTAATTAGCCTAATTATGTTTTGTTATCATTATTATTTTATTTAATAGCAGACGCCCTTATCTAGTGCGACTTACACATTATAAGAGCATACGACGTGCAATAATACAGTACCGTTTGCAAAAGTGTATAGGAAATAAACAGTAACAAAATATAAATCCTGCATCATAGAGTGTAAAAGCTAATAAGTGCAGACATGATGTTATGTGAAAGTTAAGAGCAAAGGGAAAGGGGCTTAGGGGATATAAAATATAAGCAATACGAGTACTAGTAAGTCTTGTACGTGTAAGTATTGTTGCATGGTAGTGTTGGGAACTCATGTATTATCACCTAAGATGGCACACTAAATATTACGATCTGCTGATTGATGCATGTGCCACAGTGTCAGACCCCTCCCATCCCAGCACAAGTTTTGCAGCTGTTCAGCGCTACAGCTGAGGTTGAATAGCCTACACCTAAACCTGTCAAAAAGGCAGAATTGTTGCTAGGATCGAGAAATTACAAGTCTCTTTTCATTTTAGTTCCGCGCTATAGAAGCAGGGAAGATTAATTGTAACTTGACAGAACCGCCATGTTTCGTTTCAGCAACACTTTAGTTCGTGCTCTGAAGAGTGTGCAATGCACTGCTGTGCGGGATTTGCGGTAAGTGCGCTACTGTGCAGCGCAGTCTCCTACACTGGCGCTTACCTGTGCATTGGGAAATCAGTCACTGGTTATGTTGGCATTATTTATTTGCAAACTGCAGTAGAAACGCGATTATATTCCGTCGTGTTGGCATTTTCAGTGCAGGATCAGGTGTTGCATCAGGTCTGATATAGAAATGTTCTTTGAGCAGATTGAGATGTTTTGGGGGGTTTGAATGTGGTCATTTGACAGCCACCTCCCGGGGTAACAACAGAAACAAAATTAGAATTTGTCTGACATCACTAAAATTGTCAGATCTTTGTGTTAAGAAAGCAAAATATCAAAAATATCAAATATCAAAAGTTGTCACTGTATTGCTGTTGACACTTCAATACACTAGCAAAACACTGGCTTGTTTTGTGAAATGAAAATGTTGCTTAAGTTTAAAGATCTCTGCCTGGATTTGGTGCTTTTGTATTCTTTGCAGTGTTGGAGGGGTGGCTTTAGGTGCTGTGAATTTGAAGGGTCGCAATTTCATAACCCTAAAGGACTTTGATTCGGAGGAGATAAAACATCTTCTGTGGACATCAGCAGACTTAAAACACAGAATTAAAAAGGAAGGACAGGTAAAGCACCCTGGTTTCATATGCATCGCTTCAAACAATCCGCAAGAGTACCACTTGCTGCTGTGTGTTTACTATATTGACTATTTAATTGATAATATAGTTTTGAATGCTTTGTCAGTATGTTGTAGGTCTATAGAAAACCTTTATATTACAAATTTGCTTCACACCCAGAAATTACATTGGTACAATACACTGATATTGAATGAAGCAAAACATTTCTAATCATTAATAACTGTGTTTTATGTGCAGAGGTATATCCTAACAAATGTATAATATGTTCATTTTGTGTATGAAAAAGGGGATTTCTTAATGTGTTGACGGGGAATGAAAATCTCATCTTGTACAATGCAAGCAGCAGAAAATAATATTGATTGCGTTGTGTGCACCTAGCAGTGAATGTCTTTTTAAACCTAAAGAAACTCTCTGTCTGCAGAATCTTCCTTTGCTTCATGGCAAGTCCATCGCCATGATCTTTGAGATGAGGAGCACCAGGACTCGGATGTCTACAGAAACAGGTTATTATTAAGCCCTTATTTAAAAAAATAAACCACCAGTTTCTAGAAGGGTATGATAAAGTTAAATATTGTCCCCCAAGTCACTGAATAACAGAATTTATCCATTGTAAAACATTTTTAATTACATTCAGACAACTGGATGCATTGGTAAAGATGTTTAATATTTTAAAGGTGTTCTTTCTCTTAAATTCAGAAGTCCTGTTGTTGCCAAAATAGTAATGGTAATACAGGAGTAGGTTTGAATAAAAAAAGAACAGTACTGTCTAAAGTTTTCCTCTATTGTACCTCAAGGCATTGACTGTGGGAAAATAATTAAATGATACCCATTTATAACTTTAATCTCTGTCTTGGATGTGCGCCATAAAAGTGCTGATCTGTCTGATCTGCCAGGACTGGAGTGAACAATACAACTGCAGGAATGGCACAATGTGTGTGGGGCCGCAGCCATCACTCCAGACAAAACTACACACTGCAGCTTTCAGGGTTTTGTATTTATAAACGATTGATCATTTTCTTTCAGCTGCCTGTTTGATGTGAGGGATGTAAGATTCTCATGTATGATAGGGTAGAGGAGGAAGTGGTGGGCAGGGGGGCTGCAACAACCTGAGAGCCCCTTTGGTTCTCCAGCACGTCTTTCCTAATAGCTGTGTCTCGTTCCTTCTCTGCCCGAATGAAGGGTTTGCGCTGTTAGGAGGGCATCCCTGCTTCCTCACGTCTCAGGACATTCACCTGGGGACCAACGAGAACACCACTGACACTGCCCGGTGAGTGCCGTGTGGCCGCGTGATGGCATGTAACTGCTGCCATGTGGTTGGTGAGGGGACAGGGTGGAGGCCCGGGACTGAGCAACACTAATGGTAATGGTTGATGTGGTGGTCTTGTTTTCAGGAAGGGAATCGATTCAACCTAAACTGTCTGGAACTGAGCTCGAGGGGGGGTGGATGAAGGCTCACGGTTCCGTCAAGCATTTCACATTAGTCTTCCTGTTTGTGACCATTACTTACCCAAAAGCCGAAGGAGAAGAAATTAAATGAAGTATTCAGTCTTCCATATACCCGCACAAGTCATGTATCGGTACAGTCAGATACTGATCTTAAATTAATTACATGACGGATGCATGTTGCGGGACAATCCCCTGTCTAAATGCAAAATATATTATATTCCAAGGCCATAGAGAGAACAGAGTCATCTTGTATATAATAGTATGTTCTTTAGAAAAATTTTAGATGCGTCTTCCTGACTGGCCATCTCTGTAGCGCTTAAACAATTTTGGTATTATTTTAGTTAAATCGGGCCCTGATTATTCCTTTTCCACCTAATCTATTGAGGGAGTACATTTCTCCCTATCAATGCAAATTATAGATCGTTGAATACAAAACAGGTATGAAATTAATATATTGGAATAAACAGATCCAGTCTTCTCCTCTGAAACACATTTGATCCCGAGGAGCTTCAGACAGATCTGCTAAGTGAGCTTGAGCATATCTGCTTCCCTTACGTGAGCACACACTCAATGAAAACATGACGGCCACCTAATTACTAAGCTTCTCCCGCATTCAGACTCGAGGGCAGCTGAGCTGTTGCTCTGGAAATTAACCCCGTCTACCAGTGTGCAACGCAGCCTCAAATACTACATGGTATCGCAATCATATCACTATCTTAATGGTGGAGGTTTTCTGAGTTACAGTATTCACATACCTTGGTTATATGACGGAAAAGCACGGTCCAAAGAACTTAAGCAACTTTAGAAAAATCAGGATGGAACCCCTAAATGGGCGGTTAAGGAGAGCAGGTGAGAGGTCGCATCTCCTGAAAATTACTTTATCACAATTAAGTCAACACAAATTCCATTCAACTTTTGAACACCTCCAGGGGTGCACTGCTTCCTGACCCACCCAATGTAGATGTTTTGTAGGCAGGGTCTGCCCATATTGCCCTGCTTGGCACCCTTTCTGCCAGCAGCTATGTGTCTGCTGTTTTCAGCTAATGATGCCCCACCAGGTGGCGAGACTGTTTGTCATTCCAGATGAGCCTGTTGCTCACTGACGCACTCCAGAGACAGGGGCTGCGCAACCTGCCGGCCCAGCTGCAGTTTGTTCCTCGCGTCTCCCGAGGGCTGCCGAGTCACCGGTGCGGCAGCTGCCAGCATCTCTGGGCTCTTCCAGTGATCTTGATAATTTATTTGAAGTGCTTATTGACCATTTTTGTCTTGTCGATTTTGAATTTCATGGGAATCAATTAAGATATTCTGAATTCTACTCTAGTTTTCCTTTTCATTGTTTTGTATAGGATTTGGGAAAGGTGTGCTTATTGGAAGTCATTGTACAATATTTTACTTTGTATGCATGTTATTTTGTCACTCTCAACAGGCCACTGACTTTTGCATTGACTTCTCCCAGGCATAATAGGCATGTTTACACTGCTATTTCTGGTCCGGATCAAATGCATTGATTTTACCTGATAGAATAATTCTTGATAGAGCTCTGTGTTCTCAGGGACATATAATAAAGTTGGGACTTCCGTCCTAGAGCACATACGAAGCCCCCCCTGGCGGCTGAAAGTTGATCCTGATTAAATGGCAGTGTAAACGCAACACCACTGATCCTGATCAAAAGTACCGATGCATTTGATCCAGATCAGAAATTGCAGTGTAAACGCACTTATTGACTGCAGAGACAAGGAGTTCTACCTTTTGAACAAATCAGCCAAAGGTTGTGGTAGTTCTGTGAATACAAGTGATGTGAGCTGAGTTTGAAATCCAGATTTAATTTAATTTTATATATTATGTACTTTTTTATAAAGCTTTTTTCCAGTTTAGTACGCATAAACAAAATAATGAATGGCTCTTCAGCTTCTCTGGAGCCGTGTGGTCAGTCCAGTCAGGACACGCCTAAGACTGGTTTGAATTGCAAACACAAGCCACATGAGGGCAGTCCTTCCAAACTGCGTCTTTGGGCAAAACGGGGAGGTCTGCACTCTTGTGTATTTCCATTCTTGTGGTCAGTTTGATGTTATGACCGCAATTTCAGCTTATGTATTTTAAAAAGGAAGACTGGAGGTGTAAGGGGAATGATTTTAACCCAGGCCTAGATCTATTGTATGAAAAATACTTCCTCCCCACCGAATATCCAGAATGCCTTTAGTCGTTGGAAAGCGGGTGAGGTGAATTTCCGAGAGTGGGCTCAGTATCAATAGATGCGACAAGATGGGATGGGCTCCACGTGGGACGCTTCTGATAAGCTGCAGGTGCTGTGGCACACTGAGTACATGTGAGACACTCGAGTGTGTCCCTCTGCGCTCTGTGCTGATGAGACTGGGATTGCAGGGTAGCACTGACTTGTTTTACAGCAGGAGAAAGCTGTTTGCACATCACGGACTATTTCAATGACATGTGAACCTTTAATCTCCCCCTTTAACAGCCAATGTAGTGTTCTTTCATCACCATTTATTTTATTATTAAATTAGTTTCCTTTCCACTGCAGTCTTCAGTGCTTCCATCCTGACATTGTAGCTCTCACTGGAGTTAATTTAATCTTAGACATACAGGTTTGACATCAGATTTTAATTGCACGGGGTATAAAATCTGTCTTGCTTTGAACCTGCAATGTATAATTCTATACGAGCCTCTGCTTGTATTTAAATTAGTAACCGCTCCAAAATAGCTTTTTCCCCTCACAATATGTCCATGCTCATGATGTGAAGACCAGCTTTCAGCGAGACTTGTTCTCAGCAGGTCGACCAGATACAGACATGTTGGACCAATTCATGACTAGCGTATCTGTGATATATAATAACTGTCAGAAATCCTCATTGTGTGCGTATATACATGTTCACATTACTGAAAGGTGAATGTCCGAGAAGTGGGGTTTGAGGCTCAGGGCTGGAGGGAGGTCCTGACCGCAGTCTGCCTTCACAGGGTCCTCTCTGGACTCACAGACCTGATCCTCGCCCGGGTCAGCAGACACTCAACCATCGAAGAGCTATCTAAGGAGGCCTCTGTACCAGTCATCAACGGGATGTCCAACTTCAACCACCCCATTCAGATACTGGCAGACTTCCTCACTCTGCAGGTATAGTACGACTGTGGGTAAACAGTGATTGTATTACCTCTGGGGTACTATAGTATAGGGAATGCGTCCTGATTGTTGTCTGACATTAGATATTCATTGTTAAGTCAAGTGCCAGCAAATCTGTAACACCCAGCGTTAACATTTGCACATAAATGCCTTGTAACCCTGTTCCTATAACCATGAGAGATGTGTGCCTTGGCAGCCAGTCGTCCTTGGAGTATAAAAATGGTTTCCCTGATGCCATATGAAGGTACATTTGTAGACATAGGTTTTCATCTGCTCTGACAAACGAAGACATTTTTAATCGTTCGGCTGGTCTCTCGCGGTGAATTAGGAATTGATTTGTGTGGTTTTCCACTTCCTATTGCCAGGCTTTTTTTGTGTACCTTTGATTGAAAATGAAACTTAGTGGGAGAAGTAGAAACCATATGTTTGAGACTTTGTAAATCAAAAATGATCATTCAGATCTCCACTATTAGCGGAGTGTTTCTGGACTTGTCCTACTCCCAGCAAATTCGAAGGGAAGTTAGACCCCATTCATCAAATTACCTGACACACTGCACTACTGACACAATAAGACAAAGATAAGCCCTCGCATAATTATGACTTTAATATTCCTGGTATGACTAATGTTTTCATGAGTGAAGCCTCTTAACACGGTAGCCAAATGCCCTTTCAATACCAGAAATAAAACGTTATGAAGATAAATACATGAAGAATATTCAGGACAAGCCAGTTCTTATGATTTAAATGTTTTGCTCCTGTTTTGAAGGAGCACTATGGGTATTTGAATGGCCTGACGTTGACGTGGATCGGTGATGGGAACAATATACTCCACTCCTTCATGTTGACAGCAGCCAAACTGGGGGTCCATCTCAATATCGCAACACCAAAGGTAAATCGGTTACTGACACGGGTTGATTATTATGGCATTTGTATGTCATGTTTTCTAATTATGCTTGGAATATATTTTTACTGGAATAATTATCAGCCACAGAAAGGACAAATGGTGTCTAATATAATTTGTCTAATTTAGTTGAGGTCATTACAGCTGTATCTACAGACGGGTGACAAATTAAAGGAAAAAATCAGAATAAATGAGTGGAGGAACATAATGAATGCAGATGCCACCAAACAGGTGTACTGCATGATACAATTAAGCAATTCACATCCTATCTATGGCATGTATAAAAATGCTGAGCAGGCCCAGTTGACCTCGATTTTGGATCAAGATGGCAAGAGGAAAGGATCTCAGTGACTTTGAAAGAGGGGTCATTATTGGGGCACCATAGGCACTGGTCTACAGAGATGTGGAGAAAAGTGATATGGTCAGATGAGTCATCCTTCACCACATTCTCGTCAATTGGGCGACAACTTGACCCCTACAGTGAGGGGGTCCGGATGCTCTGTTATGCTGTGGGGGACATTTTCCTGGCATGGTTTGCGTCCACTTGTCCCCTTAGAGGGAAAGGTCACTGCAAATCATTAAACAGTTATTCTCAGTGATCACCTTTATCCTATGGCGACACATTTCTATCCTGATGGGAGTGGTCTCTTCCAGGATGACAATGCCCCATCAACAGGGCACGAGGGTCACTGAATGGTGTGATGAGTATGAAAATTATGTGAATCACATGCTATGGCCTTCGCAGTCACCAGATCTCAACCCAATTGAACACCTATGGGAGATTTTGGACCGGCGTGTTAGACAGCGCTCTCCACCACCATCATCAAAACCCCAAATGAAGGAATATCTTTTGGAAGAATGGTGTCCATCCCTCCAGTAGAGTCCAGAGACTCGTACAATCTGTGCCAAGAGCATTGAAGCTGTTCTGGGGCTCATGGTGTCCAACACCTTACTGAGACACTTTATGTTGTTTTTTCCTTTTTTGGTAAAATAACCAGTTTGGACTTGACTTATTTGTGTTGCAAGCTGTGAATGTTGTATATTAGGCTTTAAATTATACTTAAAATGTCTCCTAAAAATGTGCATGTTTGTTCTGGTAGTAAATCCTAAGTGTATATATTTTGTACCTCACAGGGATATGAGCCTGCAGCCGGTGTGATTCGAGAGGCGGAAAAATTATCCAAAGAGGTGCTTACTTTTCTTTTCTTTGCTACAGACAATGGAGTTTTTTTTTCTGCTTTCATCTTTTAGCTTATTTATTTGATCTGTTGCTGAAGTGTGAACTTGATTGTATTTACCATGAAAATGCCATAAATTATTGATTAAATGGACAAAAATTCATGAAGCAAAACATTAAGCTGAACTGAAAGAATTTGATCCATTTCGACGTCTCCTTTTGCAGTTAAGTGAGCTGCAATATATAAAAGTGATTGCAAATTTTAAGCTGTTAGAATACATGTGTATCCAGCTCATTCATTTGAAATAGTGGAGTGCCTGGTCCTGTCAGTTTTAATTTTTATTGTCATTATTACAAAAACATTGATATTTACACTCCTCACTACTGAGGGGAAATTAATTCTCTGTCTGGAGCACCGTACTGTGGCTGTTCATCGCCACAATCGTTTTGGTACTCCTTTTATCTCTTCTAATTAATTTTGCGGGAAGAAGAAGAAAGAATCAAACTCTATTTGTTCAGAGGTAGTCATGGAAACATGATGAAGAATTGACCAGGTTTGGGGCGGAATTTTTATTTATTTCAGGACTTCTTTAAACTATAAATAAGGGAAACGACTGAAACAAAAATTGTTCATTTTGATCAGCATGGGACCAAGTTGCTCCTGACTAACGACCCGTTGGAAGCGGCTCGTGGAAGTAACGTGTTGGTGACGGACACGTGGATAAGCATGGGGAAGGAGGAGGAGAGGAACCAAAGGCTGAAGGATTTCCATGGTTACCAAATCACCATGCAGGTAGAATGAGCTCCGAGTCGTACAGCACGGCCCCAAACCTGTCATTGCGGTGATTTATTAAAGCGATCCGCACAGGGATGGATGGAGATTAACAACAGCTGTGGACTCTGCCTTAATTGTGTAAGCAGAATGGGATGATTTTGCAACCTGTCTTTATCAGAGAGAGGTAAAGGAAGAGTCGGTTATACTTTATTAGATCACGTATGTTGAAAGATTAAGCTTTTCCTCCTCTTCCTGGAAAATGCCTAAAAGGTAACTGAATGCCTTCTAATAGAGAATTAAAGTTAAAAGCCTTCCTTTAATATTCCTCTTCACTGCCAAGTCAAGGCTTTCTTTTACAAATGAACCTTCAATCAGAGTAAGAAAGGCTTTTAACCGCAGTTCTGAACGATTACATTTCAATTATCAATCCAGCGATGCTGTGTTTTACCACTAAATTGTTCCATGCATCCTGTCTGAAATCCTTACCTCAGAGACGATCACAAAAGCAGCAGTTCATTGTTAATGTACATGTTATCAGTTCACTGGAGCCCTTTCGCATGTTAGGCAGGGCTGGGGGGAGAGTAGGGAGACTGATGGATGCTTTTTTGGCCTCCAGACCGGACGCTTGGCGGCCCCTGACTGGACCTTCCTGCACTGCCTGCCCCGCAAACCACAGGAGGTGGACGACCAGGTCTTCTACTCCCCCCACTCCCTGGTTTTCCCAGAGGCTGAAAACAGGAAGTGGTCTATCATGGTAGGGTTGCCCTTTGTCTGCCTGAGCCCAGATGAGCGTAGTGTCACTTATCTCCCCAAACCAGAGTGCTCTGCTCACATTTTATCTCGTGTCTTAAAACAAATGTTTACCGGATCTCCCAGGCTACTGGTGCCACCAGAAGTGTCTCCTAGATTTGGGCCGTGCTGGTTTACTCCCTGTGACACTGAAGATCTGTTGAAGCAAAACCTGTCCGTTATGGCAAAGGAGTTGACTGGACATGAAAAGTCGTTGGACAGCATGAGATAAAAGATGTGAAGAATAGAATCAAATATGTGGGAGATTTTCTAACCCGGTTTCATTAGTGTAATTAGCATTGGCAAATTGTGCATGTCTATTAAAATGCATTTCCTTGAAACTGCAGTCAGGTGGTACAGAGAAATGTACTGCTTAATGTAATTAATTAGTCAGTGTGACATCGCATGATTCTCAGAGTGAAAAGCAAGACTTCTTAAGGATGTATCGCGTTAGACTAGTTATTTTTAAAATGAAGAATCAACTCCACTAATTATATTTTCTCTCTAGAGTCTACTCTAAGAATTACACTCCAGTACACCAGCTGACTAGTTAATTACTCTGCATGTCCTGATTGCAGTTTAATGAGTGTAATTGTAATGGAAAGAAAGTATTAAAAATCTCAGATTTCTGTGATTTTAATGGAGAAATGGACGTAGATTCACATTACTAATTACAGACTTAAAGGCAGATGATGGCAAAACAAAATGAACGCTGAGCCTAGGTAGCCGTGTGTATATTTCACATAAGACAACCCCAAATATTGAGTTTGTTTTGCTAATTAAAAACAAAACAAAATATTTTCTCCCGCTGGCTATAGTTGTCTGTTGAACAATACCTAAATGTCTGAAGTGTAATGCATATTTAAAATGGAAAGTATTAATTTGGTTTATAGTTAACATTTTATCTGAAGGTGTATCTAGTTGAAATCTTATAGATTATTGGGCTCAGTGGTTAAAAAACCTGGCAAGCATTATGTTTTCAAGGTCCAGATGGATTGGGAACACCCTTCCCTAGGAGATATCTGGGCTGTAGCCTTGAAGGAGAGTCTATCTATTCTAGAACATGATTATCGGGTCAGCAGACTCTGTGACTCAGTGATAATGAAGCTGTTTCCCATTGGGCAGACGCCACATTATTAATGGTTTCCTGATGCTCTGACCCACTTGGGTAAAAAGATATACTAGTGGAACAATTACGTTGGGGAGAATTGCACATTGCTTATTTTCTATTGCACTGCTTTACTGTGTATTCCCTCTTGCCCATTTGTTGTACATTTCAGAGATGCAAAATGCTCTGATTTAAGATGAAGAACAGGGTCCAGGTTACAAGAGAAACATTTGCACCTTTCAGTAATGGCACAGGTTTTATTTGGCTATTAAACTCCATCAATCATGCGTTGGGGGTAAATCTGATATCCTGCCCCAATATATCCTGTGTGTGATAGTGACGGCCCTGTTGAATATTAGTCTTTCTTGGGAATTCACAGCGTACAGGGCCATTATAAATATCTCTTGCATTATAAAATACTTTGGCATCAGTCATCCGCTAGTTGGACGTTTGCAATCTGTGAGATGGAGATCCGTATTGTTTGCCGATGCTGCATCAGGGCAGCAGTCCTGGCTGTGAGTCCGGGAAGACTCAATTGTAGGACAATGTCTGAAGGTTAAGATGCGTTGAGGAGAGGCAGCACCTATCCCCGAGCTGAAAGACCTCTCGAGCGTATCTCTGCCAAACATCTCCACTACATAAATTTTAATTAACCCAGCCTTTCTCCTCCTCTGTGCCTTTTTGACTTTCTGATACCTTCTGATACCTTCTGGGTTCACAACAGATTGTCAGGTTGAAGAGTGTAATATCAGACACCACTGTGCCAGTTTTTACGCTCAGCTGCAAACTGTTTTCTGCTTCTGGCGAATTAAGACTCATTTCATCAAGGCCTAAGAGAGTTATTTTTCATAAAGCTAATGACTTCATGAAACATGTTGATGTGTTGGTGAGGGGATGGGGAATCACTCGCTCTCTGTGTCCCGACCAAGTGAAGTGTGTAGAGCACAGTCTGCTCTGTTTATCTTTCTCTTTAATGTTAGATTGTTTTAGACGTGTACCTCAGAACAGAACGCTTTACTGTAAAGAAATCTGACACAAGAACATTTATAGTTTTATGTATTTTCTCTATTGTAACACTTATTTTCCTTGTCTGTTCCCAGGGCCTGATGGTGTCTCTGCTGACCGATTATACTCCCCAGATACCAAAGCCCAGGTTCTGATCCAGTGGCCCATGGGAATGTACATTTCTTCTAAAACATTATTTATTCTTAATATGCAGTAACGGAAGAAATGAAATAAATGGAGGGATACTGTCTTACATGAGTTTGTCAGTGAAAATTGTAAGAATACATCTTTTCACAAAGATATTTATGCTTTTGTCTTTTGTACAGTAATTTAGGAAGTGCACATCCTTAAAATGTGTATATTTAAGGGAGACATTCACAGTTACATCTATGCTGGATGCTCATGTTACCTTCTTACTTTGCTTTTCTCATAATTTGTAATGTTTCATCTTAACATTGTTCATGTGATGTCATACACAAAACATTCAGGATGGTTTGTAAAAAGCTTGTCTGTGAAACCCTATGGCTGATGACACTTGTTTGTGTAAATTAAGCCTGAATAGAAGGCCAGGCAGCTCTTATTTCGTATATAGGTATAAGTTTTACCTAACACCCCAGATATACCCAAAAGTATGCCCTTATTTCAAAGAGAACCCGTAAACTGTTTAATATACGCTTTACCCCGTGTGTCCCCTTTATTATTGGTCTAGAGTAGATGGAGAGGGGGCAAAGCTGCATGTTTTCTGTTCTAAACTAAAATGTGATGGTGGTTTGACTTGACAATAATCACTACCCATCTTTTTCATCTGTCCATCACCACCGTCTGATTGATTCTCTGTTTTGTCAGTGCTGATATTTCCTGAGGGCTGCTCCCTGGGCACAGACCAGACTGTCCCTGTTGTTTCTGTGACATGTGACCGACATGTAGCTACTCTCATTCTTACTGAGCACTGGAAGATATCTGCCTCACAGAACAATGATGCAGGTTGTGTCACTTTGCTGTGCCAAAAGATTGCTACTGCAAGGATCACAACCTACATTGAAAAAAACTACTGTATATTCAAACCTCCTTCATAATAATAACAATAATATTGTATTCCCTTGCTGCCCCAGAGACGGGTGATTGTAATACTCATTGTCTGAGATACAATGAGAATTGTATCTTAAAATATGAATATGGTGTCTGGGATAGTGAGACTGTTGCATATTAAAATAATGTTAATTCAGGGGAATGAATAATATTTGAATATGCAACAGGCCCTTGCTGTCCCAGATCCAGACTATTAAATACTTCAATATGATATAAATCTTTTGTGAGGAATGCAATGCAAAATAAAAGGCTGGAAAAATAGTTAAACCATAAAGATGGAATAATTTGGGCAAACTTGAACCCATTCCTCAGGGAGGATTTGCCCAAATTGTATTCCAAAACATGGTTTATTTGTATGATATCATGTCTCTATATCTCAGGACTCTTTTTCTGACTTATAGGATTATGCATGGTCCATGTTTTTGTTATAGATGTATACCAGTTATGTCATATTTAAGTATGTTGAATATTAAGAACAAGCTATTTCAGTTTAGAGAGCTTTGGGAAACTCTAGTTAATATTCTGTCTTATAATAAGAGTAGGACTGGGATTAACTTGATCTCATACCGCTGGCTCCTATGTGCAACATATGATTTTTGTAGGCTTCATCAGTATAGGTTCAGTTTTACAAAACCATTGCCTACATTTCTGGTCTACAAGTCTTCTGCGAATCAAAGGTTTATCATCAAAGCTTTTTTTTTTTCCTATACAGCTATTACAAAAAATGTATCTCTTCAGAATTAAACCCATATTAACTCTGCAATTAATACACAGCCTGTAGTAGCCTGCTGCCTTGAGGGAGTAAAACAAAAATCTCCCAGCAGATCACACTGGTAGAAAATGAAAAGTTAGAGATGAATCCAGCACGTATCTGTCCTCCTCCTCGTCAGCCGGGAGCTCCAGCAGGGGGCGCAGCCGGGCGGAGGCGCTGATTGGCCGGCGGGCCGGGGGCGGCTGCGCGGTGCAGGACTGCAGTGGATCAGCTGAGCGGAGCCCAGTGGAGAATCACAGCAGCGCAACTCGGGCATAATCTGCACTTCAATTTAGTGTAGTATGGCATCCAGGAGAATGGAGACCAAACCAGTGATCACCTGCCTCAAAACGCTCCTCATCGTCTATTCCTTCGTCTTCTGGGTAAGCAGAGCCTGCGTTCCCCCGGGCTATGTCGCGTTTTAATCTTTGCTGTATCGGTATTGGACTTTATTCATGATTTCAGCGTTTAATTGAGCACCATTGCCAGTCTGTGCTGCGGTGCTGAAAAAAACCCCACAAGTGCATGTTTATGATGTCAACGATGGAGGCATTCTTGTGGGACAGCTGGGTAGACCATCTTTTATTTTGAGTATAGGATCTGTGCGATGTGCCTTTTATGTTTGCCCAGTATCTTGTCAACAAATACATAACGGTTTATGTCGGTATATGAATGCCTTATTGGAACCAACGTGCCATTTGCAAATGCTCATCTTAACGAAATCTTAATATTTTGCATGCCGTGCATACTGTTCATATTGACATGCGTTTGGATTTGGTTTACGACGTGTAATTGACCTTCGTAGATCTTATTGAGCGTAGAAAACGTGCGCTGCTGTGGGTCGCTGCATGCACGGCGCCTCCGTCCGCAATCGCAGTGCCCACCCTGCGCGTCATTTACTAATTTGAAGTTGAAAATGCAACATAAGAATCAGCCCGACCTGCCAACTGTCCTCTGAATCTGTGATGTGGGCTGACACCGCCGCTTTAAGATACCCGTTATCCCAGTGTCTTACATAAGAAATCCGCGCTACTTTTTTTTTTTTAGAATCTTTTAGAAAGCGATCGAACGTTTGGTTCTAGAAAAAAAAACTATTATTAAAAACCCTCGGCTACATGCGAATGAAATGCATCTTGTCAATGGGGGGGCATGCGAAATATCGACCTGTGTGTGTGTCGGTCTAGTTTGTGTAATGCAATGTTACATGTTTACACAATTCAATCCAAAAGAGCACATTTTATCCCCCTGTTTGTACACTTAGAAGATACAGTGTAGCAGCCTGTACGCATGTGACGGTGATAAAGAAACACCCTCTGTATCTGTATCTGTGCCGTGACAAGTCTCCTGTACTGGGCTAATGTAACCGCGTGTATGGGTGCATGTACACAGTATTTTGCAGTCTTGAAAATCTGCGCTTATAATGACCGTGTCTGCTGTGCTCATGCAAAGTCACATTTTGAAGTGATGGATTGGATTTCACACGGAGATGCGGGAGAGACAGTGTTGCTGGGGATGGCAGTGTTGTTAATTTGGCGCTGACTTCCTCTCATGTTGGAGGTTGTTATTGATGTCTATAAGCCACAGAAAGTGAGAGTGGAGGCCAGCAAATGTTACAATATTTAGCAATGTGAACCAGAACAAGTGGTGCCAATCTGTTTTGATTTTTCCCAACAATGGGGACAAACATATATCTTTAAGTTAAAGCTTTAGTCACCTGGCACACAAAGTTGAACACAAACACACACACACTATTTAATATAGCCTTTAATATAATATAGTGTAATACATACACAGACAGAGGTTTAAAACCAGAGGAGTCAGTGAACGCGAGATTGGAGATCAAGGGGTGAGGGAAGGTGTTTCAGGCTCCGACAGGCTGGTTTAAGGTGCCTTGCTCATTGCGTTTCAGGGGAATGTGAGAAATGAAGGGTGTGGACAGTCATCATCATGGTAAATCTAATTTCGAAGGACAGGAAATCCTGGCTGATCAACATAGGCATTACTTATTCCATTTGTATGATGTTGATACACAGTAGCATGCATGTCTTGCATGAATAAACCAGATGTCTAAGTGGTAATTACCTGTTATGATTTCAAGGCTGTAAATATTACATTTGGTCTGGCTTCTGTGCTGTTTACATAATTAAAGCTGAGCTCACAGTTGGACAAATTGTCAGTAGGAAGGTTGTGATTGCATCAAGAGCTGCACAGATTGTGTAACAGTGTGTCGGAGGGTGTGTTTAGCACAGCCACATTAATATGAAGGTGCAATAACAGAGTTCTGACTTTATATACATAAATTGACTTTAAGTGAAATCTGATAATTATCGCACCTATTCTAAAAGCTGAATTTTCCTTATTTCTACACTTATGAGTTAATCTGGATACAATAAAATCACATGCAAAAGAACAATGTTATAAAAGTTATATAAGATCAGAAATGAAGAGTCAAACATATAGCAGGCAAAGGAATAAACTGTACCCTTTACACTAATATTGGACATGGGAAAGAATTGTGATTTTGTATGTATTTTTATCAATGTAATTGGTGATACATGATCGCTTCTCATGACCATTAGTCCATGGTAAGGAACATCAAGAATTATTGACATTTCTCTACATGCAAATGCCAGGCTAAGACTGCATCGATATGTTCAAAATGCACAGCAGTGTGTCTAAATCCCACGCCAGGTTTAATATATGTTATATGTTTGGGGTTGCTTTGTGGTAAAATACAATTCCTTCATGCCTTGTTGAGAATTGAAACATTGAACTCCGTCATGAAGGGCGAAGGGCGAATCTTTAGTGGGCTGAACCTTGTCTTTTTTTTCCACAGCTGTTTCTCCACCTGGAAAATGATTTGGTTAGATGTAGGTTACTATCAGCAGGCTGGCTACTTTTCCTAGACACAACCCACGTCTTTGTCCAGTACAGTAGCGCTCTGTAGATTTCCCAGCTCAGCTTGTTTGTACTGTAAACAGCTCTCCACCAGAAACTATATTCCAAAACAGCTGCTATGACTGTGCACTATACGAGCCCCTGGTGCCATATGATGAGGGTTGTGATGACATCATGTGGTGCCTTGCAGTTTTATACAATTTCTTATACTGCTGGATATTCATAAAACATGTTGTTGCCTGTGTAACCATTGTTACCATTGTTGCCAGTAATGTCACAGACCTCAGAGTTTGTAACTTGAAGTTATGAAAGGGGAAGAAAATATGAACCATCAGCATGTGGGCACGCCACTAACTTTGTAAATATTTCCTCATGCAGTCCGTGATATAAATCATGTATTGAGCAAGAATAAAATGTAGCATGCTCACATTCAAAAGGGAATTGGCATTACTTTCACACAGCTGTTGCTATCTGCAAATGTACCTAATTAGTACACATTTAGTAGGTACGAATACACATATTGTATTTTAATTGCCTCTGTAGTTAAACGACACCTTTGCACCGATAGTATTCTGGAGTAATTAGGTTTCTGTGCACGGCCTGCTTAGTGAAGTCATATGTGACTAGTCAACCTGCTGTGAAGCATTGATTTAACAACTTTGAATCTGAGACGGAAGTTAAGAAAGTGAAAGGAAAAGTGTATTATCATGGACCTGACAGACTGTACACTATGCATAACTTGTTTTTCTTATTAAATAACTTTAAAGTGCATTAAAGAACTTATTGACATTTACAGAAAAGGAAAAGAGATCAATTTCAAGACCAAGCTGACATAGTTAAATACTTTGGGAAATACTCCTACGCACAAGAGCTCCCACTTTATATAACTGAGGATCTTTACAGAATTGTGCTGTTTAGTTGTTTTTTATGGAGGGGGGGTTGCATGATTAATCATATTCCCCAGTGCTGCCCAGTTGCATCATACCTTGTGGTATTTAATTACATTCATGTCAACAACTGATGTTTAGGTTTCCAGTATGTTTCTTTCGCTCTCTCGCTCTTTCTTTCTGCACACATGCACCCTCTTCTGACACCATGTGGGTTCGCCTGGTTGCAGCCAGTTCTCATGTTTACTACAGATGTTTTGTTATAAATAGTTACTCACTTTTTCTATCATTCTGGGCTATTCCAAGAAAATAGAGTGGGCACAATAGATACCTCTTCAAACCTGACAGATCCTGGGCCTTCTGCCTTTGTGCCCCCTGGCCCTCTCCAGTAGACATGCAGTGATTTGCGCTGTGTGGTTTGGGATCTTGTTGGGTTACACAAAAAAAGCCTCTGGGTGCGAGTGTGTCCACAGGATGCTGCCAACCTGTAATGTAGGTTGAGCGCCACCTGAGGTTTGAGGTGGAGCTCGGACACCGTCCACTGAGAGGAAATCGGGATGTTTCTTTAAATTAATTAACTGATCTCCAAGAGGCCGAGGGCTGCCAGGAAGGCTCCTGAGCTTGTCTCATTGTATTAACTCATTATGGAGACCGGAGACTGGAGACTGAGTGCAAGCCAGGCTGAGAAAACACAGATTCACGGTTCACTCAAGACTACGGAGGGATTTACAATTCTAATGGATAGCTTTCTGACGCCTGAAGGGAGAGACCGCTGCATGGAAGGCAGGTCGGACGCTCGCTGGAAGTTGCTAGATGGTGCTGCAGAGATGTTATCCCTCTTTCTGTTGATCTCGTTGCCCTCATAGTTCAGTCAATGTGAATATCTTTTTTCTAGCTCAACAGGAAATTGTTTGAACAGTGCATGGTTATGACATTAGTGTATAGTATTTACCACAGTTTGTTTTGGGGGACATCGGTGGGGATTCAGGGTTTTAACACGTTTCTGTGATATTTTGTGAAGAAGCTACCACAAGCTTTTGTACATGCATGGCTTAGGTTGCATTTGTGGATTTTCAGAAAGTCTGTGACCAGGTACTTCGCAAGCCTTTAATCCTTCAGCTTGAAGCTGGAGGAATTTAGGGGCCTCCATGCAGACATAAATTGATTCAGCCTTACAAGACAGTGTCATTTCAAAAGGGATATATTTAATTGGCAGTGTAAATCAATGTTCATAAGGTTTCAGTGCTCAAATCAACATTGTTCTTTCTGATACATATGAAGGCCTGCAAATCAATAGAGAGACGTTTGAATACGAGTAATAGCCGGCACTCTTTCTGTAACTGTGACAATAAATGTGGGCTGTGTAAGATTCATCAGTTTATATTTTCGGTCTGAGACCTAATGATGCAAGGACTGCTATAAAACACGGTGGGAGAATTTAATTGTTGTGATTAGATTTCTCAATCTTTGCATCGGGGCAGAAACAAAAACACAAAATAGGATACTGTGTTACTTAGTAAAGGGCCAAGAAGGAACTTCAGCCTGTCAGTTAACAATATCAAAGGAGAGAGTTAGTTTAATTTTTAGGATTTTAAAGGGAACAAATACAGTTTACTACAGGTGTTAGACCTACTATAAACTAAGTTCTTCAAGCCAAGCAGGAGAAGGAAAAGACAAACATATTTCAATCTTAATCTTGACACTGCGATAGTCATTTAGGAAATGGGCAAGATCTGATTGGCTAAGAGACCAGTAAACTTGCTGATGTACTTGAAAAGAGAGATAGTGGACACACTTAACTTCCTTTTATTCTTCATCCAAATAGTGCAGATCGAAAAATAGTGCAGCAGAAGGAAATGCACAAATAGATTAAAATAATGCTTTTACTGGCATTGTTAATGCTAAGTCATATAAAACCAACATTCAAGCAAGTGCTTGCAAATATTCCCCACTTAACATATATTTTACAACTTACCAACATTTGTAGACTTCTGGAAATTACCAAAAAAGGATGTTTCATTTATCAGCAGATTCAGTTTTAATATGTGTTTAATATCACAATGTTGGTTGACTGGAATTCAATGGTCTTCCTGGATACGAGTTTACACTAGATATATTGTGTAATTTTCTTCAGATCCAAATGAGAAAACATTTAATATGATGTCCAGCTGTCACTAGAAAATAGTAACAGAATGGCCAGAGGATTTGTGACTCAAATGTCACCAACTGTGTGAGCAGGAGAAAAATAACGCATTAGTTGTACTGATTTCCAAATCCCTTCCCCTCCCCCAAATCTGAATCGATCACGTGTTGTTTAGGTTTTGATTCATGAGAAAAAGGCTGCTAACCAAATTCATACTATGACGTGTACCTGTACATGTTTATATTGTTCTCTAGTTTGAAACATTTTCCTTTGTAAATACAGGTTGTTGGGGGGCGTCCAGTGTTGACATGAGAGGTAGTATACAGTTAATCTTTCAGACTTTCTACTCCGCTCAGTGCAATGAAAAATATGTCCTGGTCACCAAGAAAAAGTGAAAAAGTGACCAAAAAGACAATAAAGGAAATATCTTTATTTTTTTATTTCTTCGGGAGTAGAAAGGGTAACTGAATTGTTCTCTAATGCTGGTAGTGCAGGGCAGAATGCGTTCAACAGCCATTACCAAACCCCTTCATAACTGCCGAAGCTCACTGAGGTAAGGGCATCCCTTAATCAGGCACAGCAGGAGGGATCAGACCTCTCTACAGATATTACATTTACAAAGGTCAGTCCCACTGGACGGCCATTAAAACAGCCAGACATTAATTCCAGCGAACTCTCTAATTCCCTCTCTAATCCCCCGGCAGCTGTGGCGACACTGACCCACATTTTGCATCATCCTCGGTCTCCTGTTTAGTTCATGTCCGAGTCTTTTCCCCAATTCCAAAGGTACCGCCGTTGCATTTCAATGGGCAGCATTACCATAAAACCAATTTCAAAGCAACCCACTTGTGAGTTCAGCCTTAATTTGTTCTTGTGTTTTCTCCCAGTGTGAATCTTATTGTATTTTAGTTTTTTGTTTTACTCATCTTTTTTCATTCTTGTTGGTTGAGTTCAGTTATTTCGTAAACCATTTGTAACTTTAAGGGTAAACTCAACGAGCCACACTTCCCAGAGGATGCCTATTGTTTTCTGTACTGGTGACACTGGAATTGGGAAGTGTGCAGAATGGGATCCTCACCTTTAAGATTAATTGACAGCTCAAAGAACTGTGATTGGCATTGTACAGAGCATGGAAAGACCAATCACATTTGCAACTAGAAAAAGAGGTAAGACACCCACCTGACACATGGTTTGTGAGGGATCTAGGCTTGTATTGGTTGGGGGAATGCGAATGTCAGACTGGTGGATCTGACTGTGGCAGACTGGGGTTAAACCTGTACCAGGGTGGAAATAAGATAGTTTAATGGCTTAGAAAAGGTGCTTCCCATTTGTGTTGGTACTAGAGGTTCTTGAGGTTTCATATCCTCTTGGTTTAACCTTTAAGGTGCATTGATGTCAGTCCAGAGAAAAAAATAATCTATTTGCCCCCTCACTTATCTCAGAGTAGAGAGGCCATTTTAAATTGAATGTTTACATTTCCATCTTTGTTTGAATTAAACCAGGAATGACTGGATTATAGTGAATCCTCTTCAGCTTTTCTAAATAAGTGGATAGTGTCTGTATTACGGTTGAAGGGACACAACAAGAGGACGATCCCTTGTCTATTTCTAGTCTGCTCATGATCACAGTCTTGATTGGCGTCATGCCTTGTTGTTGTCCTGGAACCAGTTCACTGTTGCACAACCCTGAGAGTGTTTGGAGATTTTTCTTTCTGGGCCCTGATTCAACCGAGCGTCCATCTTATTCTCCGAGAGGGACTAAGGCACTCTTTTTTTTTTTGGTCGAGACCCTCAGTGTTTATCACGCGGTGCTGAGGACAGACTGCTCTCACATCAGACAGCTGTGGGGTCCCTCGGCTGGCCTGGGTCTCGCCATCGGGTTTCCCTTTTCAAAGCCTTAGCTCACAGAACCATTTCAAGACATTTTAAAAGTAAAGTATGCGCCACCCCTTTCTTCTCCAAGAGGCATCTTTTACAAAGGCACCGCAATGAATGTCAGCTAGGTCTTCAATAGAGCTAAACAACGAGAAAAATTAATCGTGCACGGGTTGTTGTGCAGACTCGGCACCGCTCCGTCTATAAAACCACATCAATGTAAAGAGCAATATTCAACACCCTTTATGGTTCCTTGACAGGATTTCCATTTAAAAGGCAACTTAACGTTTCAACGTGGCAGGGTTGATTGATGACACCGACTGTCAGTGAGGAGAACTGGAGCTTTTGACAGGATCTCAATCCCACATCAGAGCATCATCACGTGACTCTTGTTGTTTCATGAGGGATTTACAGGTACCCTCAAAGAGACAGCCCCTATGTCTCAGAAAGATATCTATAAAAAAATTACTTAAAAAGAAAAATAGATTAGGTTGCAGTGCTTATAATCTAGTGTGGCAGCAATAGAGACTCACCCACAGCCAAATAGTGCAACTAATCTGGATGTTCTTCCTTCAAGGTAGTGTATTTCTTAAATTATATTGAAAGCAGATAAATAGGATGCACTGATGCACAAACAAATTAGACACTTTAGCTTCATGGTGCCAAATAATGATGTCCACTATGAAAGAATTTCGAATTGGTGTTTGTGTGGGGAAAAGTCCTGCAATTGTTGCATGAAAGGGACTACGCTTAAAGGAGAGAGAACTAATCGAGACACATTTATATTTGCTAGATTTTAATCTGTAAACAGTTTAGGTTGCTGGTTTCAAAGTATGCAGATTACAGTGAAGGCATCACACCAGGTGCTGCTGCAGTGATTTGGTTGGTTGTTTGCTTCCACTTTCTCTATAAATTGGCAGAGCTGCTTACAAAAGCAGAGGGAATATTTTGTGGAGAATGTTTTTCCTTTATAAAGAAAATAGGTCCCAATAGATTGGATCAGATGCAGTCAATATGTTTCTAAATTTAAAGGTCAGTGTTGAGCTCATTGCAGTTAGTGTACACACTTACAAATGTATACGCAGTGCTGGGTTTCTGACACTTCATTTACTTTGCAGCAAAGCATGTTTATTTTTACCTCAAGTGCACTTTCATTTTGTCTCCACTGCTTCCATGACTAGTTATTTCCCCTTGAAACTGGTTTGAACCTATTTTGTCTGTAAATGGAGCAGGACTTTGGGAATTTCTTGAGAGAACTCCAAAACAAGAACTTGTTTGCAGTGAACACTAACTAGTATAATTCCCTCATAGGGTGTTTGATTTTATATGTCATCTAGTAAAAAGGCATGCGTGAACGTATCTTCCCAACCTGAAATGCAGAGCGTTTACCATTTTGACTTCCAATTGGACCTCTAAAGAACATAATAAATACTTGAATAAATCGTTAGTATAGAGTTCTTCAAAGTCTGTGAGAAGCATTGTCTTTGGCAGAATCCCCTCTGGTCCCTCTGAGGAGACTTGAGAAGTAGACAGCAGTTAAGTGTAAATTGGTTTGTTAGTTTTCGGCATTTCAGCGAGATAATTAATGGGATTATTTTCACTGGGGACACAAAGGATAGGTGCTGTCACTGTTGTGGACAAAAGTTTTAATTGCTTTTTTGATTAAAACATGCACAGACTTTTAACTGCTGGGTCTAACAGAAGATTTAAAAAAAATGATGGATTCCACAGCCCCTTGATGGATCGTGTTTCTGGAACAGCAGGTGATACATAAAATGAAACTGCTGAAACCCCCTTGATTAGGTTAAACCATAGTAGTTTGATGGTGAGTTTATGCATTTTTTTGTGATGTTTCTGTACGAGACTTGTTGCGCTGGCAAGTTTAGTCTGTTACTGAATGTTCTGCTAATTCTAGCTCATTCCATCTGAAAACAGTGGCAGTAAATGGCAAAGCAGCCTATGCTTCCTTCAATTAAGTAATTCGATCCAGATCTCTTTAGGTAGTGTGCTTTAGTCATATACAAGTCCTGTTGTGTGTATTGTGAGAAATTTGGGTTGTAAAGATGAAAAATCTGACTTACTCACCGTCTTCTTATGGCTAGTTTGGCAATTATTTTCTTTCTTTATAACTGGTCACTGAAAAGAAGTGCAGTGTGGGAAGATTGTGTCATATTGCAAGGTTTAATCCCACTGTTTTGGGTACGTGACACTTCCTTGCTTTAGTATATGGTGTAGAGGCAAACAATCTGTCCTGCTTCCTCCTAACTTTGAATGTGTCCTTTGACCGCGTGCATTTTCATCCATCTCTTATCCTATTGGCTTCGTAAAGGCTATTGTTGAAAATGAGGAGGCTTACAGGTTGTTGTTGATGGCATTCCAAGCTGATGTATTTGTTCTTACATAGTTATCACATATTGTACAGCCGAAGACAGATCTTGCTTTATACAGTTTAGTCACGGATTCCACATTTTAGCATGCATCGATTTGTCTCTTACTTTGCAGCTTTACAGCTTACTGACAGCTCTGCTCTCAATCGCATACCAAGTACCCGACAAAAAAAGCCATTGTACACAGTCTACTTTCTTTTTTCCCTTTTGTTCAACTCTAATGTGCCAGCATCCCACATGTTTGTGCGGTAAATGTTTTGTTGTCTGTGTTCAGGAGCAAGAAGATCCACATGCCTCAGTATTTACAGCCCTGCTGAAGTGATTCTTTGTAACCCTAAACACTGCTGTCGTAGTCATTTATGTCCGATCAACCTTGGCATTCCTCTCTCCTGTAAAGTATCACTGTACTATGCATTGTCTCTCTGTTATACTTTTAAGTGAACCTGGTATCACGTATTTACTGGATTAAAAAATAATAATTTGTTTCCAAGACCATGGAAGTTTTTCAAGTGCCTATAAAGTTTTCTAGACTGTGGCTCCTTAAGACACTACTATAATCGCTGTAATGTACACTCACCTAAAAGATTATTAGGAACACCTGTTCAATTTCTCATTAATGCAATTATCTAACCAACCAATCACATGGCAGTTGCTTCAATGCATTTAGGGGTGTGGTCCTGGCCAAGACAATCTCCTGAACTCCAAACTGAATGTCTGAATGGGAAAGAAAGGTGATTTAAGCAATTTTGAGCGTGGCATGGTTGTTGGTGCCAGACGGGCCGGTCTGAGTATTTCACAATCTGCTCAGTTACTGGGATTTTCACGCACAACCATTTCTAGGGTTTACAAAGAATGGTGTGAAAAGGGAAAAACATCCAGTATGCGGCAGTCCTGTGGGCGGAAATGCCTTGTTGATGCTAGAGGTCAGAGGAGAATGGGCCGACTGATTCAAGCTGATAGAAGAGCAACTTTGACTGAAATAACCACTCGTTACAACCGAGGTATGCAGCAAAGCATTTGTGAAGCCACAACACGTACAACCTTGAGGCGGATGGGCTACAACAGCAGAAGACCCCACCGGGTACCACTCATCTCCACTACAAATAGGAAAAAGAGGCTACAATTTGCACAAGCTCACCAAAATTGGACAGTTGAAAACTGGAAAAATGTTGCCTGGTCTGATGAGTCTCGATTTCTGTTGAGACATTCAGATGGTAGAGTCAGAATTTGGCGTAAACAGAATGAGAACATGGATCCATCATGCCTTGTTACCACTGTGCAGGCTGGTGGTGGTGGTGTAATGGTGTGGGGGATGTTTTCTTGGCACACTTTAGGCCCATTAGTGCCAATTGGGCATCGTTTAAATGCCACGGCCTACCTGAGCATTGTTTCTGACCATGCCCATCCCTTTATGACCACCATGTACCCATCCTCTGATGGCTACTTCCAGCAGGATAATGCACCATGTCACAAAGGTCGAATCATTTCAAATTGGTTTCTTGAACATGACAATGAGTTCACTGTACTAAACTGGCCCCCACAGTCACCAGATCTCAACCCAATAGAGCATCTTTGGGATGTGGTGGAACGGGAGCTTCGTGCCCTGGATGTGCATCCCACAAATCTCCATCAACTGCAAGATGCTATCCTATCAATATGGGCCAACATTTCTAAAGAATGCTTTCAGCACCTTGTTGAATCAATGCCACGTAGAATTAAGGCAGTTCTGAAGGCGAAAGGGGGTCAAACACAGTATTAGTATGTTGTTCCTAATAATCCTTTAGGTGAGTGTATATATTGTGCTACAGAGAGAGGTTTAATTTGTGGATTTGTTAAACCGTTGACAGTGAAGTGGACACAAGAACCTATTTAATCGGCTTTTCAGGTTGGGAATACACCAATGAACGTACAACACCATCTTATTTTCTTTCAGGCCCAGATGACAGGGGTCATCAGAAAGGGCCCTGATTTGTGTTGGGGATTATTACTTCACTTCAGATAAATACCACTGAAACCTTCAAGAGATTTTCCTCTCTTGGAAAATAGTATTAATGAAAAAAATCCTTCTACATACAAGAGGCTTACCTATCTGCCTCCATCACCTAATCCAGTACACGCAACATAATAACTCAAATTGATTAGCAGTAAAGCAGACACATTTCGAAATGACTTTCAGCTAAATAATGGGGGAAATTCCCAAATCACTTTACTCTAGAGACACTGTAGTTTATCTAAAAACTGAATTTCATTCCAGTAATAACAGTTAATCTGTTGCGTTTTGGTTATAAACTGTAGCAAGTGGCTTAACAATACATTAGAAGGCAGTAAGGTACAGGTTTGTGGTTTGGCATTTGCAGGCCGGTGGAAGTTTTGATTTGGTCTAGGCCGTACTGCTCAGAGAAAACGAAGGGGGCAAGCAGGAGGAGAGCAGTGGCAGGGCTGGATGGGAGTTGCCTGCGTCTGAGCCGTGTCTGCAGTCATACCGGGCGGACTTGGCTGAGCGCTGTAGCTGTTTACATAATGTGAAACCTGAGATCTCACACCTGATGATTGACAAGACAAGATGTTGCTTTAATTTGGTGACCTGGCCAAGACGAGGTCAAGCCAAGTCTCCAGTGCCAGGTGTGAGCTGCATGTCTCTGGTTCAGACAGCTTGCCGGGGGGATGTAGGGCCGTTTCTCACATGCGGCGTCCTCCTGGGAATGCACCTGTTCACTGGCTAATGAAGGCCTTGAATACCGATCCCAGGCACTGCCAGGGGCTCGTGTGTCCTGTCTCTCTGTCCTCCTGCTGAGCATTAACATTTATTCTAAAGTGAACAGTTAAAAGAAATAAAAGAGCATCCCGTCCAAAACGAATGGATGGACATTTTCATTTTCCATTATTAGCTGTTGTCCTCTGAATCGGTAACCAGCGAACGCCAGAGTTCTTGGTGGGCCTCACTGTATGTGTCAGCCATCCTTCTCCTTCTCCGTCTAATTTTTAGTGTAAGTGTCTCTTGTTTGCTCAAGCTTTTAATGTGTGATGAGTTGCTGCAGGCGGCTAGATTGCTGTTCAGCTGCTGTGTCTGTCGAGCACCTTGAGATTCTCCGGGCTGATGGTGCGCAGTAGAAGCTGAAAGTGTTGCTGCGGTATGGAGATGGGCGTGAACCCATTTTCTGGAATCTGGAATTAAAGACTTATATAACCATGGGATTCTTTTCCACTTGTCTTTTGTCAAAAATGGTCAACTTCCATTTCAGAAAAGTAGCACCCTTTAAAGGCTGTACTCATAAACTTGTGGACTGTGCAGTTTACAGCTGATTTATGATTTGTTGGTGTACACTGCCAGGGAATCCAGCAGTAATGGAGAAGACAGTAATTTTAATTTGGTCCCGGCAGCCCCAATAAAACCTATGAAGGAACACTCCTGGTGAATAATGAATCTCATCCTGTGGCATTTGTCAAATATATCTCAGAGCTGTACATAACAGACTGTAATCAAAAGGATTTAAAAAACCGAAAGCACCAGAGACAAAGTAGGGCAGCTTTTGAGATGCACAGGATCTTCCGTCTCTCTGCTCATAGTGTCACGACCATAAATATTTATTCTTTAAATTAATGGCCACACTTCGCTATTGCTCGTACAAGCCTACAGTTAGCTTCAGGGCTGCAGTGGGGTTTCCATTATGGTTTCACTTTTACGAAACTCATTGCTGGTCTAAAGAATGGCTCCTGCAGATTGTGTCTTGTTGAAACTCACTTGTGCAAGCAGGTTTCAAAGGACGCATTAATCATTATCTGTACCTTAACTTGTTAACATCATGTTTGTATCGGTCGGTGTGTTTGGAAATGATCTTGAAGAGAGGGTGCATACATTTTTTAACATCCATCTGGTGTGAGTCTACAAATCATCTTGTTTCTCAAATGATTTGAGAATACTTTTCTGTCTCGTTGCTCTCTGTACATGTTAGCTCATGTATAGTTTTCTCTATAGCCATCAAACATATTTTGCTACATTGTTGAGTACCTATTATTGTAATTTATATTAGCATTATCAAGTTCAGTTTCAGTTTTCAGCTTGAATTTTGTTTTCCTTAACCAACGTTTCCATGCATGGAATAAAGTGTTCTTCTGTGAAGTGATTTGCAATACATGGTTTATAGGGATTTTTATGTTTTTACTGCTGCAAACAAAGCAGTCTATTGTGATAAAGAGTAACCCGTTAGCAGCGCATCTTCAGTAACAACATCTTTTGAGAAGCATTTAAATGAGGGATCTTCTAGCATGTTGCTTGGTACAACAATTCTGCAGAAATATGACCCTTCCTTTCGAAACGTTTCGGGTACAGCAAAAATCAAATCATACCACTAAAATAGCGAGAGTGAAGCATTTCTTTGCTGTGCAGAGCATCATTGCATTTGCACTCGAGAGCCATGGAAAACAGAACAGAGAGAACTTAGTACACGTGTTGTAGGCCTGGTCCCCAGCTATTGTTTGTCTGGTTGTGTTTACATCGTTTTTCCAAGCTGTCGTCTTTGCTTTTCTGCTTGCTTGTCTTCTTTCTCTTACGTTTCCCCACGGCTGTCTGAGTATCTAATCTGTCTACTTAAACAGAATTGCCTGCTCCAATAGGTGCAGCTTACCTTCCTCCTCTTCTTCTGGATAATTCATTTCCACTCCTAGCCTCAAGCCTCAGTCGCTGCTCACAGGGTTTCTGTGTTAGCGCTTTCCGTGCGTGTGTGTTTGTGTGTTTGTGTGTGTGTGTGTGTGTGTGATTGTCTGATTGCAAAGATATCTCATATTAATAAATAAATGTGCTTATGTAAATATGCCAGAGATGCCCCTCACGCCCCTCGAACCGCATCAAGTATATAATTGTAATTGATAAAAAGAAGAGAATCTAAATGTCATCCAAAAAACCTATATCTAATTTGCATATTAAGAAAAAATAAACAACCACAATTTTTAACCGTCAGCAAAATTGCAATGCTGAAAGGTTCCTGGCATCACTGGATAAATACTTATAAAAGAATGTATCACTTGGCTGTTGGGGAAGTTAACCTTACCTACAATTCACAGGCTTTTCTCAACTCTCATTGGACTTGCTTTGCTGTGACTGTGTAACATTTACTCAGCTGTACTTCCATTGACAAGCTATTTCACCCCAATCCTTTACACTGACCTCAGAGCTCAGTCCTGTGGTAGTATAAGCTGTTAGAGCAATTCTGTAAGCCCCAGCTGTCAGGTACGAATAGACTTCACTGCTACTACAGGACTCCTTTTGACTGAGCATTGACAGGAAAGCGTTTATCATTTCCACAAGTGTTTATATCAGACTTTATACTCATGACGACGGCACGTAAGAAACATCCCTGAAAAACAATCGCAGTGCTAATGTCATGACAGCACAGTGATTTCACTGGGAGCCCATGTGACAAATTCTTGCGAAGGATGTCAGAGCAGGCTTGGCTGGGTCCTTCAGAGTCGCGATTGCTTGCAGACCGAGGCTGGTGCAGAAGGGCAATTCACAGGCCCTTGGACAGTCCTGCGGCCGGTGACGGGTGGAAGCAGGAGGCACGGCAGCTGCCCTGTCTGCTTCAGAAATACAGTGTGACTTTGAATCAGCATTCCCTGCTCCCATGTCAGTGCAGGGCAGCTAAGTAGTCAGAGGTGTGTGTGTGTGTGTGTGTGTGTGTGTGTGTGTGTGTGACTTTTAGCATGTAATCAATACGGGCTTCGAATGCCATGTGGTGTATTCATACCCCTGGTGGGAACTAGTTTAACTTTCTCGGTATAACCTTTGAATTAAGTTTAGCCACAGCAGCTCCAAGAACTGGCGAGGTGAGTGAACTTCCAGCTGCTTCCTCAACGGCCGCGGTGCTTTGAAGCGAACCGATCATGTCCTGATTTGTGAAATGGGATTTTTGATTTGTTTTTAATTATAATTGAAGGACGTTAAAATGTTCTGTGAAAATGAGAGAGGAGACAATGTTAAATGTTTATTAAGTTACAGAAATACTGTATTTTGTTTTTTACTTATTTCAGTTTTCCTTCAATGACATTTACTAAATAAAACCTGGTAAAACCTCTATATTGGATTATGTGAGAGAATTTTAAATGTATTTTACATCAGCAGGCATCTCGTATATAAATACAGTTGTGCTGTTCAACAAATTGAAACCGTTACTGAAGGAGAAAAACAGTTAGCTAGTACATTATCCAGAAACTTCTTAACTGAACTACAGGATCACAGATGTGACAAAATTCGTAACTGTCCATAAGATATAGGCTATTAGCAAACCATTCAATCATGATCTCAGTATACTACAGATTGTCAATGTGGTTTATGTGTCCAATAGATCCAGGGCAAGTGACTTTTTACACTCTGCAGTAATCATAAAATGACCGGAGCTGCAGTGGCTGGTCAGTCACAGGTATTCCCCAAGCAATAAAGTGAATAACGGCAGGCCGCTGTCTGCAGGGCTCTCCTCCCGCCTCCCGTCTGTGAGCCGTCCTCCTATCATATCGTGATTTCCTCTGTGTATTGTAGACAAGACACTGTGGCTGCGCTCATCTGACCTCATTAGAGCCATATTAGTGTGTAAGGAACCTGTGCTTGTGATCTTGCCATCCTGCTAACGTATTCCCTACTGGATCTTTATCTGTCCAACAAGACAGCTTTGTTGTGGTCTTTCTCCTTGTCTGGCCTTTTCCTTCCCCTCCCCCCCCCCCCGTCCCAACTGCCAGGTTCATTCATTATCTCCGCACAAAGCTTTGAGTGTCTTGCACAGTGCAGCGTGGGTGGGTACTGTACCTATACTGGGGATACAGCATGCGGTGTAGAAAATCTCCCTGATACTCATCATTTGCCACAGGCTCTACCCCACATCTCTGGCTGCTTGATACTGATTCTGGCAATAGGATGGCAGCAAGCAATCACACCATTAACGATTGCACACGGTCTTTCTAGATCGTTAAGTTTTCCTGACGGGAGAACACCTTGGCTCCCTAAGAGCAGACAGTCAATCATCGTGCACAGTTGGCACTGATCCAGTTTCTCAAGGGAGCTTTATGTAAAATTATATACCTCAAGAGGCAGAGATCTCCCTGCTCGGCAGTATTGAGGCACATTGTATGTATCAGGGTAATGCTTCCTCTGACTACGGAAGCGGCTGGTTGTAAAACATTAGCCATTGAGCAGTGAAATTAACTCCTGGGTCTGGAGAGCTGCAGGGCCTGCTAATGACTTAATTGAATCAATTGTGGTCTTAAATGTTCTAAATTACCACTGTTTCTAGGTTTGAAGCCATGGAGAATGATGCACTGCCTCTAAAAAACTGCAGCACAGCATCTAGCGTACAGGAGTTGGGGCCCAGTTAGATAGCAGTGTGTCGTGATACATGAAAACAAATGGTGGATGGAAATATCTCTCGTTCTATAATTTGCTATGTAATCTAACTCATAGATTAGTATTATCTGTAATGTATATGATGTTAACATACGTGCAAAAAAAGTGGTCTTAAAAATGTTTGGCATCAATTAAGAAAGAAACCCGACAAAATAACCTGATCAATTGAACAAAATTACCTTTGCTAGCAATTTTATTTTGTCTGGGAGCTCATCCGTGGCAGGACCAGTGTGCATTCAATTTGTCACATACTGTTGAAATAGTCGGCCTCCGATCAATAGAGTAATGAAGCGGATACCTGTGCTGTATCACCATACGCCGAATTCTGGAGTGTTCCTTGAGAAACAGGAAAGAATGATTGTTAGATCATTATCTAAGGAGGTTGTGTAAATGTCAATTTCTTGAGAATATTTTGGGAGAATATTATAGGTTGTGTGTACAACGAGCAACAGACACCCTTTTTTTTTTTAAACACCCCTCACCCCCGAAATGCAGCACTGATGATGTGACCCTTGTATTGCCCAATTAAACTGATGCCTAATATTGGATAGTTGAATGTTCAGATATGTCCGCTTCCTCTTTGGCAGTTATAAGCCTCATAGAGACTAAATCATTTAGCAGTCTGTCGAGGCCCGACTCCTCTCGCCTGTGATGGGCTTCGTTGGACTTCCTAGATATCCTTTGATCCTGAAAAATCGTTTAGCATTGAGTCATGCTATATTTCTTGAGGCTTCACATATTGATGGAGGCCTCGAGGACGCGGGTTCCTTCTCATGCACAGGACTGTGCTGCTTTGCATCGGCACGTGGCACGGTACAGTAAAATGTACTCATAATCGATTACACCTAAATAATTTAAATCACTCCAATTAAGCATATGTTTAACATATTCTATTACATCTGTGTTGCTATTTTGATTTTGTTTTTTTATTTGATTGCTGCACCCATTAGACAAGTGCAAAGGGAATTGACTTCTGGCTGATTTTTTCAAACATGGCTCAGGGGAAACTCTCACGACGAGCCAAAAACAGGCAGCACTAATGACAAACCGCATTCACCCTTACTGAACAGTTAAGCACTCATCGATGGAAACGTCTCGACTAATTAACTGTGACTTCGCTGTCCTGCAGCACTGCTTTCATGCTCTTATTATTCTCGGTGTAAAATAATATTCTAGGGCAGCTCTGCTTTGATCTCGGTTTAAACCACGGGTGCCTATTGAACACAGGAAATCGGTCCTGTTGTCAGAGCCGCCTGTGAACCCCTGATCAGTCGTGTGGTTTACACGGTCCTGGGACAGTGGCCAGCTCTCCTGCTCAGTGAAGGCCAATAGTGCGCTTTGAGAGGCATCCCAGCAGATTCGTCCTTGCCCAGCTAATGACAATCCTTTTGTCTGCTCCCTCCGCACATCAGACACACCAGCCAGATGAAAGAAGGAGAAGCTGAAATCTGTGGAGCGTGTTGAAGATGCCAGTTCTCTTCTGCACACGGTTCACTGCGACGACAAACCCCTGATGTTCTTGTCAGATGCTTATAATGTGATCGAAAGCTGAACTAGAAGAATCCTAATAAAAACATTAGAAACACTTGTCGTACTGGCGCTCATGCTATGTTCTTTATTTATCGTTAGTTAGTGGAATTATTACCTTGTGCTTTTTGTACCTTTGATTTGTAAATATTCTGCTGCAGCAGCTTATAGTCAGTGTGAACAAGATGTAACAACTCACTGGACTACACTGCATAAATATAACATCAATGTATCTCTCTATCTAGGGGAGATTCAGTAAGCTAAGCAAACCTTGTTACTTTTGCCTTATATTACTGCTAATGCTTCGCCTTCAGATTTGTACACATTTTCAAAGCCGTTGCCTCGCTTGTGTAACAGAGCAGCGTGCCTCGTTATTACACACATTGCAGTGCCTTTGTTTTATAAGTATACTGTGTGCGTGAATGTACTGCTCTTCAAACTGTTGAAAAAAATCTCAGCAAAATCAAATACGCCAAATAATTTATTTTAAATGTTAAGCACCAGTCTGTTCTGGCATAACAATAGAGACCCCATGATTTCTCATTGACAACTGTGATACTTATGTGGGTGTCTTCATACACAAATAGTCAAGATGTTTTTAGGTGGAGGAAATACAAATTGTCTTTATAGTGCAGGTGAACACAATTGTTATGTGCAGAAACGCTGGCTTCGGAGTATGGATACAAATTGAATTTTGTTTTGTGGGAATACAGGTCTAGTAGAAGAGCGGACTGCAATTTCTGGCCTCCTTGGATTGCATGCTTCTCAGGTTTATGGTTGTGTTGTCAGTTATTGTCAATTTCAGCTTGCTTATATAGAAACTAGAAAGTCTTTGGCCTGGAATAATGCTGTCTGGACTGGTAATGTGTGTTGGATAAATCTGGCCAGTTTCTTCTATTTACACACATTGGGACACAGGGTTTTAAAGCCTATGTAAATTGCTATACAACCGCCTCCACAAATTAGTCACACGTTTGTGAATTTTAATTGTGACATAAACTCAGAGGTATTTAGCAACAAAGTATTTATCTTTACAGAATAAATACTGTTGCGCTGAAGAGTACACCGACAGGCTGTGCAAAGTTAAAACGAGCAGTTTAACAGGTTGTAATGTCTGTAAAATTAATTGAAGTTGATGTCAAACCCCCTTTCCTAGCTCATTTCAGTCAGTGGGAATCTTGTTTTCTATGGGCAGAATTGGCATTCAACAAACTCTTAAAATTATATTATTGATAATTAAGCATACTTTGGCACAGTATTAATAAATCACGAGGAGTCTCCAAATAGTTTCACATCTGGGATGTAAAAGAAGCTCCTGCTGTTAATTTAACGTTTGTACTTTAAAGTGACTCGTATCATTAATAAAGCCTAAAGATCTGGTCCACTTTGATTAAATGCAGCTTGTTTCACTTTATCATGGGGTTGGCTTTTTTGTGAAAGCAGAATACAACGGTGCCATTGGAGATAAGAAATGTATTATTTTCTTTTACAATTGCAAGTCCTCTTACTTTATCAGTTTCAACACAGTTTCTCACTTTTCAGTATTTCTTGCTGACACCTGAGAGCTATTTTGCGCCACAGCACAACACAAGCAGTACAAACACTTTCAATTTACAGCTACTAAGAGTTTCTCAGAGCATTGGGCAACAAAGAGCAAATGGATCTTGTTCCTTCAGTCTCTTACATAAGAACATAAGAAAGTTTGCAAACGAGAGGAGGCCATTCGACCCATCGTGAGATAAGATAGTTGAAATGCAGAGACTGGGAAGAATTGTCCAAGCCCCAAGACACGGTTGTGTAAGTCTTGCCATGAAGCAGGACTACTCGGAAGCACAAACGGCACTGGGGTGAGTCAGCGTTGGTGATACACAAGACCTGACCTCAGGAACGGCTCCAAATGAGAACAGGAGTGGCGGTGGAGACTTAAGATTTAATCAGGAAAAGTAGGTTATTTAGTCAGGCTGTGTTCAGTTGGCCCACGTTAGACTCAGCCGTGATGTAGGGGATTTCAGCTCTGTCACCAGGAGGGCAAAGGGGAATTAATGGCCAGAACTGAAAAAATATCTACTCACAAAGTCATACAACCCCCTGTAGCAGTAGTGGTGGACCCTGCTCGTGGCATGCTGCAATATCTGCTATATTTCTTGTTCTACTTAAGATCAGCCATTTGTTTGTTAAACCAAATGAGTGAAATAGTGTTACAAGGCTGTGAGAAAGCGGGAGCGTCTGTCTGGCCTGTGTTATGTTCTCAAGACTCTCAGCCCAGCGCTTCCCAGGGTTAAACCTATTTACCTTCTCGCCCTAAGACGTGCAAGTGCAAGATAAATCGTTCTGCTCCGACATACTACCTTCTTTCACCGAGACGTCCCCCCGAAGATAGACCACTCTTTCTTCCCCCAGAAAAGAATGTCCTTCTCTGAATCATTCGTTGCGTGGTGCAATTAAAATGCAGTGGCAGCTTCTGAAATCGAATGTACTGCAGTGCCCTTGACAATGTGCTGAAAACATGAGTGGAGGTGAGGTCTTTAATGTTTCATCAACTGGAAACCAGGTAGAATCTCCCAGGGCCGGGTATTTTTCCACAAGGCAGTGGCTGTGAAAAGCAACAGTGTTTATTTTAGCATCAGAGTTCATATCCCACTGTTCTAAGTAATGATATGCCATATGGAAAGGAGCTTTTGCATTGGTTCAGATGCAGTAATTTAAGTGTATTACCGCCGTATTCCCAAATATTCGCCCCCCGTGATGCAGCAGCACAGAATTTCATGCTACATGTTACGAAGACTTGTCTTTATTAAACAGCGGTGTGTGGAAGTTGATAAGGCCAGCATGTTTGAGGCTTTCATCAGCAAAGATCTGGCAGTTCCCCTTTTAGAGCACTGATTATTTAGCCTGCGTGATTTTTAAACAGCCATCTTTCACTGCACCGGGACATAAAAGCAGTATACACGGGAGCTGTTATTGTTCATCCCCTGTTGCATGTTGTCATCTGAGGAAATGGCCACTTTATTCTCTGACTGCACAGCTGACAGCTTATGATTAATGCCGTCTAATTGCAATTTCAGCTCTAATTGCATTCAGCCCATGACATGTCCAACTGAACACTGTACTGCATCAATCCCCGGTTCTCGTTGAAGGCCTTTTTAAGTACCTTCCTCCTTAATTCCCATTAGTCGGTTCAATAATTGTGTCAGAATTTATAAACAAGGCGTGCTGTATTTCTTGGGCAGAGGGGCCTCTAAAACTGGTTACTTAATGAATCCGGCTGAGGGACTGCTGTATGTTGTAGAGATTAGCCACAAATGCATTAAAAACTGTGAATGTGCTACATTTAAAGTATGAAAACTGTAATTTTTTTGTTTGTGGTTGTTTGAATGTAAAGTCTTGTCCTGTTTGATGTTTTACTTTGTTCCAGACATATTGACTGACCTTTCCATTATAGGGCTGATGGTATACTGTCCTATTCAGAGCAGTCAGAAAATAATAACTTAAATTGTTATAACAACCTCTAAAATATTCCTAACCATGTGAGCATTTTATCGGTTAAATATTTACCATTTAAGCAGTGTGATAATACTGGAAGTTCACCCATTTTGCATTTTCTGCTGATATGTAGTCAATTTGATTTTGCAGTAGAATTATCTGCATGGCAGGAAGTGAAAAAGATTCATTTGGTTAATTATTTTCAGTTGTTTAAGCTATAGTGCAGTGACTGTAACAGGAACTGGAATTTGCTTAAGATAGACGTGTCTTTGTGTGAGCTACAATACCTGCACAATAAAAAAGTAATGTTTCCTTGAAATAGAAGAAGGGCAGGATTGAATACAAATGTGACATTGATAGATATCACTTTATCATGCAACGTGGGAAAACTAATTTACTCAGCAATAACAGCAGACATTTCCATGAACTTAGGTATGTCTTAAAATACTTAAGATTTTGAGTTTTTGTTGGTATTATTCACACTCTGAAAGTGAATTGTAAATGCACTTATATGCACTTCGGTCAGATGGCATTGCTGACACCGATCTCCCTGTTGCCGCTCTTCCCAAAGGCTATATTGGGATTGCTGTTACTGATCAATAACAGTGATAAGGTTAATGTTTAGTGTTTAGGGTTCTGCAGCTAAATGTAATTATAGTAGTTTGATTCCATCCAGCTGTACAGTAAAACCTAAGTGAACTAAATAAATCGTTATCACAGTTCCTTATGTTTTATGCAGTGTGCTGCTAACTGTTTCTCTGTGCACCTTTACCAACATCGAAACAGGTCTCTGTGACATTTGCACGCCAGTGGGAGTTAAAAAAAACAAACAAAAACAAATAACTCGACTACAAAATGTGATATAGTATACGAGAGCATCGAATGAAATACCCTGCTAGCTATATATGATGCCTTAGCCATGCTATTTAAAGTTTAATTGGAATAAAAGCCATGGGAACTGTGAGAAAAACACACGGTGAGGATGCAGGCCTGCGGACAACACTGCACTGTTCTGAGAATTTGCGTTGCTGGGGGAGATGGGTGTGGAAGTGAAGGAAGCTGCCGGCTGAGGGTTTGAGAGACTGCTGTGGTGGCACTATTCAGAGTGTCTCTGATATTTCTGTGAAAGGTTAAGATGTTTAGTGAGGTCTAACGCACTGGCTTTGTACTACAGTCGCTCTATCTGGCTTCAAGCAGGGTGTTTTTGGTGACATCCCACAATAGGTGCCTATCCGGCCTGAATTCCTACTTCAACTTTGTTTTTTTTATTTAATCATGAGGCAGTAGGGACTCTAAATCAGTATTAACAAGAGGAATTATGTGGCATACTTACCTCAATATTTTCTAGCAGTGATATTCAAAGGCTATTTATGTGACAGAATATAAATCCTAGTTTCTTCATCTCATTCGTGCAGCCCACGCTGCCGTCTAATTGCCTGTTGTGTCTAGCTCCTGGCTCAGCGCGCTCACTGTCTTGTATGTCTATCCTGCGGCTTATTTCTGTCAGAAAACGGTCAAGAGTCTCTCAGCTGGAAGGACGTCGTCACAGAACGAAACACAATCTCACTGCCTCTGCTTGTCCTTCGAACTGTCTCTAGTAACTCCAATATGACATTTTAGATTAAATTAAAATCATGTGTGATCTTCCGGAGATGCAGTATTTTTGGCAGATTGATATTCAAATAATCTCCGTTCCTGTTCGCTGCTATTAAAAAGACCTCAGAAGTGATGCAGCAGAGGATAATGGTTCTAATCCAAAGTGAAAGCACTTATATTTAGAATAAAGTGCTGTAGTTATTACTGGGCAGTGTACCAAGACAACAGGGTACCTTCTGCAAAAGAGACATTTGCCATTCTGTACTTATAAGGCATGTAATTACATTTAAATACAGGGAAAGTTAAACCGACTTAAGTGTAGCAGTTGCCTGCGGACAAGTGCAAAGAAGCCATTTCATTGCGTACTGATTGCTATCTCACACTGAAAGCTGTTTATGTTCACTTAGGGGAGGGGAAAAAAGGTGCAAATCAAGAACAGAATCATACAGGTTTGATACGGGAGCTTAAAATCGTTGTCAGGGGTATCCAGTGGGATAAGCGACGGGTGACACGTCAGACGCCTGGTTTTCTCGTTCTGACTGAACAGACCACTCGGCCCGCGACAGCTGCTCTTTATCTCACTCCTTCAGTTCACAAGCAGGCGGCAAGGAAAAATAATCCTGGCAGCTCGGCACTAATCACGCGCTCTGTGTGTCCCTGCTATGATACTGTACGCTGTGAATCTGCACGTTCTGATTAGCAGGAGAAAACCTGTTTTTTTTTGTTTGTTTTTTCTTCTTCTGGATGATTCTGTGAAAACGGTCTGGTGTCTCTGTGATAAGAACAAAAAACAAACCATCCCATTACAGAGAGAATCCTGAATGGAGTCCTTTTTATTTGGATAAACTCCTGCATATTGAAACGTAGTGTCACCAGAGTCGAGTCCCAAATGGACACCATGGGAATACCTCCACGATGCTCCTGAACTGCAGCGAAACTGCTACAGCTTAAAATGTGTGTTTATCTTGCCGTTGTTCTTCAAATACACCAGTGGGATTGTTTGCATTGCCTGCAATATGGCATTGTTTCCCCGACCAAGTTTAGAAAACACAACCGAGAATACAATTATGAAGTAATGCATGTGACTTTGGTCTACAGTTTACCTGAGACAGCTATCCTCCTAGTAATATGTTTTTAAGGTACAATGAGAGAGCATGTTCTCCTTTTCATAAACACACCTGGAATGACTTGCAGATCTCAGAAAACCTCATGTGGGCTGTTATTTGCTGGCGGGTGTTGGAAATGGTTCTTGCGGGAGCTATTCAAAGTTTTCTGGTTCCCTGGGCTGGGATTATTGTATATGAAACAGTACACCAGTCACCAATATTAATTTTAACTTGTGTCCACAGTGTGGTTTCTCACTGACAGCTGTGGGTTTCTGAGGTATGAGAGGGCAGCAACATAGCAGAAGTACATGACTGGGGGGAACTAAAAACATTATTTATTCAATATTGATTATTATTCAATATCTATTACACATTTCGTAACAAGTGTGTGGGTTTACAAAAAACCCAGTGCTGATTGTCACAGTACATGCTCTACTGACTCCCCCCCTCAGGGCGCTGCAGACAGTGCGCAGTGGGGGGGTATTCCTGTAGCTTCACTGCTTTTTGGATGTTCCTTGATGCAACATGTGCATACAGAATATCTCAGCCAGCACACACAGAGCACCACATTTAAATTCCTCTTCCCTTGAAGCTCCTTCCCACAGAGACGGAGATGCTGTAAGAAGAAGAGCAGGCGTGCGCTCTGGCAGGAACAAGAGATCCATTGTGCAAGTGTGGTTGCACATTTCCATTCGGTCTAATTGGATCCTCATTGAAGTAAGCGTCTCAACAATTCCGCTCACTTTTGAGATTCACATAAAAGCGGTGTGGAAGAGAAAACAAAATAATGTTGACGCTGTAACTGTAATGATGACCTGCGATATATATAATTTACCCCAATTGTGCAGACTGGAATCAGAACTATTGCATGTGTGTTTATCTGGACGGGACGAGGGACGATTAAACTAGGATACGGATTGTATTTGGATGACCTAAAAAAACTAAAGTAATGAAACTGCGGGTGGCGGTTTGCTCATTTGGGTTTATGGCACATTAGTGTGAGGCGGAGGGTAAGCCAGTGGATTAGCAGCACCGGGCCCAAGTGATAATTAAATGTGAAGGGAGTTCGTGAATAAATAAATAAATACTTCTAGCCCTTGGATACAGGTACAAGCAGAATAACGCTAACTGAAACAGGCGGCCATGAAGTATGTGTACAACCTGTGAGGTTAATTGCTTTTTTCACGTTACTGAACACAATGCATGTCTAAGGCAGCTGCTGTTGACAAAATGCTCACCTGGACAGACTCCTAATACAAACTGTATCATGATAATAAGGAAACGCACACTGCGTATGGATTGTGCGCCTCAGACGCTGAATAAAATGTATCTTTAGTGTTATACTAATTGTTGGTATTTCAAATTGAAATTGATCAGATTACTGAATTACATAGTGGATTCCCACAGTGTCGGTTAAACCTCTTCAGTAGTTAACTGGCACTTCATTTAAAAAAACAATACATCTGCAGGAATGAACTTCAACCCTTAAGAGAATGGATATCATGGCTGTCTATGTCATTCCTGATAAGGTTTAAGCTCTCTGGGTCTTCTGTTATGTAATTACATTTGTTTTAATTGCAGTAGTGAAGTCCAGAGCACTGAAGTGGATTAATACAAATAAAAAAAACACCTGTCTCTGATTGTGATATCCCCAGCCCAGAGTGTGTCTGTCTGACCTTCCTAATTGAATAGGACAAGTAGTCAGAAAAGAGTTGAGCCCTGCTGTATACTATGCTGTATTTACATATATCAGTACTACACTAAATGATCCTTTCCTATATGGGTCACAACAAAATGTTGTATCATTGTGTTTGTAAATAGTGTCCAACAGATAAACTACCCTGTTATTTACGAGACATCATATCTACAAACGCACCTTCCTGGTCTATTAAAACAGTCCATGGCAATCTGTAAAAATATACCACCTGCGAGGTCAATAACAAAGTCAAGGACATGGGATCTTACAATTATTAACCAAAAACCTCAGCCTTATAATTAACACATCGCCTGAGGGAATGACCTCAGGTCCGTAATACCAATAAGGACATGTTTAAAGATTGAAGGATAGCTTGGGGTTGCTACACAGACAGCTCTCAAATACAGTCACAGTCCATTAAAATAAATTCACACAAAAAAACCCACCTAAGCAACACCGCAAACATGTTAAAATCTAGCGGTGCATTTACACTGAAGGTCATATACTATTACAGAGACAATAACCATGTTTGTAGGACACTGCGGTAAATATTGATTCGAGGGTAAGAAAGTTAATGGAATTTAAAGTAACGTATTTTTCCTGAGTGACCAGCCTGACCAACACTGTCCCTCTGTGCGAGTGTATGCGTCTACCATCAGCGGCTAATATAACTTAATGAAGTCAATGTGAGCTGATAGGCAGATTGGGAGTTTCTGAATTTATTTACTCAGGATCCATTTATCAAACTGTTTACTCTTCATTCAACAATATTATCCCTGTCAGGACTCGTTTAGCAGGAACTGATAAAACGAAGCCAGGGCCTGTTAGTCAGACCGCAAGATTTATAACCGCAAGATTGGACAAACAAGCAGCAGCCGAAAAGCTTTGAACACCAACAAATCGGGGTTTTACTATTCTATACTATACTTTACTATATTATACCATACAGTTACATTGTCAAGGACATACTGTTATATAGATCACAATTAAAGGTCATTCTTTTGCTTTTCTGTGTCTGTTTGCACACATTCTCCTGAGTGACTGTTTCAGTTAATCTTCAAAGCTCGCTTTGGTTTGTTTAAGCAGTTCAAGTATTTGGGGTTTCTCAGGAGAGAATCGAATGTACCACGTAACTGCAAATTTTCTCATCGTATTCCACATCCCAGCACGACTTTTTTCTTAAGGGGTCAAATTGTTTTCACACATGAATGATTATCAGGAATTCCCCCTGGATTTCGCTGATTTTTAAAAGTTTTATTTTTCATGTTAAGACTCCTTGAACATTCTTGCTATCGAGGACCGTTAAACGCCAACAATCCATTCGTTCGTGCCTTCGTCCAATCGCGCACATATAGTTGCCACTGGGTAAAGACAGCATTTGTACTAGGTGAACTCCTATTAAATGAGGTGGTCATAGGACTGGAGAATGGAAAGTTAGTGCCAAAAATGTGAACAATTAGTGCCCAATTGTGGAATTTAAGCTGGGCTGAGCAGAAACCCAGTCGGTCAGGGTGGAAGCTTGCTTGGCGGATGTGCATTCATCCATCAGTGACCACTTTACACACGGCCGGTAATGAAACCCAGACTATAATTAGCCAGCAGCCAGGGAGGGGGTGCTAAATCCCTGTGTTTAGTTTTAGCTGTCACTGTGATGGATTCCCTCTTGTGGGCAGCCGTACACGTACAGCAGCGAGTGTCTCATCCGTCGACGCACGATGCGGGTAAAGTCCTCCCTCGGCAGCAACAAGCTCTTATTCTTCCGAGGCGGCACAACAAACCGTTATGTCCGTGTCGATGTCAGAGCACATGCCCATTGCCTGTGATCTGGATAAGTGCATTCGCAGGGTTATTTAGGCGTATCCATTATCCATTAAATGTATTTACCGGCTGCAGTTGAGTGTAACAGTTTGTGTATGTAATTGAATGTAATTGAACACAATCCAATTAAATCTCCTACCAAATTAAGATCTTACTAACACTGTTTTCTTTTGCTACTTAGACACCTACATTTCTTTATCTTTTGTACATTTTATGTTTCCTTGGCCGTAGATTCATATGGAAGAATTAAATGAAATGAGTGGTGTCTGTAAATGTCTTGACTGAGCAGTGTGTTTATTAGTACACATGCAAGGGAGGATATTGCAGTGTCCGCTCTGAACTGTGGCAGGCCAGTTAGTGGGCATCTCTGGATGTATTGAAGCTGCAGCCAATGAGAGCCGCTCTACAGGAGTTCAGGCAGTGAAGTCTTTTCCACACCAAAGAAGGGCCATTGCTTGTTTCCCAAATCCTCCGATCAGCTGAATGTGGCTGACGGAGCGTTAAACTAATCTTTTGTACTTTGTTTCGCTCTTTGCCTTCGATAAAAGAGTACCCTGAACTTCAAGTGTGTGTGATCTTATCTCACGCAACCCCAGTTAAGCAGATAAACTTCGTCTGGCGTTTCCCTCAACTCGGGTTGTAACTTTTCCGAACCACAAAGCTCCTCTTTCCATTCAGCTTGCACTTAATTCTGCGCCGCTATAATAACGTTGTTTCCAGCCCGTCTCCGTGCACAAGACTGATTAGGTGTTTCACCCGAAGGCCTAACCTTTTTAAAAACAAATCGTGCTGCGTGTTTATCAGCGTGGAAGAAAGACATTTGGAACCCCATTTAAATTCATGGCGCAGCGACGGCTTTTGGCAGGGCATTGTTAGCAGCACCTCTCTGTAGTGTGATTAATGAGTGACTAATGTAAAAGGAGATTTTCTCATCTCATTATCCTGCTTATTTCACTGGCATTACTGAAAGCGTTGCTAGTAAACCATCTTCTCAAATGCCCTCTACAGAGAACTGGAAAATCATACTGCATAGCTGACCTAAAATATATGCAAGTTGGGTAAAGTTTATAAAGTTATTATTAGCTGCAGGTATTTTAAGCTTTCTGTGAGCAATCAGTCCATCTGGGATTTTAACCCGTTTAGTAGATTTTTTTAAGCTTAACTAAATTACAGCTATAATGAGATTTTTGTCAGATCCTCTGCCCTGTTTCTTCGTCTTCTCCTAATGCAGTGAGACTAAAATCCACATTTTGATGTCTATTTCAAATCTCTTCAAAGGGTTCATGAATGAGGATTGCTGAGGTTAAATAAGCCTGGCTGGCACTGTCTGTAAGCAAATCCCTTTTTGTAAACACATTGAAAATACAGAGTTTGCTCCATATAATAATACTAAAAATATAAATTATGATTATATTATTTTATTAATTAGCATGTAGTCTTGGAATTCCTGCAGCTACTGTGGAATCATCTTAATTTTTCTTCTTATAGGATTATCCTATAAGGACAATGATTATATGACTGTAGTATCCATGTCCTCAGGAAAACAAAGTGAAAATGGTCAATATGCAGTAGTGCAATCACTCATAGTACTGCTGCTTGCACAATAGGAACAGTTCCTTCAGAAGCTGCGCAGGTTACAAAGTAAAATAAAGGACCTCCTTTAATCTATTTAGAATATTTTCAAAAGCTAAGAAAAATGACAGTTTACGAATTACATTTACTAATGCTTTCCAGAAATTAAAGAGCTGACAGATACCCAGTGTTCTTCTGCAGTGATTAATTCCTGCACTTGCTCCTTCTACGTCCTATTTATATATCTATTTTTATTTATTTATTCATTCATCTGTTTATGTATTTTTTCGTTTTTGTTTAATAGCTGTGTTCACTGGCAGTGTCAGAGCTCAGCCAAATTTCAGTGCCCACTTCCCACACCTCTGTGCTGCCAGAGTGCCCGGACAGCTGCCTCCACTGGGTTGTTTTCTCCCGATGCCCGCTGTGAACCCCCTGCAGCGCGTGTCTGAGCCGCTGTCTGACAGACAGGCCCCCAGCGCATCTCTGCAGCGATCGCACCTCTGACAACCTCTGACGCTGCTCTGAGGTTGTAATCCTGTGTCCTGAATTCATTACTTCGTGCTGATGATATTTGATGTGAACACATTGCAGAATTCTTGAGAGAGGTTTTCTCTTTCAGTTGATGGAAACTAGAATGTAAAATATCTGAAGATACTTGGCATGTGAGTGTATGAGATGTTTGGATATGTATTATTTTTAAACATGGCAAAGTGGGACCATGGTGAATCACTGTATGATGTGAGTAGGTGTGCAGACGAACGGACGATTAATAATAACAATAAAGATTTTGTAAGAGAACAAAGACTGTATGTTTTCACAGCCAGCTTAATTAATTACAAAATGTGATTGTGAACAGTAAGATATTACATGTCTTAGTTCTTAAATCTGATTTCGCACTTTGGTTAAACACTCCAGACTCACTCAGCCCACTCCACGCCCCTCCACTGTGATGTAACACAAGAGTGCTTCAGGCACAGAGTGCTGTGAGAATGTAAATGTGAGAAGCCCGATGGTTTGGAATAGTGTGTTTTATGATGGAGCTGAGAATATCTCCCTCCGTCTACTCCACTGTGACTTAAATGAGTTAGCAGTCCTGTAATACTATTGCTATTACTATTAGTGTGTGAAGTGTCCGTGTATGTACGTATAGCTACTGTATCTGTGTTTAGATATATCGATACTGTAGATAGATAAGCACTCGCATGCAGATTTACTGTACATATCACTACTAAATATTACATATTATATATAAGTTGTTACCAAGTTTACTGTGTCAATTGTGTTAATTTCCCTGTCAGTTGAAGACTTCCTGACAGATGTATCACTGTCTTCTACATGTTATTTTAATTGAAAATGTAACGGCTCATTGAGACGTGACACATCTGAGCTATTTTAATGGGGGCAAATTCATTAGGGTTCGTGTCTGTGTGTCTGTGATTGTTGGCTTGTCTGGGGATGACGGTGTCTAGGCTCAATATTCCCATGACAGTCTGGAAAATCAGTTATGAGGCTTCAGTCTGAAACACTTATCTGTCATAAGACTGATACTCCTCAGCATTGTTTCCCGGTGGCATTCAATCAACCCAGTGAAACTCTGACTCTCGGGGAAAGACAATAGTTTATATTTCAGCTTATTTGTATCAATTCAGTGGGCAGTGCCCTGCAGGAGTTATCTGTTTTTATGTGGGTGTGAGTGGCTGTAGTCACGGAGAGGCGTGCGATATGACCTATTCTGTGTGAGGCAGCGTGGTCATTAAGAAGTGGTTTGATGCCCACAACGCACTTCTCACAATAGGCCTCCCCTCCCTCTCGCCTGCCTCCCTCTCCCTTCTCGTATCCCAGCAGTTGCGGTTTCTGGGGTCTACCACGCACGCTTTGCTTATCAAAGCGATGTGTTCAGATCTAATTGGAACCAAGAGATTTGGATTTCCCTGGTGAGAGCTCTAAATGTGAAGATAAAAGAACCTCTGCAGGAATTGTCAAGGATGGGCCAAAAGGAAAAAAGAAATAGAAGAACTCAAAGGTTACAGAGCGAGCCCAATTTCTCTTATTGGACATCTGTAATTCCAAACATTTTAAATAGCAACTGATGTTGATTGTGAGTCTGCACGTAGATTTTCCTATCCAGAGGTAGATGTTTGAATTTCCCCATTGCACCGATGCTGTGACTAAAGACAGTCGGAATTGGCAGGGCAGACGAAGCAGCTGTGCCCGTCTGCCTCCGTCATTAGACACGTACTAAGCTGATTACGGGCGGCCTCTTAACCAGGCACACAATTCTCTTTTCTCGCTGAAATCTATTGGCACTTTTTAAAAGGGCAAAGCTGATTTTTTTTTTTTTCTTCACATGCCAGGAAAGACATTCAAGTCACATTTCTTTGCAAGCACCACCTGTTATCTGTGACCATAAAAATGCACTTTAAAGAAAAAAAAATGTTCTCTTAAATCTTTCAAAGCTGGTGTAATTCAGTTTTATAACTTTGAGATTGAAAGAGTGCTGACATTGTTTTAGGTTGTGGGACGAGAGTAGAACACAGAGCTATATGGGGAAAAAAACAGGTATGGTAGGAGTAGCCATTTTAACTTCCTTGCACTGCCACAAACCCCAGGAGAAAACATAATTGTAATAATAGTTAATATTGTATCTGCATATCCCAGCTGTAAAAAAATGTATTAAGTGTTCAGTTTACCAATGCTGCAATAATGTAATATTCCTGGCTGGTGGCAAATAACTTAATTAGAGAAAAAAAAGTCATGCAGCGTCCTTTAATAAAATGTAAACCTTCAAATCATTATCGGTCTACGGAGTAAAATAACAAAATCAGATGACCTAATTTGGGGATTTTAAACAGTGTTAGCCCAGCTGGAGATCTGGTAACTGTGATCGAACAGCGGACTCTTACTGTTCTGCCGAATGAAGGTGTGGCGGGCGAGACCAACCACTAGTCTTGCTTCGTGAAGGGTGTTGTCAAGTGCGGTAGATGTGGGATGGCATTAGATGTCCTGTCAATTACCTAAGCGTTCACACGTCCAGCTTTCCTACTGCCTCTCGCTGGCAGCTCGTGGGCTGGTGCTGTCCACTGTGGCAGGCAGTGGCGGGGCTTTGCAAGCGAGACAGTGATGAGAGCAGCAGGATCCACAGGCCCAGGGTATCCAGGGACAGGCTAACTCAGCTTGTGTCAGGTAGATATCAAACATACTTAGTCAGTTGTCAAAAGCACTCACCCCGCAGGGTGGGTGGCCTGTCACAGCGCTGAACAGGCAAAGTGAGAAGCAGGGCCTGCAGGACACCAGGCTTGGGCGAGAGACGCTCTCTAACTTTGGACCAGCGAGGAAACCCAACACCCCAGTGCAACTTCACACAAAGTATTTTATGTAAACTTATTCACTTGGTAAGGGGTTAAATAGTTTCATATAATAGGTTGCGGAGTCAAGAATGTATTGGTCATTATGTTCTTCTTTTGCTCATAATGTATGGTGTTTTTCATGTTCATTTACTCCTGAACTGACCTCTGCCCAGTTTTAAATGTGCAGCCACTGAAGCGAGTGGTTACTGGGGAAGTCACGCCAGCAAACGCAAGAAGGGCAGTCTCCTGTTGCTAGCTGCGCCTGGTTTGTACCTCGTTTGTGCAGTGACTGTGAATGGCTAGTGCCTCTTTGCTTCTGGTCAATAAACCTGGTACTATTTCAGGCTCAAGGCCAGCCATAGAGATAAGCTTGGTTATATCACAGTCTGCGGGAATGCTCCTAGCACGAAAAATGCCACTTTTGTAACTCATACTTGAAGTCAGAGTAAGTAGTCACAGCCTAAATTAAACACATCGCCCCAGAGAAAGTGGACCTTGGATAAGTTGCTGGTATAGCATTGATCGCCAGGGAGCCTACTGATCGCTTATCATAGTGACTGGCTCTTTTTTATTTTTATTGATGTTTAGTATAACAACATGCCAGGTTGTGCTTTAGCTTTCCACCACCTTTGTTTGGCAACTTTCTCAGAGAGCTGTGAACTTGTTTGAAACAGAATTGATTTAGGAGCATATAATGTTTACATTTAAGTTGTTTTTTTAATCGTTACACATCATTGTGTTCCCACAGCACTGACTCTACTGCTGTGCTCTGCCGTGTCGGGCAGTTTTACCCTACGGTTGTGTCTCGCCTTGTGCTTTGTAGTCCTTTTGGTTGCATTGACTGATTGCAACAACCAGAGTTCACTGCACATCACAACGGGACCCTCTGCGTGACACAACCGCTTCCTTGTATCGCAGCATTCCTCGCGCTCGGCTCTTGAACACACGCCCCGTCATACTGTAATCTGCATGTAATTGACTTTCTTCATACGGAGATGCAGCTGTTAGCATTTTTCTCTGTTGTCTATTTCATCTCGACTGCCACCTGCGTTCCTCGTAGCCCCCTGCCCATGGAGGGTGCAGTTGTGAATATCTTCTCACTGTGGTAGGAGGCCAAAGACCGAACACATGTGCTTCATCTGCAAAAGCTGTCTCGGCTGTGAGAAAAATCAATGTGGGTGTCTGTGATGATCGTCTCTCCCTGGTAGTTGTGTCTCAAGTGATGACATACCTCTCTTGCTCTCCCATCTAGCTGAACTCGTTTCTAATGATGTTAAATTTAATTGGGATTAATTGGGTTAAACCCTGCCATCAAAAGGCTTCCATTAACGAGGCAATAACTTTCACAGAACACTTTAATTTCTGCTTCAATACTTCCACATAAAAATGGCCCTTAAATTCCATTGTGTTTGACAGACTGCAGTCATACCTTATTTGGACACGAGCTAGAAATACCAATGTCAGCATAAGGCGTTGTAAGCTTGCGAGAGATATATTAAAATGCTTAGTTTTTGGGTCAAGTTAGTGCTGACAGGCGTGGCATAGAGACTGTGGAGAATGTTTTCTAGATATTTAGCATAGTCCTAGTGCTTTGTTTATAATAAGACACTGTCCTGAAAAGATAGATGCTGCAGTACACATTTTTTTCCTTTGTGTTTCTCAATGGCTGTGGAGAATGTGACTCGTACTGTGGGGCGCTGTGGCTTTAAGTTTCAGTCCAACACTAGCTTTGATCAGGAGATTTTATTTGAAATGCTAAGAGGAACGGAACAATAGTGTCCCTCTGAATTGCAGCGTTCTGTTATTTTTATTCTCGTTTGCGGGGGCCGTGACGGCAGACTGTCCGCACAGGCCTATCAGTGTCCTGGACACAGTGCCATCTTTGTCTGCCCAGAAAGACCCTTTGTCGTGGCGGCAATAAACATCAGTCTGCCGAGATGCAGGGCTGCTACAGTAAGCGTGCTGTTTGTGCTTTGTTGTGCGTGAAACTAATTTGAGAACTTGGAGGGTGGCACGGTGGTGCGGTGTTTAGCGCTGCTGCCTCACAGCTCCTGGGACCCTGGTTCGACTCTGGCCTTGGGTGTCGGCCTGTGTGGCATCTGAATGTTCTCCCCATGTCCACGTGGGTTTTCTCCGGGTGCTCTGGTTTCTTCTCACATCCCAAAGACAGGCTGCTGAGGTTGACGGGCTACTCTAAATTTCTGTGAGTGTGTGTTCTGTACCCTGCCTTGCGCCCTGTGCCCCTTGGGTTAGGCTCCGGCTACTGGATGAAGCGTTTATTGATTAAAGAATGAATGAGGACAGTTTGTAGTTAATCCTTCTCATTGCACAAAGGCATTTGATTGTCTGAAGCACTTTAAGAGTGGAGAAATGCACCCTGCCGCCAGATAATACACTTTTAATGAATACAATGTCAGTTGTAATAATTTCTGGTTGTGTGAATTTCAGACAGCATCTGTGAACTAGAACGTATGTTCTCATTGGTTTTGACAGAAATAGAAATATCAACCGATTTCTTGAAGTACAAAACCTTGTGTTTTATTGGTCTGCAGGTTTCACTATTGAGTGTAATGGGGCAATAAATGCCTCACTTTGTAGTGTGTAGTGATCTGATTGGATGAGAGATGTGGCTTTAATTATGTTCACTGACTCTGACCACCCTAGGAAGTAAACAACTAATTTGAAATTTGACGTGCGACACCATGAGAAGACCAGTCTGAGGAAAAGAAAGAAAGAAAGGAAGATTTTACAAACTTTACGTCACTTAATAATCTTTTGTTGTACACAGTTAAAGGAGTGCTTTACCTAGTTTCCTCTGCCTTCCTCCAAAGCCTGGTGGTCTGCTTCCTATTGTGGCTCAGCTACCCTTCAGTGCAGAATGTTTTTTTTGTGATGCCCACCTGGGACCAAAGGTAGCTGGTGGAAATACATCACTGAAGGACAGGAAATTAAATAGATCAGAGACACTCCAGATACTGCACTAAATGCGCCCTCCTAAGCATAAATAGAGTAGTAAGTCAGCCATGAGATTGGGGGCTTCTTCCTCCCAAACCTCAGTTTCTGAACTCCATTACAATCCGTGGTAGTTTTATTTACAGAATTAAAAATGATAGGATTTGATTTCCTTGTGGAATATAATTTCCTTTCCGAGTCCTGGATCTGGGCCTTAAATTGTGCACATGAACAATTTACTGGACTGGCAGCCTGCCGTACTCTCGATAACCTCCCACCAACTGATGAAACGTGTGCTGAACATGTGTGTCAGCTGCTCTCAAGACCGTTATGAAAGAACATTTCAAAGGACGTCTTTGAATACCCAAATCCTGTGCGGCTCAATGAATCTATGGAGACTCACAGTGATGGATACGACCCGGGGTTTGTAGTGCACAAAGAGCAGTGTGATAATGCATGCGACCGAAGGAGCAAACACAAGTGCCACATTCTTACGCAGTTGAAGAGGTGTGTGATTTAGTTTCAGGGTGCAGAGTGCTATACAGCCCCCCAGCAAGGTAATGAAGCCCACTCGTCCCACACTTTCATTTGACAGCAATGCAGCAGCGTTAAGGTCAATAGAGCGAGAAGAGAGCATCCCTCTCGATCGCATGAAGTGAAGACTGGTACGTAAGCACAGTCAAAGATCACCTATTAAAAAGGATGATTTTAAACAGGAAATAATACTAATCTCGCCCAGCTACTCAAACCCTTCCTACACAAGTGCGCTGCGTTCGTCGGACGGTGTGATTCACTCACAAGGGTATCACCCGGTCTGAAAACATCTGTGTAACTGATCAAACAAATGTGGCTTATGACTTCTGGCCCCTACTAGTATTCATCATACACTGAGACTTATGTTTTATTTTTTGATACAAAACCCAATTATATATATCGGTTCCCACCGGTTTCTGTGGGGGATTCTGACGTCGCTTCAATCTGCTAAAGGAAGTGAACACATTAAGAAACCTCACTTTTCCTGGTTGTTTTGTTGTTGTAGTTTTGGTGTTTGGTTATCAGAAACCTCCCAGAGACGCAGGACCAGAAGCTGGAATAAAACATCCTGGAATTTCACAGGATGGGAATAATCTTCTTGCTAGCGGGTCAGTCTTTGTAGCTGGTGCAGGACTATCTTTTGTGTTTTCCAGTCCACACTTGCATGAGAGGCAGCGGTCTGTGTTTGTGGGCCAGGGATGGGTCTCTGCCATCCGCTGAATACAGCAAACCAGAACTGAGGTTTGATAGGAGGGGAAACACATTTAATTTCTCTCTTTGACTTGAGAGTGTATGCTGTGATAAATCCATGATGCTGTTATTGATTACTTTCGGCCAGTGTTTGTCTTTTTAAGTGAGTTTTCTAATTTAATTGGATTTTCTAGACGCAAGCATTGCAAAGTATATGTCGACCTTCCTGAATACCAGAGGATACGTTCTGACACTATTCTTTCAGAGCCGGATGACGCATAGAAAGACTCTGCCCCTAATGACAACGGCAGGGCTGATCTGAGGGGAAGGGGAGGGAGGGTTGTTCACCATATAAATTTAATCGCTGCTTAATTCCTTGACCTTAGTCCGCCTTAATTAAAATCCATTTCACATCCTGAGTGAAATTAGCATGGTTGCCTCATCACGGGCTCCATTGAAAATGATTTTGTTCGCCCCAAGCAGATTTCCAAGCTGAGGTAGGTTGTGCTCCATGCTGTAGCCCATGGATTAATGCACACGGACATCTTATTTCTGATGTTGTGTGGGCTCCACAGGAATCGCAATTCTCAACTGTGATCCTACCGATAAGACTTCTGCATTTATTGAGAAATAAAAAGAGCTATGATATTTCAGTGAAATAATTCCATAAAAGGAATATTCTGAGGGTGGAATTTAGACTAATAAAACATCAAAGGCACACACGAGCCACTTTCAGAGAAGCAATAACGGTGTGAGAGTGTCGAGGAAAGCGGACTGGGGAAAAAAAACATGATCGATACCCAACACTGAGGTGAAATATATTTATTGCTCGGGTTGAGATTTATACTCTCATTACATTACTGACATTGTTGAACTCTGCAAACTTTGCTGTTTATTGATGGATCTTAGGGAGCCTTTGCATTATGGGAAACAAGACTGGTGTTTCTTGCCGTTGTAGCAATTAAGAACAACATTTGAAGCATTAGGGTCTCTCCACACTGCCGGTAGAAAAGGTCGAGTGTCTTCATGTTCCTTATTCTAACTTGATAATGTGCAGCAGCTTTTTAAGGCGGGGGATGCAGTATTTCTTGTTTATCCTCGGCCGACACTTGGGATAGGTCCTATCTTGCAGAAGCCTACAATCCGGCTGGGAAATGTTCCCAAAAGAGATCAGTCCCACAGTATTACTCCCGTTCACAGTAACACATTCAGGTGGTGTGCTGGTGACTAAGAGATGCAAGGCTTTGCACGGGGACAAGCTTTTGCACACTTTTACAACTCGTAGGCTGAAAGGGAAAGGGAAAAATCATTGTTGCCCTATTGGAATTAAAGAGGCACTCCGTAACTGATATCAATGAATCAGTCACTCTGTTTTTTTAAGGTCGAGAGACCGCACTGCCAGGTTAACCTTCCTCTGCACCCTGACGTGAAATACTTCAGCAGAAAGTCTGGTATTCGGTGTAATTTTCTGTCTGTCTGCAGATGTATATCCCCATACGTTATAACATTCCTCCAGCCAGCCTCTGTTTCACACCGGTGTGTCATGCTACGCCAACACATCGTCACAAATGAATATATTTCAGAAGGGAATTGGCAACCCACCGTCCTCCGCTGCTCTGTGGCCCAGCCTGCTGCAGAGCTCACGAAGATGTGCACCACCTCCCTACAGTACTGGCCACGGGGGGTTGTACCGACTGGCTGACAAGCACTTAAAGATTTATTTTTCTTCTTTATCATCTGTATGCACTTCAGCCTCCGGGACAGGAGATGGAAAAGGGGGAGACACTAAATTAAACTCAGGAAAATACAGGACACATAGATGACGTCCGGGTTTTTGTTTGCTTGTGCCTCCACCGAGCTTCCCCTCCCCCATGTGATTTTGTCACTGGAAAACAAAGACGAGAGCCAAATAGATAAACTCTTCAGCGAGACTGCAAATTGGCCTCCAGAGAGGTCTTACCATTTCCCATTTGCAGACACCCCCAGCGCACTCCTGCACTGGGACAGACGGGTACAAACATACACAGGCGTCTCTCGTGCCCCACTGAGCCATCCGCTGCCAGCGAACGGCGACACACACCGAGTACCAGACAGGCACTGCGGTGGAGCAGCAGCCGAGTCCCCCGGCGCTGATGTGGAAATAGACGGCCCACGCCAGAATCGCATAAAACATTTAACATCACATCGGATGAGGCTGACGCAAGCTGACAGGTTGTAGTGGTTTGAATCGTGCCTGCAGAGTCCACAGCACCCGTCTGGTTTATGGGGCTGAGATGGGGGTTGCATGTGAGAGGGACAGTTTTTTTTTGTTTGTTTTTTACTCATGGTTTACATTCTCCTTCAATGCACGGCCATATTGCGTGCATTCAGAACGGATGAGGTGTTGAACGAGTCAGTATTGATACAAGAGGACACGCAATGGTGTTTGTAACCTCTTTCTGTGATCGATTTTACTTCTAATTCTCCAGGAAAGTAAATCTAATGTCTTTTCGCCATCTTAGTACAGCGCAGGAAACATCCATGTGAGTCACAGTCATCCCCTATACACAGAGCCCCTGTTCTCTCCCTTCCCCCCCACAGTCCTGTGGCCAGGTTGCTACAATATGTTTCTCCAAGGCTTTCTTCCCTTAACGTGGGTACGGCGCAGACATCTGTGACTAATGCGACTCATTGATCCAGCCGTATCCCTGCCCTGCCACTTGTGACATCCAGCACAGTCTTTGCTCTGAGATTTTTCTTTAACTAATATTCTTTCAAAAGACGTAAATGTTGCTGACTGAACGAGAAAGGGTTGTAACCCTGCAAAGCTCTGACTGGAGGACGGCTGCTTTCAATGCTGAGCGTCTCTTTCATGTTGCTGGAAGAGCCGCACCGATCTGCCTCGCTGGTGAAGATCGCTCAGTTTAGAGCTATGAATAGTGCAGCCGGCAGGTGATTAATATTTCATGCCCTGCCGCTGAATAATGTATGCATTATTGGTGTACAAAGCAGACTGTCATGTCATTTTGTGTTTTGATGTTATTAAGGCCCCCTCACACACACACACACACAAATTAAAGAAAGACACCTGTTTTCCAGACCCTTTCAGCATGAGATTTCCCTCCGAACTGCTGTCTGTTTCCAGAGTGGGAAGCACAGTGCACAACAACATCTTTTGCATCCATGACTGTGTGCTGTACTGTCGATACATCACCGACAGTGTATCGAATGCTGAATGTGATGCGAGACCGGGTCTGATACATTTGTGTCCTTTATTACTTTATACACAACTGTAATTGGATAATGGCTGACACAGAAATTATATATACATGTATCTGGTCAATTGAATCAGTGCTTCCTTCTCTGCTGTATTAGTGTGAAATACTCATCCGTGTGATTTCAAAAGCCCTCCTGCTCCCCGATGCTGTACGATAGCGAGGGTGGCTCGAGACCCCAAGTTGGCCTTAGGTACAGGACTGAACAAAGTAATCAATTAAGGAAACATATTGATTGCCATCAGGGGTGCGTGCGGAGGATATATGTATTCCACACAAAAGTACCGCACTGGGAAAGAGAAGAGGGGGTTTAATGCTATGAAAATAAGGAAAGGCTCTCGAGTTGATATAGTATCTCAATGCAGCTCCATTCGCATCATGTTTCTCATATATCCAACCACACAGGTGCAGTACTCTTTTGCCAGCTCTTAATCCTTCAGTTATTAGCCTGTTGCTCTGAATATCCAGTGAAATTGTGCGAACGCCGCACTCTCTGTGTGAGAGGAGAGATGCTTCTGACGCCTGTGATATGCAGCCGCATCTATCTGAGCAAGACGAAAGAGACGTGCATGGAGGTGAATATATCAAAAGATGCACCTGCATACAATGTTTTAAAATCCACTGTGACCGGAGGAAGGAGAAATATTGCTGTTGTTACGCTCAGACTTGTTCACTGGGGGAAAAGGTGAATTTGCAAGACTGGACAATGCAAAGTCCTTGTGCGTTTTGGACAGTAGGAGCTGCAATTAAAAATGGCTAAACACGGTTATGTCCTGGAAAGCAGTATTCATGAAATTATAAAATATACCATATCAGTAATGATTCGTCAGGCTTTTATCAACAAGTCATACATAACGCGTTATTCTGTCTTTTTCTAGGGGGAAAAAATGTTGTGCGCCAAGTTATTGTCAGGTATTTGCTCATATCAAAGGTCATGATGACACTCAGTCGTTGATTCTGGGTTTCTGCTGCGGTAAATTCTCCGTAAAAATCCGTGTCTCCTTCAGAAACCTTCTCAGCTTAATGTGGGTCATCTGCTTTCACTGGTTCATATCCCTCAACTGTATCTGGGTAGTTTTCGTGCCAGAATCCATAATTACTGATGGAGAAAGCAGTGAAAAAAGCTTTGTTTGCACTGGATTTCCTGTGCCACGCCCCAATGCTGACTGTGTAGTAAACATCTGTGGCAGCTGAAGAAGTCCAGAGCGTATTAACAGTGCAGGGTGAATGAAAAATAACAAAATCATAACCTGAATCATGGGCAGGGTATATTTTACATTAGACCTTTGTTCATTTGGATTGCAGGTGCCCTTTGATGCAGTGTTCTGTTATTGCTCCTGGTTTTAATCACCCTCACCGTCATTCCTGGAAAAGCAGTCATTAAGTCATTTTCTTGCCATTAATGAATTCTGGTGGGGCGACAGAGCTCCCAAGATAACAGGGTTGGGAAAAAAAATACAATGATAATTTGTTCGCACAGTTTATCAATTTGTTCTCACAGTTTATTAACTTGATTTGGTAATTCATGTGCACAGCTCCTCGAAGCAACTAAAGCTTCCCATCACAGCTAAAGTTGTGTAAACTAATTATTAAATTGAAGGCAGAAATTAATAAATGGTGAGAATAAATTTGGGCAAACTAATTGCAATACTCCACAAGTCCACATGCATAGACTTCACTAAGTTAAAGTGTGAGATTCACGGCAGAGCTACCGTCGCTTTGGTTTGTGCTGAGGAACCAGCGTACGTGAACCTTATTTGTAATTATTTCATGCACAGAATGCTATTAACTATAAAGACGTACTTTCCTTTGCGCGTAAGATATTTCAGATTGTTCAGGGCTTTTGGATCCAGTTTAACATCTCTTAACGCGTTACCTGCAGCCGCTTATTGCTCTTCCTGGATGAAGGATGGATTGTGAGGAATAACCAAACAGTGCAGCCGCCCACAGTGGGCACTTTCAGATTCCTAATCAAGTTTCCTTTTCCTGTGAGAATCCTAATGGACTCCAAATGGATTCGTTTTTTCAGGACGATGATCGTTGTGCGACACGGTGATTTGATGTTCCGGGCGTAATGCTGGAAAGTGGCATCATTACGTGGGCACTGAGGCTCAAATAACATCTGACACAAAAAAAGAGAGTTCTAAGATTTTACAAACCGATGTGTTGGCTGAGATCTGGGTTTAATCTGCTGGGACGGTTTATCGATGTCAACAATTACGGCAGGCGGTTTTTGCAAAAGCTGAGATTTGTAAATAAAACCTTTTCAGTGACTGTAGCAAACGTTCAGGCCTTTAAAATATTGAATCTATAAGACGAGGACACCATTACTTCATAGATACTGTATCGCATTTCTGAAATATTTTAGTGTCAGGACAACTGTGGAATATAAGGTCATACTGTCTCGGAAAGGATAGTCAGCGTGGTAACAGTATGCATTGTGATGGCGCACCACTCCCTATACAAACAATCAACAAAACCTCGGATGTGCTGGTGGAATGTATTGACCAGAACACCCCCACTGAAAATGGTACAGTCTGGGTTTGACCTGGGATCTGCACAGGTCACTGCCTACTCATACAAGAAAGGTAGGAATTAAGCCTTCAGCAGCAGAGAGGACACGCACAGTGCGGCAGCCTGACTGAAGCAGTGGATCTTCGAAAGGCCCGCAAACACCAAAGGTAAATTGACCCGGTGGTTTATGGTCAATAAATACTGAACAAAATATGACAAATGCAACATATTATATGTCTCCATTTTGGCATTGCAATACTTTAGGCCATGCAGTGGGTTGTGAACGGCATCCAGCAGCCAGACTAATCTGAATAGATAAAAAAATTGATCGTGCTGTAGATAATTCATTAATTGAATCCAGATAACTGAATGTATGGAATTAAAGACCAATGTTGATCAAAAGCATCTCCTCCAGTCTTTGCAGTGACCCCTCAGAAGCAGCCCATGTAGACATTCAACTCTCACCTGTCCACGTGCGTTTCCATACACGCCACTACAGCAATCACGTGATGCGGAAATGAGGCAGTGGTATTGCAGTGCCAGGGCTATGGAAACATGAATTAATCACGGCCTGCAGGCGCCCCGTCCCGGAACAACAGTGGTTGTTTAGTGCGTTGTTCCCATGCCTCTGCGGTGCATCAGTGCGCTCGGAAATGGGAATCAATGCGCTCTCCTTGTGTTTTTCCAGTGTTAATTATGGAACAGATGTGAACCCGTTTTAAGCGGATTGAACATTTTTAGCACAGAATTAATAAAAAATAGTTTCTATCCCAGGAGTTTTTATCTGGTGGGGTTGGCGCCTTGATCACTCGCTCAGCACCGGCCGTCCACACCAGCACACTGCGAGAACTAGAACAACAACGCCCTCTGCCGGCAGGGTCCGGGATCGCCTCACCAGCCTCATGCAAGCTGTCCTGCGCATCACATCAGGGTGTGTCAGACTGTAGTCCTGGGGCGCGTAGTGTCTGCTGGTTTTCAGGAGATCCCAATTTATTAATATCTTTATTTGCATCGGTTTTTATAGCTGATGTATTATATTTTGTTGATGATTCAAAACACTGAACCCACAGAACATTTCAGAGTCTGAAGAGAAGTGTTAAATTCATCCAGTTAATTGCTTAATTAGACCAATTAAGGAGCCACGAGCTGCGCTGGAACAAAACCCAAGAGACACTGCAGCCCCCCAGGACTGGAGTCTGACACCCTTGTCTCACACAGACGATTGAAGGGAATGCTTATTTTGGGGAGTCTGTATTGTTTTGCAGTCTGTAAACCAGGCGGGACCACAGCTCTCCCTGGGACTCGTAGTCCAGTTAATCAGGCCATTAATCCACATCCCAGACCTCGCCGGATCTCCCCCCCTGCTCCGCCCCCACAGCCCGGTGTTGTCGAGGAAGGCTCTGGCATTGTGATCATCAATCAGTAACCCACTGAGCCGGCGGAGCGGACATACCCAGCCTGCCGTCACATCCCCAGCTGCCGGGCCGCTCACTTCCCCCGTGTGCGCTGTGAGCAGCAGCCGGTTCAACTGAACCCTGACAGGCACAAACCGTGCTGCAAACGGGGGAGTTGAATTATGCACCATATCTTTAACTCTTTGAATCTTTGAATTATTTGACCATGCTGTAACGTGCAGCAGGGCTGTGTTCTACACTGTCCCTTCTTCTCGAGGTTGAGGCAGTGCAGTGTCGGCCCAGGTGTGAAGGAGGTACGGCAGCTGCTGCTTTCCTCCCCGGCTCCCCGGCTCCCCATCCCGCTGCTCACAGCCGGATCCAGCATTAGCGCTTCCCCTGGGGACTGCGGCACCTTGATAATCCCCCAGCTAAGGAAGGACAGCCATATATTTCTCAAATTAGTTGTTTACAATTGAATTAACAGGGCAGGAAATCCCCCAGTGCCGTGTGAGTAAACAGCACAGTCCCCTGTCAGAGCTGCGTGTTTGTCTGTGGTGCCTCAGTGTCAGTGATTCCCCAACTGCAGATAAACGTGCAGAGTGTCGGCATGAGTGAGGACCTGTCCTGGTAACTTCAGCACAATAAGTCACATTATTGCATTGATTTATGACACACTCTTTCAGTGTGTGGTTAATGAATGCATTTTGATGGTGCGACAAGTAAATTCAGTAGTTAGGCATTGGTGAACCCACATCTAAAAACTGGTATCCACTGTATAATGTGGATAATGGGACTCCGATATATACTCTGTTTAAATTTATGGATTAATGTGTGTGTGTTTTTCCTCCTGTGTGAATTAGCATCAGCACCTGCTTATAGGAAAAGTAGTTAATAAAAAAAAAAGGATTCCTAATTCTCTTAATCATATTCCGATAGGGTTCTCCTATGCTTTCTCCCTGTTCATATTATAAAGCACACTAGACCCTTAATGAAGGACATTAATTGTCATTACTGGCTGCCTCGTTCGTGCCGGTGTCAGTGAATCCTCTCCCAGGTACTTAAACCGGGATCATCAGTAAACGACAGTGACAGGCCAGCGCTCAGCATCGAGAGCCAGCCAAGGGACAGAAGAATCGAATAACGTTGTATAAAATGCATATAAAGGAAATGTAAAGACAAAATCCCCTGTACGGGTCTATAAATGTGTGGCTTTTCACAGTGGGAGAGCAGAGGTGCTTTTACACCTGTAAAATATCTCCCCCACCCACTATTTCATGCACTGAAGACTTTCATTTCTGTTGAGTCGGATAGTATTGAGGCAAGGGATGACTTGAGCCTCGGTGGGTGATTTTTCATTAAAAAATCCTGCAGCTATGCCCTGTGAATGCGGTTAATCGTTTTTACAGTGGATCAACCTACAGTGCCTCTAGACTTCCATTAGGGGGCAGCAGATAACTATAAAAAGAGTCACAAGCACAATTTATGGAAGGCATACAGCATCATACAAATCGGTTCCTGACAGTGCCTGACAATAATTCAGTTCAAAAGGAAAGTTACTAATGTATTAATGTGCAGCAACGAAGCAAACTCTGAAAAAAGACCATTAAGAATAGGCTACTCTCAGCATTAGGCATCAATTTAGTGATTGGCCAAATGTAAAGCAACTTTTTTTCGTCTTTTTTCACAGATTTAATCTTGTGGTTTTCCAGATTTTAAAAAATAATTAAGCCTAATATAATAATTATAAAAATAAATAATAAATAATAATAAATGCTAAATCTGTTTTGAAAAATAAATATTTTTTCAAAATGTTTAAATAGATAGTTAAATAAAACCTAATCTTTTGCAAACTAAATATTTAGCCATTACATAAATATTTAACTTAAATCTGGAACTCGCAAACTAAATACTTAGCTTTTAAATTCATGTTTTGTATAAATTTTAAGTCTGGGACTCAACTACATATTTAGCTTAAATCTTAATTCTGGGTTTTGCAAAATAAATATTAAACTAATAACTTCTGACCCCCAGAGCCACCACAATTCCCCTCAAGACACATACACACACAGCTGACTCAGATCCCCAAAATCACTGTTTTTGAAGCGGGAAATCATTGGTTTTATAGCAAGCATTAGCTGAATAAATTATTGTTATTATTGTAATTATTGTTTGTGCAAATTCATTTGTGTTTGTTTTTCATAAACGTCATCAAAGCTCTGTTTATTGGTGCACAGTTTGTAATATATTAGAAGCCACGTGTAACTCAGACGTGTCGAGTATGTTCCCTTCTTCCCCAGACAGCGACAAAAGAAAGTGAATTCACGTAGTCAGCTGTTGTGGTGTGATCCTCTGGCCCCGGCCTCAGTCAGGGCCCCTGTGTGAGTTGCCGTGTTTGTGTTCAGCGCGGAGGGTGAATGTCAGTCCAGAATCCAGCAGCGAGAGACAATATTGCTCTGAGCGCCGGGAGTTCAGTGTGTTTTACCTCAGCCGCGCAGAGCGCAGAAGTAACCTCCCGCCTGTGACCCGGCCTCAGTGGTGTGACTCCGCTGGCTGCGCTGCCCGGCGGTGCTGCCCGGCGGTGCTGGTGTGCCGGTGGCCGGAGCAGCGCTGGGGCGGGACCCTGCATGCGTTTTTCTTGGCTGGCTTCTGTGCCCGTGGTGTTTGAGGAACAACACTGAGCAGACAGAGCTGTTACCTTATATAACAGCCCGAGAAGCCCCGAGTGGGCCGCGCTTTCTGTGCTGCCTCAGAAATTACTTGCGTTTTTTTGTTTTGTGTATTTGCCAAGTGAAAGCAACCCAGATAAATCACTCTCAGCCCAGACAGACGGCCTCTGCCAGGGCTTTCAGACTGGGCGGAGGGGAGGAAGCCCCGCTATTGATTTACTAGCACTTAATGTGATGTGAACTTCTATTGTTGTGGAAACCAGTGTGTGCTTGAGATTGGCCACAGCCCTTGTTGCAATAACGCTTTTTATTTGTATTATTATTATGATTATGATTAAGATGATGGATGTAATATATTTAAACTAGGTTGCTGTTGTGCATACGGACATTTGGTTTGCTGTAAGGATTCCTGTAATTGCTGGGTTGTCTCTGTATATGTGCTATGAATTTGACCATCTAATGCATCTGAGCGCGGCATCTGTTTATTTCTGCTCTGAGCAATGATGTCGTATTAGTCTCTGCAGCCAACAAACCCTCTGGCAGCGCTTGGCCTCTGGGTCCAAGACGGGAACACAGTGAACAACGTGAAGGTCAAACACATGCTGTGGTTATTGTACTTGCACTCCAAGACTAAACAGTCACATACGAATCGTTTAATTTACGGTGCTGTAATCCAGATATCAGAGAACCAGGTTGCTGTTGTTGCTGTGGCTTTTATTAAGCTCAGCCATGTTATTAAAAGCATCTCTCAGAGTGAAAGATGGACTGCTGTTGTGTGACTGGTGTATCTTGGGGTATGAAGATGCTCTAGTAACCCTATCGGTGGAAGGTGAAAGACAAAGCCACTGAGATTTGAAACTCAGAACTTATCTCCGGCAATTTAATAATGTTACAAGGATAGCAGAGTTACAGCATTGATGAAGAGGAACACCCACTTATATTTATGTGTGAAAGAAAAGACAGGTTTTCAATTTCTTAACCATGATATTGAGGAAGAATATATGTAGATCACTGGTGGTTTATACGCATGTTCGCACCACATGAAGCTGCAATATGGCCTCCTCCCCTCTCCTGCAGATTACGGGTGCGATCCTCCTGGCCGTGGGAGTATGGGGCAAGCTGACCCTGGGGACATACATCTCGCTGATCGCGGAGAACTCCACCAACGCCCCCTATGTCCTCATCGGCACGGGCACCACCATCATCGTCTTCGGGCTCTTCGGCTGCTTCGCCACGTGCCGCGGAAGCCCATGGATGCTGAAACTGGTGAGCGCAATTCTTCTCCTCCGTGTTGGCTGGCCATCAAAGTCCAGTTCTCTCTCGTGCAGCGGTGCAGTGAAGCTCCTTTGAGATACCCTCAATATCAGCAGATGAATCATAGGCAAAGGTGCAGGTTTGCTCTCCTGTCGCCCTCTGGTGGTCAGGCTTCCATAGAGCACTGAAGAGATCTCAGACATGGAATTATCAGCCCCATTAACACCACAATTGTACCCAAAGACATGAAACACGGTGTTAAATACCATGCACAAAGCACAAGGCACTTTTATTCCTTGCTGCAGCCTGCGCTCTCCCCCGTGAGCTCCTTTCCTGGCCTTACACTTAATAAGGAAGTGAGTGTTGAGGCCTGGGGGTCCCCGGCTGCCATTTGCAGTTCTGTAGGTGGGAGTCTTGGCCCTGAAAACCGAGATGTAGGGCCAGCCCTTGGCGGCACCATGTCCTCACGCTTGTACGCAGACAGAGAGGAGGGTGTCCGCCGCTCCCCGGCTGATTAACAGGCTGAGTCAATTGAGGCGCAGCGGAGCCAGGCAGCGGCGCGGAGCTGCCAGGAGCTGTCATGTGTGAGCAATGCAAGTTGTTGTTTTGTTTTTTTGGTTTTTTTGTCAAGGGTGCTATTAACATGTCACAAGCACTTACACCACAGCTGGCGTTCCCATTATCCGGCATTGTCAGGACTCAGAAGAAATAGCAACAGCGTTCCGTGCGACTGCGGGGAAATTAAATATTGTTTGACACTAACAAACCCAGAGCTGTTACTGGGATCATCCGCACAGTTGCCCCCTTCTCCTTTTCTTTCTCCTTTCTTTTTTCTCTTAAATTGGAGACTGCTGGCATTTTAATGCTGTAATTCAGAGAGAAACCATCACCCTCTCTTGACAGTTAATAGCAGCTGGCCTTTCGGTGAAACGTGTTACCGGCAGGTGCGGCACTCACTGCTGAAATGTGGCGACTTCTGCAGCGCCGGACATTAGTCACACGAAAATATAACATCCAACCAGAATGGTGTGCGCTCTATAAATGAAGGTTTATTCATGTAGAAGGTGCTTGCCTTGTAATTTGCCTTCAGAAAGAAAGGTATCAGCGTCAAGCCCTTCTGAAAACTGTGAAGACAAGGCACTATCCCAGGGCTATGAGATATTGTCAGCATGCTGCATCGGTGTCTTAAACCGTTGAACTGTTAACTATTTTAATTGTTCCTCTGTGGTTTTATTTGTTGTTTATATTCCAGTGATTACTCTTCTTTGAAAAGTTCATCTTGGAATGAAATACATAAATACCCCCAACACTTGTGGATCTGTCAGGCAATAGACTCCGGTGATAGCGGTGAACTGGAACACTGTTTCCTTGGCCTGATAGCGTTGTGTTGCTGTGTCATTCTCTTGACAGTATGCCATGTTCCTGTCTCTGGTGTTCCTGGCTGAACTGGTTGCTGGCATCTCGGGCTTTGTGTTTCGTCACGAGGTAAGAATCTCTGTCTGTGTTCCTGGAGCGCCCCGTCTGGGCAGAATAGTGCAGGAAAGGAGATGTCAATGGCTTAACGAGGACATGGCTCATCTCAGGACAACCTTAAAATAAGGCTAATGCTGAAATAAAGCTTTATTTTTTGTAACTTTTTACTCATTTTATCTTCTGATGAACCTGAAGAGTGAAGACAACTGACAGAACACCCAGAAGAGAGTTAATTTTCAAACTGAAGCCAGTTGACATTTCAGTAGACAAATGTCCTTATATTTTTTCATTGGTTAGCAATCAAAAAAGTGTTGATGTTTCTGAAATATGGGCTGTAGTTTGCTCTGATTTGATGGAACCGGGATTCTGTGAGTGACACCATGATCACGCTGAACTGCCAGAGCTAAGAGGATTTTGGTTTTCGATGTCTTTCTCAGATCAAAGGCACAATCCTGAGGACGTACACCGATGCCATGCGGAACTACAATGCTAAGGATGAAAGGAGCCACGCTGTGGATGACGTCCAGCTCAGTGTGAGTTAGAGAGCGGAGAGGGAACGAGACGGAGCGAGAGAGTAAAGAACGCTTTAGTCCTCATTCTTATATTTTAAGTATACTTGGTATGAAAAGATAATAATATACTCAAAACAGTGCAGTATTTCACTCTCTTCCAAGTTCCAGATGTTTATTTTTTGTTTTCATACCATTCACACGTCTTTTAATGTTTACGATAACTATAACTGTCCAATAGTTAAAGTGTGACATCAAAGTGTATTTTATTTCACTGCTTAGACGTTGTTGTGAGTAGCCCTATGATCTACCATTGTGCAATGGGGGCCCCAAGCCTCTGCAAAGCTAGAAAACTGAAGTACGCAGAGCCAGTGCCAAGAAAAGGATAGACCGTGGTTTCCACAGTGCACTAGCCGGTGTATGTGAGCGACGTGCCTGTTGTTGATGCGCTCGGCAATGTCCTCACAGTAACGCCCTCTCCCCTCCGTCTCCTCCACAGCTGCACTGCTGCGGCGTGCAGAATTACACCAGCTGGTTCAGCAGCAAGTACTTCCCCGAACACGGCATCCCACCCAGCTGCTGCGCCAACGCTTCAGACTGCAGCCCCCAGGACCTGCGCAACGCCACCATCGCCCCCAGCAAAGTCAACCAGCAGGTCGGTCACACTCCGCCTCGTCCGCACTCTCCCACCATGTCTCGCATCTCCGGGAGGGAGACTGGCTGTCTCCTTTGGTTAAAATCACTATAAATCACTATCATCTTTATTTATTAATTAACCCCCTCTAGTGTGTGACATTTGTTAGGCATAGACGTGTGTTTATGTGTTAAGTATATTATCTCATGTTTTCCCCCTAACAGCTCAAGAAATGAAGAGTTTAATACTCAATTAAAAAAGTTAAAGCAGTGGGCTTCATAATCCCCAACCCTAAAGACCTGATAAAATAATCTTTGAAGCCTTTTTCTCTAAATAAAAAGTGAATTTCTGCACATTAATAGGAGTCCTTGTCTGTATTTCAGGGCTGCTATGAGCTGGTGACCAGCTTCATGGAGACGAACATGGGCATAATCGCAGGAGTGGCGTTTGGGATTGCCTTCTCACAGGTGGGCCGAACTTGGCTCTGTATCTGTAATGACAACAGTCGGCACATAAACTCCAGATTTAGTTCACTGGCACCTTGAACCAAAGAACATCAGTGAGGCTGCCAAGGAGGCGCTTTGCCCTTGCTCAGTAGATATTGGACCCAAGGACTTGGCACGTGGCGACATTCGGGCAAACAAGTTGCGACTATTGAAGGATTCTCGTGACTCAGCTTCAACAACTTGGCTGAGTGTTTTTGTTTTGTTTTTCTCCAAATCCCATGAATATCTGTTGAAAGAAGTGCCCAATTTAGCTGTCTTAAATAAGTTACCCTTCAATTGCTTTAAAATCTATGTTATTTTGTATTCCTCTGGCGGCCTTTCCGGTCCTGCCTTCCACGGCCCCCCAAAACTGTAATGCAAAAGAAAAGCACGAACAGACAATATAACATATGTGTGGTCCGGTATCACAACCCTCGCCTCCTCTGTGCCATCTGTTTCCCACATGGCTATTATTATAAAGGCCGTGCCTGCTATCCTGTCCTCCCACAGGTAGTCCTCTGCCCTGCTAGACCTCAGCTGCCCTGGATATCTGTCAGGCTGAGACGTGTCACGCACGCGATGTCCTGAGCCGAGTGTGAGGGCAGCCGGGACGGGATGTGTTGTGCAAAGAGGCAGAACTGTTTCCCTTTAATGCCCTGAGCGTCTGCTGCAAGATAAAAATGATCAGTGGTGGAAGAGTGCTCCTGAATCTAAAATATAACCAGGGCAGTGGCACATGAGGGGCCCAGCTGGGAAATGTCTCTGCCCAGGTTGCAGGATGTGCCCTGTAGCTCGGATATCACTAGTTCACATCCGCCTCACGCCGCTAGCCAATTCTTGTTGAGAGCTCATAGGGGGCAATGTGCCATTGACCAAGTGCCCCCTGGGGTTGGGTGGGAGGAAGTCAGCTGGCGATGCCTCAACCCGCAGCGCTCTGGCGACCCTTGTCGTTGGCCGGGGCGGCTGTGAGCTTGCGGCGCGATCGGTGAGAGTCGTGTCAGATCTCTGTGCCTGACAGGACTGCTGATTGCGCTCAGGGATTGCGGTGCGAAGAGAAGCAGATGGCTTGACAATGCATGTTTCAGATGACGTGTCGCTGTGAACTCTCCTGGGCTGGTGCGGGGGTTGTGGTGCTGTACCGGTTTCAGTACAAGTGGCATATGCAAATCGGTGCGTATAGCAGGACAAAAATAAAATCCTGAACAATAATACTGGGAATATGTTAGATTACTGTCTCTCAACAGCAGCAACCGCTAAATGTCACGTACATGTTAAAGTCTTATTAATCCCTGTCCTCGGTGAGAGGAGGAGTTATTGGATATCTCCGCTGTAGTTGCTTCCGTCTTTAGCGTCTGAAGATCCGTGCTTACAGCGTCGACAGACTCCCAATTAATCTCCCGTTTTAAGCGTGCCGTCTCGGAAAAACAATCCAAAGCCAATCCTGAGCGTGTGAATAGATTTATAAATGTAGAAAGTGACTGTGAAAAATGCAGCAATCTCCCTCTCTCTATCTGTCTCTCTCTCTCCCTATACACATTAAAAGAGCTAATTGTTGAGAGAAGCACTAATAGCTGCCAGTGGGATTTTATTTATATTCTCTTGTTTTAATTTTACTCTTGTGTGGTTTGTTAATGATAATCTGTTAAAAGAAGAGGTCATTGACAAATATATATATATTTATATAAAAAAAAAATACTTAATCCATATTTTGTAGCAACATTCTTTTGTCCCAAACTGGGGTGGGGGGGGATAAAAATAAAGAATCGCCTGTTTTGCTGAAGCCTAGCAACTAGACACCTGGGGATCTGAGCAGACAGATACCAGTCACTTACAATCACAGCATCAGTCACTCATCGCTGTGTTTCAGACGTTATTGTGTGCTGACAGGCTGAGCACAATTCACACAATAAGCCCCTGCAATTTCAAACGATGCTATGATTTGGAAGAGAAAATAGGGCTTAACTACCGGTTGGGAACGCAGTGCCCCCACCTTCCCTCCTTCTCCTCATCTGGCTCCTTAAAACCAGCACCAATATAAATATAAATGAAAGTGGTCGCTAACCTCCTGCTCAGTTAAACATGCCCAATTAAACTCCATAGTCCTCAGCTCTCTATTACACCTAATGGGAGTGCCATGCAGTTAACCGCCATGCGACCTGCGCACAGGCCGGCTTTCTCACTCCATGGGCTATTAATTGAACTGTAAATGTTATCGGGAATAAAAGGCAGGGAAAATCAATGACACCTATTAAAGGCAGCTCCATCCTAATGTCCTTAATCCCTCTTCACACTCGGTGACAAGCTGTCCTCGGCTGTGACTTCAGTGCGGCGGCGGCGGCGGCGGTGGCGGAGGGGAGACTGCTCTCGGCGCTGGTTTCGCTGGGCTGGATTCTGTGCTGCCCTTTTCAATTAAAAGATGGACATCTTTTTTAGGAAATTAAACCCCCTCCGCCTCCCATGTGTCCGTAACCGCGCAAGACGCAGCGCTCCTTCCTGAAGGAGGGCGAGGCAGAAATAACAGTCAACGTAATTTAGTCGAGGTGTTGAGAGGATAACGCGGCTCCTTATCACCAGTGAATCATAATAGATATTAGAGCTACAAGCCTCTAAGGGGATTAAACCATCATTATCTGAGGACAAACTGAACTTTAGTAAGTAATAATGCGCAGCGAGGATAATATGTTTGACAAGTTGTTGTTGTTTTGTTGTGGTCGTGTGAAATGTGTTTGTGGCTCGTGAGCTCACTGTACAGCTGAAACAGGCAGGGTCGGGGTTTTTTTTGTTATCTTAAACCTCTGGGTTAGCAACCCCTTTGACTCGGGCTGCACTGCTTGTGCTAATGCCTCTGTGTTTCTCTTCTCTCCCTGCAGTTGATTGGCATGCTCCTGGCCTGCTGCCTGTCGCGATTCATCACTGCCAATCAGTACGAGATGGTGTAGCAGAGAGAGCGTGGGGTGAGTTCACACCGCCGCTGTCACTCCCCGCCCTCCACACACCGCTGCTGTCACTCACGGCCCCCGCGCCCCGACCGCACCGCCGCTGCCCCCCCGCCGCGGCCCGCTCTCCACGTCTCTCACCTTCTGGGGGCTCCTAAACGATCAGGATATGTCAATTATTCATGTGTCTGTAGGCTTCACGCGTGTGTAGCGCCGCGGAGGGGAGTCAGGGGAAAATACGCAATCCAGAAAGAGAGAGGAGCTTTTATTTTTTGCATTCTGCAGTGCTCCTCTCGCTAAGAAGAGAGGAGAGATCCTCTCTGGGGCTCGGTGCGGTACACTCGAAAGACACGAACGTGCGCTGAAAGGAGACGATCGTTGTGTTTTTTGAGTAATTGTGCTCTCTTCTTCTTTTTTTTGAGAAAGATCAATCACGGAAGAAAAAACCTTTGTTTTCCAGTAATACTAGATTGTAATTATTCCGTTTTCTCTCTAAATATCTGTCAGAGAGGGAGAGGGAGAGAGAAAGAAAGCGAGAGAGAGAGAGAGAGAGCCTCGGCTCGCAAGTCTGTGTGGAAGCTGCCGGGTCTCCTAAAGCATCCAGAGCCGTGTAGTTGGAGGCCGAGGACAATAATCCCATCTGTGGTGCACCTCTATGATATGTAAATCGAGTCTCTGATGCGATATATAAAGATAAGAACGTGATTAGACTGGAAATAAATAATTGAGGAGAGCCGTGCCAGAGCGTGGAGCTGCTGCTCTGGGGGAGCGCGGGGGGCTGCGGGCCGGGGCTGCTGGCAGGGAGCAGATGGGGGGAATGCAGCCGCCCCTCGGGGGGGCCACACAGCACTGGCAGGGGTCGTCTAGCAGCAGCCCACTCCCGGCGGAGGCCGCGTTTAACACGGAGCCGCAGATTCCTAGCAGCTCATTTAATTGCTGAGCCCTGACGGCACTCTTCTGGATTATAAATAATGCTGTTTGCTTCTCAATTAACTCCCAGATTTATTACATTTAGCTGCGTCCTTGTTTGTGCCGGATGCCTGGCATGTTAATGCATTAAAGAGACAGGCTCTACTTCTCCTGGCCCTCTTACTAATGGCCATTACGGTGCCCTGCGAGAGCCAGACCCCGACAGGCGTCTCTGACCCACGCAGCAATTCAGACGGTGGCATGGGGGCAAGGGGTGACCCCCGGAGAACAGCTGCGGCAGGCCGGAGAGGAGAGCTGCCAGGGAGATAGGAGGCCTCTCAGTGTGGGCCTGGCAGGGCGAGCCGGTCTCTGTGGGGGGCGTCACGGGGGAAGGCGTTGGTGGGGGGCAGCACTTTGAGAGCTTTGTGCTGTTTCCAGTGTAACAGGCCCAACCACAGGGCTCAGCTATATCCTTTCTTATCAACGGCTTAAAGTCGTTAAGCGCTAATTGGCCCCAGACTTTGAAGTTTGTGTTTTCCTTCTTGACCACAAAGCTCCACTGCCAGGCTGGGAGATGTGAACAATAAACCTGCGAGGGGAGGAAATCCTCGTTTCTGCAGACGCTTTTTTTTATTTTCTTTATTCTTTTATTTATTTTTTAACCGTGAAGCCTTTCTAATTGCGGTGGAACAATGCCTGCCGCTGCAGCGAGACCACAGCCTCCCCTATCTCGGCATCAGGCAGCCGTGTGGGAGCCGCACTGATACTGTTGTGCACCGCAGCACTTTCTCCGTGCGAGCGTTTTATCTGATAGCGGGGTCTAAATCTAAATGACAGGCTCATGCTGCAGAGGCTGCTGGCTGCGCGGTGGCGTCGAGCACCGAGGCAGCTCCTCTCACCGCGCCGGGCAAACACTGTGAAGATGCAGCGCGATAAAGGCCTCGCAGCTAAATGGGGGCTGAGGAGAGGCGATAGCAGACGTGCTGCAGCCGGATGACGGTGGAGGAGCCTCACGTTACCCGAGGTTAGCGAGTGTCTGGACCGTGGCGAGCAGCAGCCTGGCTCAGCCTCCCGGGCGATAAAGCGCAGGTGTAAGTGCTTGTAGTAAATCACCAGGAGAGCACGGCTCGGCTGCTATCGGCTCATCTATATATTGAAAAGGCAATGTGCTGAAGCTGCAACACTGACAGGATGGATATCGTGTCACAAGATATATATATATATATATATATATATATATATATATATATATATATATATATAAATACAGTGGTTTATTCGTTTTACCCTGCACCATTTGTTTTCGTTTTCTTATTTACGTTTTGACCTTTTAATTAACTGGTTGTGAAGGATGTATTGAAGGTGGTTTTTCGAGGTCCTAACTTACTAAAGCATTTTGTTCCATTTTGCAAAACAGATTAAAGAATGGAAGCTCACATCTGTAGGTATCAGTCCGTGCACTGTGTCTGTGCTCTGGGACACAAGACAATTAGAGCGAATGTCTAGCTGGGTTTTTTCCTTAGATTAAAAAGCAGCCTTGATATCTGGAACTAATCAGCATTTTTACAGCACAGTGCCCCATTGTATTTGAGTCTGCAGAAATGCAGCAGAATATATATATATATATATATATATATATATATAAAGTATCAAGACTGTGGGCCACCCAGAGTGAAGATTTCTGTTTTCTTCTGAAAGAAAAGCATCATTAAAAACTAGATGGACACAGTTTATGACACATTTCATGATTTCCTTTTTCCATAATTCGCTGCTGATATTAGCCTGTGAAATGACCAACATCGCCACTGATAAAGCATGGCATAGCCGTGTGCTGAGACTTAAAAGAGCAATGGGACGCACTTGTCACACAGACTCCTGCTTTATTCGCAGGCGATCGCACTGCTGCTCTGCGTCTGGGGGAAACGGTTATGGCCCTCCCTGGGAGTATTGCGTTATCTGATCTGTTTATTATTGCCTTGCAGGAAGACGAAGAGAAGTCATTTGTCATCGTGGACGACTGGGAGGACACTCCTAGAAGACTAGCACACTCCATTCTTACTTTCTCTCTTCTTTTAACTATCGTAGTGCATCATTCCTTAACGTACAGCTGTGCCATGACAACAAGTTTACTTTCGAAACGTCTACCTTAACTTTTGTCTCTTAAATGGCGGGATTAATGTATCGACTTTGATAGCCACAACAAGACCTAGCTCCCATTGACAGCACCATTGTGGATGTGCATGTAGTGTATGGACTGTATAGTAACCATTAACAATTTGTAAGCATTAACAGCATTTCTATAAAGAGAACACACACACTCACACATATATATGTTTATATATACCGTAAAACTTCCAATACCTGCCGGGTCATAAATAGCAGCTGGAAAACAGAAGCTGGGCTCTAATAAACGCCGGGTTGCCCTCTTGTGCTTTACTGCTGTTACAAAAGAGACTTGACAATGTCTGATAAATAAAGGAAATTGATACAGTTTGTAAAGATGCATTAATACAATTGAAAGAACATGTTTACGTAAACTTTTATTTTTAGTTTTTGCATCTTTCTTGTTTTCAGTAAATATATATACCGTTCATATAAAAAAACACCATCACGTGTGTTTTTATTAATGTATTTCTCACTATATATATATATACATATATAGCTGTATATATGTATTGCTGATAATTCTAGTGATTTAACTATCTGTCAATTCGAACAAACAATGCATTAATGAAGTATAATGTTGATGGTTTGGTTTAAAGTGAATTTCCACAGTTTTGTGTGCTTTCTGTTTATTTAGTGAGAGTTCACAGTGTATCAAATCTTAGACTGCTAACAGAATTACCGGTATCTTGTTTTCAATCCAGTGTATCCATACATTGAATGTGATTTGCATCTTTGGAAAGCAAATTATTAAAAAATAATAATAATTAAAAATAATAATAATAATAAAAGCCTGGCCTATTAGCCTACTTCTACAATGTTTCCAGGCTCTTCTTACCCTGCATGAGTCCTCAATGTTTTTATTTATGAATGTTTAACACAATCGCCAGCCTCCAATTGACGCCGGGGCTTCTTGCAGGTATTTGGAATAAACGCGGGGGGTGTTTAATTGAAGTTTTACGGTATATAAACAAACAAATGTGAATTTAATACATTCTAGTTTTCCATCCACTACCTTTTTTCAGCCAAAAATATTCTAAAAAATAAGACAAAATCTGAAACGTTGAGAAAAAGTATACTTGAAAGAAAGAAAAAAAAGAAAACTCAATTTTAAAGATGTAGTTCTTGAAGGGAATAGTTCTCCCAGATGTTAGACTACTGCCTTCTGTTCTTATTGACATGTAATGCTTCTGCTTCTTGCTGCTAAATAGAGTCAACTTCAGCATCTGATCCTGTGTACAATTAATATTACTAAAAACGTGTGCAGTTGCTTTTTATGGATGTGTTTGTGTTGCTTTTCTAATCCTTGATTTGACTTGGTTTGATTCAGTGCTGTACCTCAGTGATCTCTGCCTCGCTGCTCCCAGGGCCCTGAGAGTTGTACAAAACTCTTCAGAAGATTTGTCTTTTGTGTTTGCTGTACGGTCTTACTAAGTAGCATTAATTACCCCGTGTTGTTATTCTAGTTTCTGTTTGCTGACAGTAGAAGAGCCCACATAACAGACAGGAGCCCCTGTTTTGTGAACTGCAGCACAGCTGTGCAGCTTCGGCCGGTCACCACAAGAGCCGTTTCCTGCCGTGACTGCCGCCCGCTCCCCCGAGGGCTTGTGGGACGTGTCAGACCGAGGGTTTCAGTGTGACTGTGAGGCACTGCTCTCCATTTTCCTTTATACCCGACTCTCTCAGTGCTAAGGTACACATTTGCAGTGACATGCAGACTATGTATCCGAGCTTAGAGGACACAATTCATATGGGGAATCGGACTTTCCCTGCAGTCCTGGGTTCAAACCTGACTTAGATCGTGAAGAAAGGACTTTGGGGATCTTACCTCCCACTCCTGAGGGAATAAATGATATTGGAAACCTTGGAAACTTGTTTGGCGGAGAAGCAGTAGGTTATATGATGGTGGAAAGGGAAGCCTGCGTAGGACAAGCCTTGATGGGGAAAGCGCACTAGTAAATGTGAGGAATGCATTTAAACATGACTTGGAGCAGCTGTCATCACAAGAGCCCATCTCTAAATGCAATTATCTTCCTGCACAGACACCCAGAGAAACCCAAGGTATTACAGCAAGGGTTTCACAGTGTCTGTTGAAGCTTAAACGTAGCACACCTGTGAGAGTTGTAGGGAAGGCTTAGTTGCTCACTCACGTCTTTAGTAGTGACTATGACTGCTCAGACTGTAAAGCTATAGTAGGAGATACACTGAATTTGGATTTGGGCACATCCCCCTTAAGCTGACCTCTTAACTGGTCACATGATTTCTTGCCTTAACTGTCGCAGAAGATGAACTGCAGAGAACAGGAGTTACGTTTCTTGTCTGGAGCTGATCTCACTGGCCTTATGAGTGGAGGGAGGGGAAGGTTGCAAATCATATTTTTTGCCAATGTAATTAATGCCACTTTTTTCTGGGAGTGGGAGGGAATCTAGATTTTGTGATTTCAATCTAAATCTGTTAGCCTCAGGGATGTGAGGGGTGTGCGTTAAAAACCCCATCGTACAGAGATCCTGTGAGCTCCTGATCTGTCCGGTGGAAATTGGGAATCTTCACGGTTTAAAAAAAAGTTAGCTTTCTTTTTATCACAATCTTAATTTATCAGAATTTATACTTGAATTGTTGAACTTAATTCAAGTGATTCCTGACAGGCATTGTGGAATAGTGAGGCGCACAGAGCAATGCAGCGCGGCTCCGTTCTTGCACATCAGACAGGATCTGAGCGGGAAAACTGTCATGCCGCGTCATGAGTAGGTGATAGGTGTGACTATTCTTGCTCTGCTCGCGTTCTCTCCTTTGGGAATCGAAGCCCTGAAAGGCCGAGGTGCGTCGCTTATCGTGAGAGCAATGTCTCATACTACAGGCGAGAAAAATAAATACAATGGCGCACAACTCTGCCATTATTGGACAAACAAAAAGCAACGGATCTCTGTTGAATTCAGGGGGTCAAGCGATGCTTCACAGGAAACCCTGAGAGAAGCTCATTAAATGTCTGTGAAACAGAGCCAGCAACGATGCTACTGAAATTTTAAACAAGGCGAGTGGAGCCGGAGGAATCGGGTAGCTTCCTCTCGGCCGTGCTGTGAAGGCCTGTGGCTCTTGTTAGGAGATGCCGGGGCCCGTGTAGTTCTGGGGGCAGAGCAGGAGAGAACACTGAAGTCAAAGACTGTATAACTTATTTAATAAAACTGTGATGTGAGTAACTCTGGCTGGAAGATTAAACAAGCAGCCTTTTGTATTCCTGTGTACGTGTTTATTGCCTTGTTTTGAAGTTGTCACGGCAGCCGCCGCCGCCGGCCTCATACGTGTAGGTGGATCAGTGTTAAACTAAACCGAGTCTAGAGAATATTGTAGAAAACGATCTGATGTTGGATGAACAAAACAATAAAGACTTTGTATAAAAAAAATACTTTTTAAACTGTCATCACCAGCTAGCATGCCAACAAAGTACGTTGATATTGTACGCAATTGTGATCTCTGTATTAATAAACGGTCATTACAACTTTCCCACGGGGCTGTGCTTGATTTGCTTGTATGTTGTGGGTGTCTGGCTTTCTGTGGTGTTACTAATGAAACCTGAGATTTTATAAATAAGTGTTATTCCATGTTTTTGTTGCTTAATTATTGCTCTGAATCATGTGAAGCTATTCTTAAATAAAGAATATTTAATGTATTTATTGATCCCTGTGTTTGAGAAAGACATTTGAGTAGAACTATTGGGCCAGAATGGCAGACAGTGATCAAATCAAACCTGCTTTTGGAGAATCCCTCAATTCTTTTGTCTGATTTGGGAAGAAAGACACACGACACAGTGTCCGTAACGATGCACTGACTTTAGATGTGACGCCTAGTAGGACGGTATCCACATGGCGCTGGCTCACACCGAGTGGCAGTCCAGTTAGCGCCGGCTCACACAGTGTTGACACAGGTGTTCAGCGCTGCTCTGTCAAACAAAATCAGGGCTACAGCGAGTCCTCAAACAAACACTCCGTGAGGATGGGGTTCAGGGCTTCCGTCCGCCATTGACAAATGTGTTTGACCGTAACTAACATCTAGACGCTTCTCTACACAAACACAAAATGGAAGAGACTTAATTTGTGTTTGTGTTTTTTCTCCTTCCTTTCTTGTGATACATCCTCTGATTTTCCGTCCAGGAGAAAAGGATTGTGGACGCACACACACCTGGAAACATGATCTACATTCACACGTCATAAATGCTCAAATTCTGCAATTTGCACATGACAAGTATAGGTGTCCGCAGATTTATTTATTATTTCAAATTTTTCCCGTTGGCCGTTTTTGAAGCATCTCTCTGGCTGTGCCTTTCACAGCGTGATTATTTCGGCAGCTACAGCATTTCGTCTCCAGAGAGCCCAGTGATCAATGATCTTGTTCAATAGACTAGCATTCAACAACACCTGCTGTTTGGGTTTATTTATGGCTTTTCAAGACGCCGGCACAAGAAAGCGTCTTCTAGGAAAAGGACACCGTGGTGTCAGACATAGTTAACTTAAGTTTCAGTCTTTTTATCCTCTGATAGAAAGAAATGTTGTGCAACACCAAACATGTTTTCTCAGAAGAGTGCCCTAGTTTCTTTAACTATTTAAGAATGACCTTCTAAAATAAAACTTACTGTGTTGTTTTTTTTGCCTGTTGTTTTGTTTGCTGGGATAAATGGATGATTGTGAGATTATTTATTTGTTGTTTTTTTGGTTGTTATTTTTTTTTTTTACTTTGTTTCTGTTTTAAATGGCTGAAGATTTTCTTGGAATAGTTATCCTTGAGTTGGGTAAGAATTTGAAAAAAAAAAGTGTCTTCTATGCTCTCTAGTTGTGTAGCAGCACAGCAGGCCTGCAAATTTGCCTGCAGGGGGCTTATGGAATATTACTCAGATTACAAATTCTCTGGTGGTTAAGAAGACCCCTGCAGTTCTGCAGTAAATTGGCCACATTGACTTATGAAGGCAAAAAAAAAGATTGAAATACACAAATTCAAAACAGCAGGGTTTTTGTTTTTTTAATGGCTGGCTTTATAAGTGGTTGCAGCCCAGGAAGGGTAACAACAGGGTTTTGGTATTGATTGCATAATTATAGGTAAACCTCATGACCGTGTGCCACGAATTCAGACACAAAGGGAGGTGTTTTCGTGTTTTCTGGCTGGCGGCTCCACTGCCACGGTTGACAGAGGGAGATCAATTAGATGACACTCAACACGGGCCAGAACTTTTCGAGAACAACCTCATTAAACAATCATGACTATCACTGTAATCTTTTACAGCGTAAATATTAGTACAATAGGCCAATAAAATTATGATTTGGAATTAAATTCATTTAGGGGTCGTTAAGTCTTTAAGGCATGTGAATAGAATTGTGTTTATTGATGTGTGTGCATTTGTAATAGTGTATATATTGTCTTTCTCTTTTTTCAGGGTATTATTTATATATTGTTATATATATATATATATATATATAATACCCTGCACACTCGAAGGATACATTTATACAAATTATTGACTTGAAATGCAGTTGGAAACCCAAAGATCTCAATAAAGCAAGTGATCTGAAGAATTCACAACAACACGGCAGGTACTGAATGAAACGTCCTCTAGTGAGGCACAAAGACTATGTTTTGTAACACACAGCCTTCCGTTTTGGCTTTTTTGTTGGATGCAAATTTCTTGCGGGATATTGTAAAATATCCATAATTGTCCCTCATTAAATCGGGACACTTTATAATTAGCAGGTAATTGATGTGCTGATTACCTAATTATTCTTCAGATTGGAATTGGCCTGATTGACACCATTGGATTTCAGTAGATAAATCCTTGTGAGTTGATTGTTTGAATTAATGCAAGAATTCAACATACGATATAATGGATTCAACTGGTTCAGGATATACTTAACTTGACTACTGTGTACAACACAGTTGAATGTGATAGCAATTAGTTAATTCGAAAATTGCAGTAATTGATATATGCTATCTGTAGTTAACAACTGATAATTAGTAGCCCTAACTATTTTAAAATGTGGAGTGAGACGTTGTATGTGCCTCAGTATGTATTAATTTTATTTTTCTTCTGTAGTTAATTTTTGTTTTAATTCTGAATGCCAATTATATATACATAAAAACAGCAATGCCACATTCGGCTCTAAATTGGACAGAGCAGAGCAGCTCAATTATTTAATTATTTACATTTGGACCACCAGATGGCACTACAGCATCGGTGAATATGTGTTCTGTCAGAGACGGAATTGTTAGCGGCTGCTGAAGGTAGCGAAAGATTTTAATAACTAAAAGAGCCTAATTAATGTAATGTTATGTAGCTCTCAGTGCTATACTATATATATGCCCAAAAACCTTTTTATTTATAACATTCCAAATGCATAGAATAGAATTCCAAATGCAAACACATTCCTGATGTATCGATTACATATTCGGTTATTATATCATATCGATTATTATTTTTTATTTCCCCTCTTGTTTCAGGGCCCAGACACCAGCAGGATGCCGTTCTAACATGTGCAAACAAAATTAATATAAGCACTGCTGGACAACAGTCAGCAGCAGTCCTGCTCTAATTAAGACACGTTGCTCTCTGAATGGAAACCCTAACAGCGGTTCACACACCCTGTCCTCCAGGGCTGCCGTGTCTTCTGCTTTCCACCCCACTTCAGCTCTTAATTGGCTAATTAAACTAATTGCATAATTGGACCAGATTAACCCCTTCACGGCTCTTAAACCGATGCTAATTTCTAGACACCTAGAAACCCCTCTGAGGAAAGCCCCGAGGATTAGAGCTGCACAGCCCAGTTCTCACCTTCATCATCACAGGGAACTGAAGAGCCGGTGATGCTGCCTGTCTGCCATCTCCGAGTCAGACCTCCTCCCAAGAAGTGCTACTTGTTTTCTGCAATTAAAAATCAGATGAGATCCATACTAGCAGGAAAGCTTGAGTAAGAGAAAAATCTATTTTTTCTTTTCCAGCGCAATACGAAGCCTCTTGTCTCTGTGAGGCGGCGGCGGGTGAGTCAGTGTTCTGAGTCTGTCAGCGGTCAAGAGGTCAGCGATGCGGTGTGTGGGGGGTTGTGTGACAGGCCTCATCAGCTGCTCCTGGCGGTGGAGGCTCAGGAAGGCCAGACGGGCGGCCTCCCTGGAGGACAGCCCTCCCCACTGCCTCCGACACAGGCGCAGGCTGCCGGGTTGCTAATCAGGAGAGCCGGCCGCGAAGCCACTGCCAAGCTGGCACGTTGCCGCATTCCGACAGCCCAGGCTGTGAAGCTCCCCGGTGCCTCTCTGTTGCTCCCACTCCTGCGTCTTGTTCTCGCCAAGTCCAGTGTCAACAGTCTGCCCGGCTCTGGCTTCTGGGGCGTCGTTTCCGAGTCAGATTGCAGCAGTTACGTGACAACTGTGTATTGTCATGTTTTTTCCCTATTCTGTTCCCTTAGGAGTTTCTTTTGCTGTCTTTTTCTGGCAGTTAGACGACCTTGAGACTAGCAGCGATCTGGTGAGAACATTGTGCTTTTCTCTCTCTCTCTCTCTCTCATCCAGTTGGAAGTTGGAGATAGGGACTGCACCAGGATTGTCCATCCCAGTAAAGAATGAGAGAGGATTGTCTGGTGCAATTAACGGGACACAGTCGTGTGCTAAAACATTCGATTTTCCAAGCGCCATCCACAATGATTATGCAGGGGATAAAGATGCTTTTCTTGCATTTGAAGTTTATGATTATGACTCTCCAGTGGAATTGTTTTGAAGTAGATAATTGAAGAATTAATGAGAGAAGACCTGTTTTTCTTTTTCAAAAGCTGCTCGTTCTGTAGGCCATTAAATTCTCGAAAAAGCAGACTCAGAAAAATGTACCCTGGAAAATGATTGTTTTTAATGATTGTACATCTTCATCAGAAAAACCTCTGACTGCTGACACATCTTGCACAAAAATCATCCCAACTAGAGGGACATCATGTAATATTAAGCAGGCATATGCAGTTATAATGCTCAAAGCCACATTTTATATATGTTTAAAGGAAAATACTGCTGCATAATGAAATATATATGCCACGACTACGCCACCTCAATTGGTGAGCAAGAGAGGAGCTCACAACCCCCTATTTATTTTCCCCCCGGGCAGGCTTGATTGGACCCCAAGACACCACAGCAGGAGGTAAGTGATAATGACAATGATTTTTATTTACAGGTGTTCGATTGCACAGGGCACGAAGACTGTGCTCGACAATAGCAAACAGGGAAGATAAGCGAATTATACATACACTAATAAAACAAAAACTGCCTTTAATAATCAGTGCACGATAAAAGCTAAAATACCCTACCCGAACAAACAAAACAAAATAATAATAAAGAGGCTAGTAAAATTGGTGGTAAAATTATAAAAGCTAAAACTAATCTTCCCAAAAAGCAGCAGCAGGTTCAGAAGCGTCTTGATATTCTAGAGTTACTAAAAATACAAAGCTAAAGGACTTGCCAGAATTATATAATTATTTAACTTCTGTCTTGTCAAGTAGTAGCCAGTCCACGAACCACCCACAGGTAAGCGAGTTGTCTACTGCAAGATGCAATTACTCTTCGGTGCCTTCCAGAACAGTACCCACTGATCGCCCAAACTCTAAAGGAAACACAGGTCAGTAATATTCATCCATAAAACAGTCTCTGTGCAAGTACGCAATTTAAGTGTCTCTCTTATGTTGCTCACAGATTGATATGTCCGCAGCTACCAGAGGAGAGCGAGGGAAGACAGCGACCATCCAATAATACAGATGACAGATCAAATTCTGTTTCCAGAGGACCCCAACCATCCTTTACCAGTCTCTGTGGCGTGTGTGCAATAATGTGCTCTAAGTGCCAGTTTCTCAGCCTCTTTTTCCCGTGATCACTCTTCTATCAACGGCGAAACAAAGTACTTATCCATGCAGGGAGGGTTCGCCTTTCCTCCATGGTCTCCAAACGTCGGGGCTTTGTTTCCGTTGTCTTTTCTATAGTCGGCTCACCCGGCTCTTCCTCTGACCAGGGTCCTCAGAGGCTGTAGGTCCACTGTCTTTTATCCCTCGCTCCTTTCCTCTAGTGCAAACTTAAATTAATGTGCTGTGTTGTGTCACATTCCTGCTTCCTTGCTGGTCTGTCTCTGTCTGCAAAAGAAACAGAGCTCCCCTGCTCTTATAGGCAAGGCAATAGAGTCAGGGGTGCAGGTGACGGTAATCAAGGAGGAGATGCAGGGAAGTCCACGTGGGAATGCGACCGGGCGGCGTAGGATTGGCTAGTAACTAGTGTGGCTAGTGTGAAGTAATAAACCAATTAAAAACAACCAAGTAATGAGAAACAAAAGAAACCCAAAACTAGGTTATTAATAAGTGAAAACTAAGAAAAACCAGTGAAAATATAATATGTAAGTGCATAAATAAATAAATAAATAAATAAATAGAAAGAACCCAAGACAATAATTAGTTATAATTAGTCAAAGCTCGTGACACTCACCCCCACTGGACTGATGGTCGTCCCGAACATCCTCCCTCTATTTAAAAGGAAGCACCCCATTCTCTATATCGCTGAGGCTTCACCCCAAAATTTCCCTGCTGGGACCTCTGGACCCCTTCTACAGCTGGGGCTACTCCAGACCCACCCTCCCCACCTAACTCTAGGTTCAGGGGAGTAACAGGTCTGGGCACGGGCGCAGGATACGTGAGCCTGGCCTGCAAGGGAAATGACGACCAAGCCAGCTCTGGCCTTACTGGTTCTCTGGGCTCGCCTGCCATTACTGTCGGGGTGGGGTTGTGCTCTCTCTCTAACCCTCCCCCGATATGACTGCCACCAACAACCCATGAAGAGGGGCGGCGATTTTAGCAAAGGCGGGGATGAAACGCCGATAGTACCCCACGAACCCCAGAAACAACCGGACCTGACGCAGAGTGGAAGGAACTGTCCAGAGCTCTACAGCCACGATCCTCTTCGGGTTGGGGGCCATCCGCGCCTTACTCACCCGATGCCCAAGGTATCCAACCTCCTTATGGAACAGGCAATACTTCTGAGGCTGGAGTTTCAATCCATACTCAAGTTAGTGCATAAATAAATGAATAAAAAGGAAGAACCCTTTAACAATAATTAGTTATAATTAGTCAAAGCCAGTCATGCCCCGCTCGATATTATTTTAATATGAATGATCAAAACTGAAAAATAGGCTTCATGTTGACTTTGAATTATACCTTTGTATATTATTTCAGACCTTACCATAATCCTTAACTCACCCAATTGTGACCAAAGTTCAAAGCAAATGTTTTGGCTGCTTTTTCTCATTAACACCAGAAGAAGAAAGGGTTCCTTTACTTAATTAGGTCTCATCATGTGACAAGACAGAGCCCCTTTTTGATCAAGTGAGGGAGAGAAAGTTTCACCAGCTGGGGAAAGTACTGGAAATATACCAGATTCCATATGACAGAGGTAATCACTGCCTATTGGGTATTATATTTGCCATGTGATGTGTCTTTTGTGTAGTTTAGGCTTCATATAGTGTGGGCACACACTTCAGCAATTTCCCTCCCAGACATCCGTGCCAGTCCGTTTCCAAGCCTTAATGAGCCCTGAGAAGAATACAAAAAAAGGAGGTGGGGGGGTTGAGGAGACAGCAAACTGGGATACTAATCTTGTTAAGCAAATTACTGTAACTCAGCAGTCTGTCTGATAATCAAGAGCACGAGCATGCACAGAGAGCCCGACTTCACTGCTGTTTGATGGAGGGAGGAAGATGTTTTTCCTAACATCTGTGGAAACTGCTAACCCCGTTCCCAAGGGGGGCTCTCTGGCTTGTGTAGCACAGGATTTGGGGGATAAGTCCCATTGTGTTCATTGCACGTCTTCTAATTAGTGTCACTGTGGGTATAAACTACAGAACATTAGATGAGCTACCTTTCTGTCATTCCCAAAGGAAACAATAACTTTTTGAACATAGAGTTGTTTTCTAAGGATCTACAAGCACGCCGCTCCTCTCGTTAACCGATTCCTGTTGTAAGATTTAGTTATGCTTTTGAAGGGTGGGCAGGAATCTATAAATTATACACATAGCGTACAGTTCAAGTCTAACAAGCAAATGAAGTGAGTCACTATTGCTCCTACGATGGTCACTTAAAACAAATCCTGCCACTCTCAATTCCCCCTGCATGATTTTCAAAAGGGGGAGCTGGTGAATTTTAAATCCTGATTCATGCAACTCAATCACTTCATTTATATTTTAAAGAAGCAGAATGTGGATCCATGATACATTTGCCATAAACCGTTTCACAGGAGTTTATTAAGTGACCTCAATGACGTTACTACTTGGCAATTCAGCTTCTTATTTTGCCCCTTTGGAAAACCATGAAAATAAGCCAAAACGTCTGCATTGCAAATACAGGTACAAGACTGAAATCTTGAATGTTTGTCGCTTCCAAAATGTTCACATTGTACCACTGGCCTCAATTTACATTTTGAACTATCTTCCCCAAAGTGCATGTTTAAAATAACTGCTTAGTGCTGATAATAGTCTGCAGAAACATACAAACACACAACCTATTTTCATCTCGTACAAAAATTCCTTTCGCAGAGAACAAAAACCTTTATGTGTGTGTACTTTACCTGCATGTTGTGTGTTTTGCGCGCGATACATTTTAATGAGATACTTGGTTATTGAATTAAACTATGAAAAGGTTATCAAAAAACTGTAGAAAGGGTTGCACTGGAATATACTTTTTACAGAAACATTTAAAACCCGTATGCAAAACCTGCCAAATTTATTATAAAACAAGACGGCGTGCCATTTCTGCATAGCCCGTTAGCCGCACACAGGATTAATGGAGCTCGGCCGGCTCATATATCTGGAGGTGTGTGTCTGTGTGTGGTGTGGGCTGGAAGCGCTCAAAGACTTTCCTTGTCCTGTTAGGACGTCAGATCTGTCTGCCTCTTTTCTTCGGTTGCTATGGCAGTTACTGTAACAATTTCCCTCTCCACAACAAAGGCCACTGGTGTTCGCACTCGACGGCTCTGTATTTCTTCCTCCAGCCCTTGAGTGTATTAAAGGGCAGGCTGGGGTATTCACTCATGGGTGACTCTGAATCCAAGTTATTTATTAGCCTCGTTTGAGTCAGCAGACAGGCACGCTATAATGTTAATTTATAATGTTGATAAATGAGCGGAGGCCTCGGAGAGTTAGATTAAAAGAATAAAGGAGTACAAGAGTGATACCGTTCCAGTTTTATATGTGCACGTCCATTCGTATTGGGGTTCACGCGGGTCTCTGCGGTGGGTGGCTTGGCAAAATCATTGACCTTGTTGTCCTTCAGTCCTACACCATGGCAATTATGGGGCCCAGAATCGTGTCAATGAGTCTGTGATTTTGAGCAGCAGTGGCATTCAATTAACTTGCCTAACCTTGGTCACCAAAATGGTGCTTTTTGGAAAGCGGTTTCATCCGGCTTCACATTCATTCTGCGCTGATGTCACAGGGGCGGGGGTGGGGGGACTTTGAAATAAAGAGCTGCTATGTTGATGACACATTTTCCTTTGTGAAGCACAGTAGATACACGTTGAATACCTTTTGCCGAGCGTTTACTTATGTGCAGATCTGAGTATTAATGTCTGTTGACATAGGTCGATTTTGACGTCAAGAACCTCACTTTTTTCTGTAAAGAGCATCTGTCAAACTCTGATTTTGAAATTATCAAGAGAAATGAACAGGTTGAAGGCCTACTATACATGGAGAGCAATAAACAATAAACAGCAGCCACACTTTTGGCTCAGTGTAATCTTCAATTTCCTTTCGAAAAGAGACATTTAATCATTCGACAAAAAAAACCCTTTCCAAGCTGCCTGTGTGTACAAGTTAATAAGCATGCAACCTTGATGAGCAAAGTGCCCCTGAGCCATAGCAGGAATCCGGCGCCGTGTCCATCTCTGAGCACAGACACTGCTCCGTTTGCACTGCCAGTAAGAACCCTATTAACAGCCTTTTAATCCCTAAATCTTTAATTGCTTTACTCTCTCATGGCTGTGTGACATCACTGATAATTACCGACTGATCTTTGCCACGCTCTGCGCTAATTCTCTCCCAGTCACAGCTGTATCAAGTACAGCCTGGTGTGCTCAGTCCAAACAGCCAACTCAACACCCTCCCCTTCATTAAGGAAACCCCCATCCCTCTCTATCTCACAGTAATGTACGTTTCCTACACCTCTGGGTGCATTGATACCAAGTATGGTTTCTATAATAATACCAGCCATGCCACCATACCACACACCTGACTGACTGGGACCCAGTCCTGCCTGTACAGTGCACCACATGCGATGGTAATAAAACGTGCAACAAAAAATAATTGTTTCTCTATATACACCTGTCGATAAATTACTCTATCACTTTGTCTATTGTGAGCCGCTTTTCAATACTTTTATTGCATAAACTTGAACTCCAGACAAAGGGATGAATACTTAGACTGAAGTGTGTATGCGTTTAACACTAGGACTCTTAACTTAGGCAATACAGCCAAGACACATACAGCTTAAAGACACCAAAAACAGGATCTCAAACACATGCAACATAGATTACAGGGGATTACGGTGGCTCTAATCTTGAAAGCCGTGGAAACCAGTCCATGCATTATTATTATTATTATTCTGCAACCGCGCTTTCAGCACGAAAGAGCAACTGAGGAGTCTTACTATTTATATCCCCTTCCTGTTTTTGATCTTGTTCATGCACTTGCTGTGAAGCTTTAAGAAAGGGATTGGCACCAACTGGCCTCATCTTTGCAAAAATGAAAGGCTGAACCCTGATAAAAGAGCCGAATTTAAAAACAAACACGTGACCTTCGATGTGCCACACCTTGCCTTTGAAATACTGTTTTATTTGGTGTAGTATTTTACATTTTCATAAAAAAAAACAATTCAATTTTTTAATACTTATGATTAAAATCTTTTAAAATCAATTCTTAAAATCACTTAAAAATGTTAAAATCTTTGTGATTTTAACGAAAAACAAAACAATTAACTTCAAATAAACGTGCCCAAAACAACAAAACAAATGTGATTAAAGCAAAACTGCTCACCAACATAAAAGTCAAATACATTGAAAATAACTGAAAATGCACTGGACAAAATAAAGAAACAATTAAAAAGGTAAAAATAAAAAACAAACAAAAAAGGTCCAATGCATTTAAAATTAAATCCAAAACGGTCAATGTATTTGACAAAAGAATATAACAAAACTAAACCAAAAAAAACCCTAAACAATTAGTGGTTTAAAAACAACTAAATCTTTAAAAACAATTAAGATTCATTTGTAAAATGCCTTTGAAATGCTCAAATTAATTTCCGGCACAGCAAAGTACACCCGCACACCGACGGGTCCTAACCGTGCTGCCCACGTCACACACGCAGTCGCAGCCCGCCCGGCAGTTCAGGGGTTAACCGCTCTGTAACTTGGCAGAACGCGAACCCCCGACAAGCAAGCCCCCTTCTGATTGGCCAGCGAGGACCCAATCGGAGAGCCGCAAAGCGACCTGCTCGACGGCGATTGGCTGAGCCCGGGGGTAAAGGCTGTGGGCTGATGCCGGCGCTCATGAATATTCATGTCCGGGGCTCAGCGCTGCGCTCCGCGGCCGAGCGGCGCGTCTCCCTCCGATGCCATTTTATTTCCCTGCGCAGCCTTGCCTTCAAACAGGTGACGTCCGGACCGGGGAAAGTGCACGGAGGCCCAGGTGTACCCCGCTCTGGCAGACTGGACTGTAAGCGGTTTGTATCTTATTATTACTACTACTACTACAGGGTGTGCGAATGCGTGTGGATGTGGGGGTTGGTGTCTTTATAAGCGCGGTCTCTTCTTCCCCTCCCCCTGCTCTGTGCACACACGGATGCAAACGTTTTCTGATTTATTTATTCGCGATTGTCGTGCAGTCTTGTGTTTAATCATGCACACGGTATCTGGAGGTCGCATGTGTGTTTGCACGATTTCTTTGCACGCAAGTGTGAACGGAGACGATAATTGAGCGGGCTGTCGGGGGTGCAAGCCATGCAAATATTGCAACAGAAGAAATGACGGTTTCACCAAAAAGCAAGCCAAATTCAAATCATCTTCACGTTATATAGCCTATAAATCACAATCGCAGCATTTTGCATCATCGGTAGAGTCCTGATCAATGCGGGGTTATAACTATACTTGATCAGGATTATTGTTTTGTTGTATTTCTTTATAGTCACACCCTAATGTCGTCTGCTATACAAAACCCCTTTCATTCACCTAACACGCCATGCCAGCACTCGCATTGTTTCCACACCCCGTCACTCAAATACGGAAACGGAGGAGGAGCTTTGCGAAGTGGGGAAAAAAAGCCACTAATCCGTTTTGTGTTACTCCAGGTCATTGGGATCCGGCTACAACCTGCAAAAAAAAAACCTGCTGTGGGGAACGCCTTTGCATATAAATACCCGTGTCATCTGGGGTTACTGGGCTTCTGTGAGAATAAACGAATTTACCGAGAAGGAAGCCCTGCGACCCGGCTGAGCGGATTGAGCTGCTGCACAGGAGACCACATGCACGGTGTGCGACGGGGCGTGAAGGCGCAGGGAGGGTTTTAAACACGCTGGAGTAACTGGAAACCATTGCAACCCAGAAAAGCCGGGCCGATTGTACAGCATCAGTAGAGGATCCTACTGGTGCAGAGGAAGCAAGAAAGGGGCGCTTCGTTAATCCGAATTGAAGTGGACTGCATGCACTTTGCTTTGTAATTGCCTCCCTGTCGCCGGCGCAGCGTTGCTTACGGTGCCAGTGTCAGCCGGATCCGTCTCAAGATGATGCAGATCTCCGATTCGTACAACCAGAAGCACTCGCTGTTCAACGCCATGAACCGCTTCATCGGCGCCGTGAACAACATGGACCAGACCGTGATGGTGCCCAGCCTGCTGCGGGACGTGCCTCTGGAGTACGAGGCCAAGGACGAGGTGAACAACCCCATCCGCACGGCCAGCAACGGGGCGGACAGCTACTTCTCCGACAAGGACATGTACAGCTACTACGTGCTGCTCAAGTCCATCCGCAACGACATCGAGTGGGGCGTCCTGCAGGCCGAGGAGCGCAAGAAGGACAAGCTGAGCGCCGGCCCGCTGGAGCTGGAGGAGGCCGGGGAGGAGGACCTGCAGAAGCTCTTCCACGTCCACCTGAGCGGCCTGCACACCGTGCTGTCCAAGCTGACGCGCAAGGCCCACACGCTCACCAACCGCTACAAGCAGGAGATCGGCATCGGCAGCTGGGGCCACTGACGGCCCGGGGCCCGGCACTGAAACTGTCCCAGCGGTGCAAACTGGGGGTTACACCCGGACAAGATGAAGTTCTTCTGAGCGGAGCAGCGCAACCCCAGGGAGTCGGCTTGTTTTCTTTGGGGTCATTTAATTATACCTCATTTTTATTAAAGAGCAAATTTCTGATTTGTACTAGGTGTGGTTGGTCTGTAGTCCCCGTGGTGGAGAGAATGCATCCTTTGTATTTGCACTATTGCTTCCTACCGTTTCTACTAATATATATATTTCTGGAAGAACTAGTACTTGTGTATAAACGTTTAACTTTTTTTTCTGATGTCGTTTTAGGGGTAATTTAAGTATCCAAACGCACAAAGGTGTTTTCTTTTTAATTCCCTACATGGGATACAGGCGCCTGAGCTGAAGACTAGTCTAATGAGGCCGTTCAGTCAAGCTGTACAGCAGGGCTGCCATAGCGCACTGAATGCTTTGCTTAATTGCAACGACGAGGCTGTGAATATTAAGCCAATGACTCTTATGTCTGCATAATCTATGAACTGTCTGGAACCAACCGATAATTCTGTTCTAGAATAATGACGGGTTCCACAGGAGATATTGTATCATAATAAGACCATTCCCCCCCCTGCTTTTATTTTATTTTATTTTTTACATTTTAAAAGATATTGCACATGAAATAAAGGTGTTTAAAACTGCAGTTTGTTTTGTTTTGTATGTTTAACTGTTTGGTACAAATTGAAAAACCTAATGCATTATAGTAACATTTTAAAGTGTATTACTATCAAAGTGCACAGTCGGGAGTAAGTGGCTAATAAAGTATATACTTTCTTCAAGGTATAGAAGTTTGAAATGTGAAAAAAACTACTAAATGCATGGGAGTAGGTTTAGAATGAATGAAGCTGAAAAAAACAAGGTTAAAACGCATGCCTGTTTCCAGTTGCCAATATAAATAATCTCTTTTCACTGATAGGATAAGGATCTGGCCTCTGCTTTACATGGCAACTTTCCATCGCCTTTCATGTGAGAAACAAAACAAGGTAAATGTAGTAAATCAGTCTGAAAGTGTGTATTTAAGTCCACAGTAGTGTGGGAATATTCTGTCCTCTTGGTGAGAAAATTTTTTCAGTAACAAATTTCCCAAGTGACATTTCAGTCACTGTTCAAGTAGCTTTTTGTGGGGGGAGGGGTAGTTTCAGTGTTTCCACTCAACACATTGAACCAACTCGAGTTGTGGAGGGTTATTCGGAGAGAAAATCAACCGCTGTAATAGGCTTTTTAAACAATATGAAATATTTGAATACATTATGCCTTCATTTTCAGAAGTTTAATTTTTCCATAATATAACTCATTTGGCTAATCGGACGTAATGAAGTTAACAGAAAACGTAATCGGAAGTTAGTTAAAATGTCTTTTTCATGTTCGATCTCATTTCGTTCAACACGTTTAAATTTTTCTACTGCTTCTCCCCCACTACTGAGCATTCCCGTGTCCGTGTCAGAGTGCTAGCTGGGCCGGATTCTCGTCTCCCACACAGTGAGACGGGTTGAACAGGTCTGGCTTGCCCTCATACACTGCTTCATTGATTTACACCTCCTTTCTGACCTCAGTCTGCCTGCTGGAGAATTCTCTGATAAAATGTCACATTGTTCCCCAAAGAGCAAAGTAACTTTTCAGGATTGAAGGGAAATTAATCTACCACAATGAGACCTGCATTTGGGGTTGTTAAAATATGATCCCCTGAGGAAAACACCCACAGAGGAACAAATGGTGAATTGTATGCATCAATTATCATTCTTAGGGCCAGGTGTGGTTGCAGCCAGCATGCATTCTGATGTGATGTATTCATTTAGCATTGTCCCTCTCGCCTCCACCACCCCGAATCTCGACTAATTAGCAGCTTTTACCAGGCCGCTGTTGTTCAAAGGACGCCCTTCTCTCCAGCTGGCCTTGGTCGCAGTACAGTACGGCTAGTGGGGGTTCCTGTGTTGTGGCCGGTACAAACAATGCCCAGAGTAGCTGCTCTGAATTAGAATCGGGACCTAGAGCCGCAACATCCCGAAGTCCCAGTTACACCTCAGTTTTTACTCATACGAGCACCTTGCTCTGCTGCATTCTTCTCAGTCGCACGTGTGCTTAAATATTTCCCAACCCAGTTATGTAATGCACAGACATTTAAGTTATGCTAAGATGGGTATCGCTTAGGAAACGTGGATATACATTTGTGGTATGTGATCCATAAATAAGAACTGTATGCAAAAACCGAGTGAATTCCTTTTAGATTGCAGCTATGTTGGTATTTTTAAAGCATCAGCTTCTATATTTGTCTCAAACCCAAATTGAAACGCAAGAAAAAGTCTCTACCTGCAGATTGAGAAGACAGAAAAAGAATTAAAGTATTTTGTAACATTCCTGCGTTCGGTTTTCTTATACATCCAAGCAAGTGAGTACAGATCGAGAACGTTCTGCCCTACACAGCACCAAGCGGAAGTCTACATGGCCAGCCTGGCTCGGTCACATAGTTCGTGTTTTGTTAGTAAGGGCATTTCTGTCTGCACAAACCCCCAAACCAAGCCATTAAACGTATGGATCCTTTCATATATCACTTCCTGAATTTAGTCCTGTGAGCCACACACACACACACAACTTCAAAGCATTCTCCCAAAACTCCACATTTAATTTTTTGTGTGAAATTGAAATAAGTCACACACATTAACGACTAGCAGGGCCAGGATAGTATTTTCTTTTTTTAGATGTTGCACCTTAACTTCACAGGGCCGGCTCTGCATTACCAGACAAGGGGACTGGTTGTCTGAGTTGCAGTAATGAGCTGCGTGTCGTCTCCAGCGTGTTCAGCGCGGTGCTGATTAGAAGAACCATCCTGGCTCTCTCAGCTGCCCTGGACGGTGACCAATGGGCCTGCATCCAGAAAAGTGTCAGAGGATGCTCCGCTGCCTTCCCAAAGCTATGTTTTAATGAAGTGCACATCAGAGCTTCCCTAAACTGAGGGGAGACCAGCCAGTCCGCAGGTTGGTTTGCCAGCCCCGAATTTGTTTACCACATTTTCTGCAGGCTGTCATCGCGAGCTGCACCGAGCGAACGCCGTCATCGGAGCGGTTAACGTGGAGGGAGAGTCGATGGAAGATAAAGCGTTCCGGTTTGGTTTCCTGTGACGTTATCTCGAAGGAGGTGAAAGTGGCGGGACGGGGTTATCCCCTCACAGGTCAGAGGTCGTGGCTGCCCGCACTCGGCTGAAACGACAGCCCTCTGCAGCTGGTGGGAACAGCAGACTGCACCGATGTGGTCGTTCTTCATTGTCCTGCCTTCCATGCGTGCTATGTATAGAACACATATATTTCCCCTTGGCTTGTAAACCCCAGGGAATAAACGTCGTACTTTTAGCAGATGGCACAGAAACACGCAGGCGATACGATTCCTATTTTTTGGTTTGCTTGCTTTTTTCCGTAGCTGGACGTCTCCTGCATTTTTTTGGGATTGTCTTCAGATGAAAAATGTTAGCCGGCTATCCGAGCTACAGAACTGCCACAGTTTGAGATGCTCTGAGCAATTAAAGGCAGTTGAGACGTTGAATTCATCCTTTCCGGTTACTGAGAAAGATTACAGATTCTATATAATGTATGTTTAATGTATTGTGAGATTTGAGAAATGTGAGAATTAAACCGAATTTATCCTAATTACACAAGATGAACAGCACTAGTGCACAGGTGTGTAATAAATCTTGTCTGAGTCTGTATGCTAGTGGAAGATTTGGAAGCAGGGCCAGCTTTCTTAGTGGTCTTCAACCTCTGCCAGCAAGTGGATGAAGACGAATCAGACTGAATAAACAAGATTCCTCTGATCTTACAAGGTTACAGAGCTTAGAGAGAGTTTTACCTAAAAGGGGAAATAAAATAAATACATCTATAATGTAAATTGTTGATTGTTATCCAATTTCATCTCTTATATTTGCATATTATTTAACACAACATGCACACACTGACTATTACATTTTATGGGTTTCCTTGGTGGTGCTTGTTGGTGCATCTTGTCCTGTGGATTCCTTACAGTACAGGAGATCAGAATAAAGCCTACAAATATTTACACCGAATCAACTTTGTCAAGACTCGTGGAAACTATTTCATGTAACTCACCAACCTAACCTTGATCTTTTTATTTTCAAAGCAGAATTCATTAAAAAAAAAATTCTCTCCAATAAAACTTAATGACACTGAATCTAAACCTCTTAAGTGCTCCGCATGTGCAGCCTTTGCCTAGAATGAGAGCAAACAGGGCATTGAAATTTTCAGCGGCGCAGATTTGACTTCCTGCAATTACATCTTTATTGTGAGTCATACATAGATGATAGATATGTACGCCAGCAACAGCAAAAAATAAATAACGTTGTCAGATTATTCTCGTGCTCTATAAAGGTTAACTGTTTTTAATTCGGCTCTTGGCTCTGTGGACCCCAGTGCTCATTTATACATCAGATGGATTTATCAGAAATTAATTCAAAGATTAGGAATTTGTAACAAGTCTGTGATGATAGCTTAATTTTAATGCAAAATTGCTTGAATACTGAAGCAACATGACTTGTAAAGCCTTACCATAGGTGCTTACAAACAAAAGCTGTGCTATAAATTCATTAAAATGTGTTTTTGGATTAAATATATTTATCAGTATATTCCAATATTCAAATATTTGGTAGAGGCATTCATTCAATTTGATTTTTAGTTAATGTATGTACCAGTACCTGTGCCAGGGGACAAGGGGGTCGGAAATTTAATCAAATGTGGATATCTGAAAAGTATTAAAAATATTCTGGCATAACTATATTGGTTGGTACTGATTTTCTGATTTATTTCGCTCTGATTATTGTCAGTACTCAAGCCAGTTTTCGATAGATAGCAAATCCCAGACAGTCAAAAGTCTAATCTGTATATTAAAAGGTCGTCCATGCATGCCTTTAATAGGATGCCTAAATAAATAGTATTACTGCTTTGCAAGGCAGCCAACACTGACACAAACCAAATGAAGTTCGGCTTCAGGAGATCATACAAATCCATCTACGTAGTTGTGACAAAGTTTTTGATAGCAATTACATGAAAATAAAAATGAATACATTAAAATATTCATTAAAATTGTATCAGTGACAGGAAATAAACTAGGTATAAAATTCCAGGCAGACTACATTTTGTATGTCTTATTAACAAGCGATATTTGTATACACACTTACAGCAAACAATTTAGTACAGGATTAATAAATTATAACATCACACAATTATGACAATTATCATAAAATACTTGCAGATGATGCAGAATCTCACTACCCTGAAATTCTTGTACATCTATTTTCAGTAGACACAGGGCACCAGTCAGGGTAAGGACGCTAGTTCATCACACACATGAATAACCTGGTTTTGCTGTGTGGCTGTTATTCCTGGAACAACATTACAGAGATGGTCAAGGTTAGGATAAAGGTTAGGTCCAGGTTAAATTGTTCCAGAAACTGCAACTGATTACATAAGGACAGTGTGACCTGGAAAGTGACTGTAATGGACCAAGCCCTGTTCTTGCCCGCTATGCTCACTGTGTTCTGGCGAGGTGAAGGTCTGATGGCATCTATTTGCAAAGAGGAATCCCTCTCCCACACTGGCTGATAAACACACACCCAGACCAGTTGTGTACTGGTCACGTGAAAAGCAGCTATACTATGGGCCAAAGATAAGGATGCATCACTTTTCCCCTATGGCACGCTATTGCTCTCTGTGACACTTAAATGACTGATGAGCCGCCGCTCTTACAAAATCTACAGGTTGAATAATCGAACCATTGAAGTACAGAGAGGTGGAGGAAGGCTTTGTCAGGCGTTTACCTGCCAGGGTAAACAGACAAAGGAAAACACACACACACACACGGATGGGAACACACAGAAGAACCATATGACTCAATGTGGGCGACAAGAACACAAGATTGATCTGTATCTAATATATTCTGTAAAAATATATTACCTTTATTGGTCGCACATGAGACTTAGGCCTCGTCCCGTATGTCTCGTGTGGGAATTTGTGCTCTGTTTTACCACACTTAATTACTCTTGGGAGACATTTCCACTGTATGATCAATAATATTTAATACCAGACATTCACTCCTCCCACAGCTTTTGCACACACAACTTTGTGCAATGATTCTGCCTCATAGACAATATAGGTTACTTATATTATGTATTTTATGTTTGACCTGGTATCACCCCCACATTATTCTTGCAAATCCATTCCCCATTTAGCTATTGAAACCATATGCAGCAACGAACCAGAATAATAAATACATTATTTTAGTTATGCAGCGATTTTGTGAATTGACCCTGCAAGCAAAAGCCGTCAGAAACGCAAGCTTCTGCGATTGTGCGTTTTAGAAGTCGCCGTTATCTCTACTGTTTTGTCCCTCTTCGGGCGCTGTAGGAAATGTAGGATGTAGTAGTACACATGAATTACAATTACCCGAGCATCAAAATATTGAACTAAAGCTGTAGTTTGCAATGGAAACGCGACAGAATACACAAAATAACAACGGCAGTAGTCGCTGTACTCTATTTAATACAGATTCTGACGACTACCGATGTGTAAGTACAAGAAAAGCATGTGAAGTAACTGTTTTACAGGCACATCTATCAGGCCGTATACTAGCATTTCTCTCATGTTTTTAATTTTTCACAGGCATTTGCGCTGTCCCTGTCGTCGTTTTAAACATTGCCGTCTTGCACAATTTTGACATGGTGAATAATTACTTTTATGATGTTAACTTTAAAATCTCGGAAGCCTTAAACACTTCAATTTTTCAGTGATTAGTAATCTTGGGATGCACTGGAAGTAGGTCTGGTTTTCCAGCCTGTATCCAACTGGAAATGTAAATACTAGTCACTACAGACGTGAGCAGAGATACACATCTATTCCTAACACAGCTGTGCTGTTACGATAATCAGTTTCAGCTCCCATTACGTTCACAGTTACAAGGATGTTTCAGTCTTTCAAATTATGCCATACATTTCACCATTATACACATCACAGTTTACCCATAAGATTATTATTATTATGACTGGGTATTATTATTGTTTGGGACCTGCATTGTAAGAGGGGTTCATTTAGAATGTTTTGTTTTTTGGAATTGTGCCTTCTAAACAGAACGGGCAAATACAGGGTGTCATTCTGGACAGTTTACTATGCTGTTACTATAATCTAAAGCTCAGAGCACTTTGTTATTCTTTCCACACCCAGTCATAAACAAAATTGGCCGAAAAATGTGTCAGTGTAATGAGGGTTTATATATTAAGCGGTAGGTAAAGCTCCCTAATTAATCAATTAAACTAAGACCGAATCAAACACGGAGGAAAGTATGTGACTGTGTTGGAAACCAGATTTGTGCTGGAAAATATGTGCATTTTCCCTTGTCCTGCAGGGTGGAGTTGTAAATGAGATGCGTCATTGCACTGAAGATTTTGGTGACCTAGTCTTAACAAAAGACTTTTCAGCTGGATTTTCATTTGGTTTTGATTATAGATGTGTTTATTTCCACTCCCCCAAAACAGCTACTGATGAAAATGACTGATATGAAGTGTCTCTCCGGCTAATGAACATAGTTTACTTCAGTGGGGTCGTGTTATTGAAATATAGAAGGAAACCTGGAAGTCTAATTGGGTTTTTATTATTTTTTTAAAGGGCACAGGTTTGTAGTGCTGATAATTAGGTTACACAGATGGTTGTTTTTGTCTTGTTAGCACAAAAATAATGTATATTTTTAGGATTGAAATAGTTGTACACACTGCTCTGTTTTTGCATGTGAATAACAGGGACGCAGGTGTGCTACAGCAGTAGTGGGTGTGCAGGGCCTCTGAAAGGCACAAGAGAGACTAGTCTGCCGAGCTATAAGCAGTTTGATGTTGCTGGTCAAGTGGCTGCTGCTTTTAACATCAGTTTTGAAGGAGGAACATGTGTTCAGCAGCCTAGAATCCCTTTCTGGTTTCTGGTCGTTCGGCTGGTTGCAATCATCATTCATGGGAAGGAAGGGCTTTTACTGATCATTCGCGCTGGTCCTTGCAGGTGAAATGCCATGATAAGACTCGTGGCTCAAAGAATGACAGGTAATTGTGATGAAGCAGGTGAAAGATTTCAATAACAATATCACAAAAAATGGCTGTGGTGGTTTCTTAAGCCTCCTAATTTTCAAACTATCTGCCAAATGATTACATTTGCGCTACTAGAGGCTGAATCAGGCGGTCATTTATTGGAAATGGGATGCAGGCAGTGAAGCACACACACCAGACAATGTGTCAGCCACCCTGTCACTGCCTGAGCTCATGTGGATTGCTGTGCAAGATGAGCTGTGTATAATAGCTGTAGGCCCATCTGTCTTTGTAGTACAGTACATGTAATTTTGTCTCCAGCTCTTCCTCCCTTATCAAAAACGTATCATGCCGGCTGTGAACCCTTCTCCTGACTGGCAACACAAAAAAAAGAAAGAAATGAGCCCCCTACACATCTCGCTCTGTGATTCTGTCATCTACGCTCTCAAAGCTAAAGATAAAAGATGACATGGCAGATTAGTTTCACGAGGGTCGGCATTGTGTGAACTGAAGAGCTGTTCCTCAACTGGCGTGTTACTTTTGGGGAACGACATGCCAGTCTTCAAGCCAGCCTGGTGTTATAACGTGCATCCCCTATTGTGCATTTAAATGAAAATGGTGAAAGAAAGAAAGGAAAAAAAACCTTCAGCAGGCGAACTTTCCTTTCCTGCACTGTGATTAAACCGAACTCCCAAATCAGTGCTGTGTGTTGTAGCGCGTGTGAGACTTATTAAGGTACGCCACAGCATAGAAGAGATGCTCGTTTGCCATCTGATAACAGGCTTCCATAACAGATATCCATAACTTCAAACACTCAGTCATACAGTCATCACGGATACAGTAATAAAACCAACTTAGTCTGGTAAATTGTCGGCATCACTCTTCATAAGTGGTAGCAGAAGATAGCCGTATTGAGATTAAGACATCTAATTCTTTCATCCCTTAAACATTCATTAATGTATTCTGTTACAACCTTGTTTTTGTTCTTTTCTCCTCTCTACTGATTAATTCAACTCTGTGAACATTTCTGCTTTGATGAGAAGTTTTTTCCCCCCCTCCACTGTCTCATTTACATGGTAGTTACACTAAGAGCAGCTCAGAATCGTTAGTTCAGTTTCAGCCCCCTGTTCTTAGAATTTGACTTGTTACCTATTTTCCATGTTAGGTTTAGTTTCTGTTTTGTTTTGTGTTACACTGACCACAGTGTGCTCCTAGCATAGATGAATTAGCCTATTATAATTAAAAGATTAAAACATTATTCCACCTGAAGCTAACTTAAAAAGATTTGCCCTTCCCAGTATTAAGATGTATATATAAAAAACCTACACAGGCAAGCAAAAGACAACATTAATTTTAAAGCACTGAAGTGAGGCAGTGCAAAATGTATTCCAGTACATGTATGTTATGTGGTAGAAGCTGAAAATTTGGGAACATTTAAAGTCAGACTGGATAGGATCCTTGGATCACTCAGTTAATGGACACCAAACGAGTACGATGGGTCAAATGCCCTCCTCTCGTTTGTAAACTTTCTTATGTTCTTGTTTTTAGTATTAAAGAAATTAAGAATTTGTCTTGTGTATTATGTGGGGCAAATATGAAAAATGCTATTCTGGGAGGATTTTACCTTTATGTCCGATTGACAGTTATGTAAAAATATATATATTTCATTGGGGATTAGCACTAAATGTAGCATGGGGCTAAGTGTACTGGTACTGGAGTGCTTTTAAAACACATGCTTATCAAAGTGTTTTTCGTCAGAAGGCTCATTGCTATGAAACACACGTCATTCTGAGAAGAAGACTTTCAACCCTGTAGTCATTTATGAGATGCCTTTATCCAAGGTGACTTACATGGATTTACAAACACTAACATACAATGTTATGTATATATACAACAGTACAAGGGTAACAACACAAGTAAAAGAAACAAAACAAAACATCCATACATTCAATTGTGAAGTAGACATTTTTAGAACAGTTTTTATGGTTATAAATTCCCTGAGAGGTTTAAATGTGAAGGGCATCGGCATTTGCGCTGCTTTTTGTATATGCTATTTAAGACTGCTTGTAGTTTGTTTCTGGACTTTGATCACAGAAATAGGAGTTTCAATGTATTTTTTCAATTGTACAGCTGCTGACATTTTAATTATGGTGCGTGTATCAGAAATCATTCCAGCATTATAATAAGTATATGAAAAGCTGTTAAGATTACATCTAACTTCCTCTGAATCCAATCAGAAAAATCAGATTTAGTTAACAGAGAATTGAACAGATCTGTGTTTTTGTTTCTGTGTAAAATATAGACTTTTGCTCAATTTCAACAGACACCGTTATTACACAGTAAAGTATTATAGTATGTTTTCACTATGTGTTTTATTGTTGTAATGACAATATGGTGATTTGTATTCTCAGGTGATGATAATTGCAGTGAAAAGGGCAACAGCAACATTCTCTTTGATAGGATGGTGAGTATCTGATTTTTTTGGTAGTTTTAAATTTTAAATCCATGAATTATATCTAAAGCATCTATATCCCCAAAATAGTTAATCTTTCCATGGCTTATGAAGATAACTATTCTTTTTTGCTTGAATGGCAAACTGTAAGCACCCATGGAACTGGGAGCCAGGGGGTTAATGAAAATGACGGCATTAAATCTCAATAGCAGAACTGCTGTCTGCGTGTTTCCAGGCACGGCCTATTCACTCATATTCAAACAGAGAGATATCGATCTTAGTTAGCATTGTAACCTCTGAAACTCCTGGTACAGGTGTTATTTGTTCGGTTTCCCTTTGTCTACCACTAAGATTAGGCCTCACAAAACGGCGTAATTGTGTTGGTCTTGATGAATGAAATGATTGGACGTTTATGCTAACTAGCGACTGTAAAAAGAGAACGAGGTGTGAATATAGCCTCTCAGCCCTGACACGCACTTCTCTCAAGGCTATAATTTGAAGACAGTGCGTACTCGGTTCGAGCACATTTCCATTGACACTTTTTATGTGATGTCAGGAATAAAAAAGGGATTTTATTATTTTTAAATTAGATAAAGACATTCGAATTATATTAGCCCCAGGTATGTAAAACACTCAAAAGACATTTTCTAATTTATCTAAGTGGTGTCACACAGGTAGATCCTGTAGATAATTGCATTCCATGAGCTGGATTTACCTCGAAGATAGACATTGCCTAGAAGTTTCTGTTTCTCTCTCGCTATGATTGGATCTTAAAGCATTTACAGTTTAAAAATGAAACCAAACAGCCTAGAAAAAATAGGGAACAGACACATCTTCTAGAAACTTCATTTCACCCATACAGACACTTACAGGGCAATACAGTACCTGAATCAGGCCAGAGAATAATTTAAATTTTAATCTTGAAAAAGAGAAAAAAAATACCTGTTTGAGGTTTTCATAAGCATTAATAGTTCATCCCTTAAACAGAGATCTCCATTTTATCTTTCTAATTTCCCTCTGGTTCATTTGCAGCCTCTGTATGCTGCTTGTGATCTGGCTCCTCCGCAGGTACCACTCCTTGGCACAGGTAGGACGGACTTCCTTTCTACTTCCACCCACTGCACAGCCAGATTCGTTTAAGCCATTACACGGCCCAACTCCCTGAGGGTTTCCATTTCATTTCCAAGAGCGTTGTGTTCCTAAAGCTGGGGGGAGGTCTGGCACAGCATGCAGGTCTAGTGGTCTGCCGTTAACATCCCCCGTATGTATGATTGCACAAATAATTGTACAAATAATGTTTTCAAGAACAATACATTCACTTCAGACACATGTGTGTATGTAGATAGTGATGGGAAAGCATAATTCTGCTAGTTTCTTTATTTTGTGAGCAAGTTCAGTGTGGATTTTATTTTTAATGACATGACTGTAGCCATAGCTGTGGCTCTGTTACCAGCTTGTTATCGCATGCACGACCTTTATTTTCATCCCAGGTATAAATTGGCAAGCGTCTTTGTTAGATGTCAGATATTTATAGAGATGAAAAGGACAGGGAGGAGAAATAAATCTTCTAGATTTCAAAATGTTTATAATAAGACCTATTTCTTCAGTATTGTACAGCATTCAAAATAGATGGGTCAGTTTTACAAAGAGTGATTGGTACAGTAAGAAACTAAATTACATAACAAAAGGGGTGAACGTATTAAAGGTTAACTTCATCTCATTTAGATTGAAAACCCCTCGCTATAGGAATAGGTGTTTGTAAAGATGTATAGCATATTTCGACAAACAGAAAAAATCCGCCAGTTACGGAATGAATGAATATCCCCGCGGCGAACACATGATTAAAATATGGTTTCTGCCACAAGTGATTTAGCATTAAGCGAAGGAGGGAGAGTGAATGATGTTGACAGCATTAAGGCGGCAGATCTGAGTGTAAATAAACCTGGGGACCTGATCCAGCAGTTGAGGAGTTAAAGGATTTAGGCAGCTTTTCATCTCGCTGTGCACCGCAGATAAATGAAATAGCCTTCTCTGATCATTTCAGCCCCTGAAAATGGGCTGTGTGCTCTCTCTCTCTCTCTCTCTCTCTCTCCCTCCCTCCTGGAGGCATGCAAAAAATATTAATAATATTGGCAGCTTGAGTTGTGCTGTGTTTTCCCCATGAGTCTGGCTGGTTTACAAGAGAACAGGGGAGAGGGAGGGAGGGAGGTAGGTGGGTGGGCAGGGGAGTTGTAATTGCTGCCTCTGCAGAGGCGTGAGAGCGCTTTGAAATCTCATCCCCGGCGCTCTCAGCATTCAGGCCCGGGCTTCCAGCGGCACGGGGCACATTAAAGACATCTCCCTGCGCTCTCGGAGATTGGCGAGGAGCACTTAATCTTGCGCAGCAGCTTTCGGGTGGCATGGGACTGATAAGGGAGGTGAGGGGAATGCGCTATTGTGGCGCCTCGCGTCTTGCCGGAGCCGTGAGTCAGCGCCGGAGCGCTCGCTGTCCTTTGTGCAGCTCCCGTGCTCCGCGGCGTCAGGGCTGGATAAAAAATTGATTCCCTGACACAGCGGAGAACATGATTTGCTCGTAAGCTTCCTAATCATCCCCATCGAGCCAGGTGGTCTGTGGCGGTGCGCGGCACTGCGGAGAGCCGCCGAGATGACAGGTGCGGGGTGATGAACAGCCCGCGCGGCTCAGCCTCATTAGAGCCACGGAGCTGTGAGCACCAACATGCCCGCTGTAGTCAAACACTGACACCTCAGCCTGCTTCTCACACACACACACTCACACTTACACACATACACACACACTCTCACACTCCACTGGCAATGTGACACCAGCACAAACAGTACCTTAAAGCACACAAACCACGCACTCGGCCCCTCACCCTCACACACGCACCCCTGCAGACACATCCGCACGTATCGCAAACATGACAGCCGGCTGAGAGACGCACGCATTGCCCTTGGCAGACGCACGCTGACCACGAACGCGAACAGACCCCGTGAGGATGTTCGCATACAAACGGCTTACCTTTTCTCTCAATGCCCCCCTCCCACCCCATCCCCCTTTGCCACGCGATTCTCTGCACCAGCTGAACCCGGAGTTTTTAATTTCGCTTCACTGTCGCTGTCAGAACTCGGATTGCTCATTACAGTATATGTAAACTATGAGACTACGTGCCTCACATTTTTTCCCTTTGTCAGTGTGATGATAAAACGCTTCTTTGTTCGGGGGAGAGCTGCCCGAGCAATAGTCTGAAGAACATCGGGAGCGGCGCATTAAGGGATGTTCCTCTCTTCTCCTCCGTGGCAGCGAGATCTTAAATCTGTATACCCACTACACCAGAACACACGCACAGCTGGAACGCCGTGTTTCTGCCCTTAATTTTCTGCCTAATTAGCTTTTAATTAACCCTTTACCTCTGGAAGTGTCTACGAATTCTCCAGAGTGTCCCCTGCAGCAGGAATTCTCTGCTCTACACCAGCTCTCCCGGAGTCCCTTTCACATGCTGTACTACCTTCTGGGGGACGGGAACATATGTACATGCATTCACATCGCTCCACACTGCGAGTTGTCCTTGTTGTTTTTGTGCACATGCAGCCTAGGCCACCTGCCAGACAAACACAATGAATATTAGGATTTCTAACACCACACAGACTGAGAGAAGGTAACAGGCCGAGAGCTGGAGATACCAGAAAAAGTCTAAATCATGAGATGTTGAAGAGGTGTCTCCCCACTGTGTGTATTAGCACGGCTAGTTTTCTGTACACTTTCACTTCTGACTGAAAATGAACTGGTGAAAAGTCCCTAAAAGATTTTCTTTATCTGTGAAGCACGACATACGAAACTAAAACAAATGTCATCGTGGGAACCCCCCCAAGAAACAAAACGTACATAAACGAGGAAAACATACTGTTAGTTATTCAAGAGAAAATTATTTAATGGGGAATAGACTTGATTAAGGCTTTCGAAATCAAAATATTTAAAGACTGAAATGGAAATCGTATAATTGCATTGATCTTGATTAGGATTTCATTTTTTTTCCCCCTTTCTTTAAATAAACAATCAAACAAGCCAAGCAATCACTTCACAGATTGGTTCAGACAAAAATCAGCGCTTGTTTTGTAACAGTGTTTCTGATCATTAGGTTACCTAGCATGTAGCCACCGATTTTACATGTAAGAAACTAAAACTAAAAATGCTTTAAAGGACACACGTATGTGAGGCCATGGGGCAAGGAAGGTATTTGTTTTTATTTTATTTATATATTTATCTAGTAGCAGTTAAGCTTCTCTCATTTTGTTCAGTACATGGAGTTTTTCCATGTGTACTTTCAGTGCTATAGATGAAAATATACATTCTTATCTATAAATTCTAATCATGCTACAGCTTTGACCAGTTCAATGTAGTTCAGATTTTTCACAGAGAAAGTTGTTCAGGTGATTTATCACTTTCAGATTTCTGAAAAGCTAAAAGTGCTAATATGTTGTAATGATACTGGGGTGTCCTGGTCAAACACAGCTGAAGTAAATCAAAGCATATCAGATTATTTTGTATTCTATTAATGGATTTGATTATTCAGCAGCTTGAATTTCCCATACAAAATCTTTTCAGTGTGATTCTGTGTCGTTAACTGGATAATTGCTTTGGTTTTTGGTTTTTGGAGTTCTGCCTGCAAGAGGGTCTCCAAGACTTCAGGAAGGCACTTCGGCTTTCTGTCCAAGATGTTTTTCTGCCCCATTTGTCTTTGCATGGATCTGATTCATTCCAGAATTTGAAGAATGCAAATTTATGACTAACCCATTTGTGTGAAAAATCGCATGGCCTTGGATGAGAAAGGCTAAGAGCTGAGTGTCGCACTCACCTGGTGCGAGGCTAAAACATGTATAAAGTATTACACGGCTGCATAATCTATTTCACATAGTGAGTTCTGCGTGGTCAAGCAGCCAGACTGCATTCTTGTCTTCCCGGCGGGGTTTGGTGGCGCAGTGTATAAAGAATGCTGTCCTTTTACAGCCCCACCTGTGTTCTCTGTTTTGAGCCGGTCCCTGTTGAAGAGGGCCGGGTTTAACACTGATTTGCAGCGCTGTGACAAACCCCGCTGCTGTAGGCGTTCGACGTTGTCCGAAATGTGTCAGCCCTGTGACTAATCAGAGCGCGGCAGGCCCGGTTCCACTCCCCTGCTGTGGCCGTGCCGCTGGCTCTCTCATTAGAAGCGTTTCCCTCTCGCCGTGTTTGCAGGCGGGGTGACGTGAAGGATGCTTTTGTACTGTGTCAGTCACTAATAACAGAGACCCCCTTCCCCTGCTCCTGTAATTGTTCTGGGAGTCCCAGTTGAAGGCTGATGACTAATATGGCATATGGTTTATCTGTTTGTTTTTGAGGAGACATGTTTGTTACAGCCCTGGCAGAGCTTTGCACAGTGTTTGCAGATTGATTGTGCATGAGGCGGTGTTTACCGTGGTGTGAACGCCAGGCCTATTGTCTCACGATGCACCCACGCCTCCGGTAAATGAGTGTGCATGCGTGTTCATGCATGTGCGGGAGTGCTAACACACAATCGCATGCCGGTCACTGGTGTTCCATAGGAATCTGTAGCTAAGCTAGTTAATTTTAGTATCTGATCTATTTTTTTCTTTTTAAATTTTTATGTCACTGAACCCCCCATCCCCCCAGAAGAATTTAAACAAAGAGTGCCTAACATCAAAATATTGTCTGATTTCATCCATAACTGTAGAATATGCATTTCTCTAAAATACTATATAAAAATGAAATATATTTGATCATAAGAAAAGTTTTCTATTGGTTTGATACTGTTTCTGAAAGGATAGTAGTCAGTCCCCTTCTGCACTTTTGATCTGTGGATAAAAAGGAATTGGCTTTTTTTACCCCCCCATCTGTATATTGGTGTAACCACATTTTGTCTTGATGGATGTTACTCATCGCCGTATTCGGTTTAAATTGGCTTAACAGGTGTACACCCGGTGAGCTCAGTGTTTTTCCAGCCCAATCGCAGTCCTCGCAGCCCCGAGGTGAATCAGAATTGTCTGATTTCATGCCTCCTGTGAGGCAAGCTCCAGTGAGCATCGCAGATTGTTGGAGGATGCCCCTACATCAGAGGTGTGGTGTGAGCCCTGCTGTTCAAGGCTGATGCTTCCAGTTCCCTGAAGATGAAGGATTAGTGTGATAACTAGACTGCCCTTCCAGCACCTCCTCAAAGGTGTTCTGGGCAATCATGGCAGGCTTTCAGAGAAACCACGTGACCGCTGAGCGCCTGGATTGTGAATCACAGGGTCCAATGTCAGCATGAGGCCTTGGCATCAGTTGTACCTGCAGTACGTTTCGGGGACCGGTGCATCGCCCTCTTCGCTACAGTTCGTGCACCTGCTATTTATTAAAGAAAACTGTACAATACAGTAGACCACGTTTTGCCGTTACAGTGCTTTATTTTCATTTTTTGCATTCCACCCCTGTCTTTCTTAAATTGCGGCTGGGCTACCATGCGTGTATCTAATCAATGCCGGGCCAGAAAACATTAATAATTGGGTTATTAGGATGCCCTGCGTTGTTATTGATCAGTTAATAAAGCCTTGATAACGTGCTATTTTGATCTGCCGCCCCCCTCCCGCTGATGTCATTTATCACCGGAGGATTCGGTCTCCGGGGAGAATCGGCTGTGAATCAAACCTGTAATCAATTCAGGCTGGGGCTGACTCTGTGCGCCGAGGTGCCACCTAATGATTATCTACAGCCTTCCATCAGCCAGTCACTGAGGCAGATTGCCTTGACAGAAGTGGGTAATTCAATTAGCAATGACCTTCCAGTTGCTGGTTGTGTGACCAAGTTACTCTGCTGCTCATTAATGTGATTTGCCAGCAATAGGACGTGGTGGCTGGGGTTTGCCACCAGGATTCAAATTGCAGTGGACGACTTCTCTGCTAATCCCAAAATAGACACGGCCTTGACTGCAGTCCTCTCGCGCTCTGGCGGTTCCTGTTTTACGAGCTTATAATTGCAAAGCAGATCCGCGGCCCCTCGCTCTGCATCCGTAATTGTGTGGAGACACCGTTCAGGCTAATCAGAATTCTCTTTTCTTTTTTCTCTCTAAGCTCTTTAGCTTTTCTTCTTCGCTCTTATCAGATCATCTTTAGTTTCTTTTGCTCGCCTCCTTTTATCTCTCTCTCCTGTTTCATCCTTATTGTAATTGCAGTTCAGGGTTCTTTTCACAGGCATACAAAACCCACACACAACACAATTCGCAGAATATCCTGCCCCACGTAATGATTCTTTCATCAGGTGACTGTACTTTAAGACAAAGAGAAATTGCTACTATGAAATATGCTAATTCTGTTTTCAATATACACATGAACCGACAGGTTCAGATCCCCTTCAGATTCCTGGCATTCTGGTATAAAGTCCGGTAAAATATAAATCATGGTCATTACAGCATTTTGTGGTTGTGTTTTTTTATGAAAACATGATTGATTGTGTCTACGCCCACCTACTGAGATGAATTGTTACTTCATAAGCCAATTGTTGTTTGACAGTCTATAGAACCAAAACATTATACCTTTCTAAGATTGTAATCTCTAATTGGTTTAATTATTTCTTTAAAAAAAGCTTGATTTAAACACTGATTTCTTTTGTTATTAACTATTGATCTGGCTACTCCACCCCGAGCCCCTTACTGTAATCGTCTCTACCTGTATCCTCAGTTTTCGTTTATCTTTTTAGAAAGATTATTTTACTCCGAAGTGACCATGATCAGAAATGTTTTCCATAGCTGCTGAACAACCATTCAGGGTATGTCATATTCCGTTACTATTCATCACATTGCGACTCATCCTTGTATGCAGGCAAATAATGACATTCCCTTTCCCCCAAAGTCTATACATTTGTAAGTGCGGTTATACAGATTTGTTCTTCTGCACATACATAGTCATGTGGAGAGAACTCAATGCCTGTAAAAGTCAGCAAAGTTATTTGCTTAATTGACACATACAGGCTTGCTTTGCAAACTAATACAGTGGTATTTTTCCACGCTAGGTATTACTCTGTCATGTTGTGTACATATTCTCCGGACTGACAAGCGTTCCAGACTTTGGAATTACATACATTCTGTCGATCCAGTTTGACGCGCAGGAACTCTTAAAAAAAAAAAAAAACGGTTTAATTACGTGTAATTATGCTGCTGCAGCTGATTACAAAAGCAAAGTGCACTCCCTCCGCCCTTCTGTTTCTCACATGGTGTGAGGAGGAAGGAAGTATGTGAAAGTATGAGCTGTGTCCTGTGAACGTGTGTGTGTGTGTGTGTGTGTGTGTGCGCGCACGCTGGTGCTTTTTTAGTCAGAGCTTCACTGAACAAAGTGTTTATAGTCTCTGGTCTTATCAGGCAACAGATACCGCTGCGTGCGAGGCTCAGTGGGAAGCGCTCGCTGTTATAATCTTACGGTTCAGAGCCTCTCGCGTTGCGCTGTGTAATTCCGAGACAAACAGCCCACACAGGCCTCCAGAAGCGGGGGGACGCAGTCTCTGGTAACTGGGTCAGCCCGTACAGGCCACGGTCATTATCTGACAGAGGCAGACAATAAAGGGGGGGAAAGCAGCACCGTGGTTTAATACCTTCCCCTCTTATCCCGGGAGGCCTCGGTATGACAGGTTTTCATTCATGCTTAATCAGAGTAGTGGAGGAGGAATAGATTTCTGCACTACCTGGCTATGGCATCTTTTCTATTTCTCATAAGCCGACCGATGCACGGTGATGCTGATGTTATAGGCGCCAGTCCAAAAGATAAATTGCACGCTTTGCTTTTCAGATCAATATTATTTAATTATTTTAGATTTCTTTCCAAATTGATTGCTAGGCTGTCCTGTTGTTTCTCCCCTGCTTATGAATTTTGGATGGCCTGTTTTTCTGACCCTGTAACCTGCAGCCGACGAGAGTGAGGAATCGTGGAGCTAAACCGGTGTCCCCTGATTGGTGTCGGAGCCGGTACGGGTGCCAGGCTGGTGCTCTGGGGCCACCAAGCAGAGAGCATAAACTTAAAACCCATCTGCGCCGACTGCAGTCTCTTCTCCCATTCTTGCAATGTGATCCCTTCAGATTAGCCTACTTATTTATTTAATTATCTATCCATTCATTTATTCATGCTTTCATTCATGTATTATTTAAAAATGTATGAAAACCTTTCTATCCCCATTTGCATATTTGAAAGGAGCATTTTATAGAATGTGCGTTTCAGTTTTTCCCCAACCCAAATGTCTGACAAATCTTTCTCTAGGATGGAGAGACCTCACATCGCACATTCGGTGTTCCTGAAAAATCTCTAGGTTGGCCTGGTGGAAAATAATTAGTTTCTCTTGGTTTTCTCAGCGCTACCATAGCTTATAGCCCAGTGGCTTCTTGTTTCAGAGTGTTGCTCATGCTGTTGCAGAGCATTTAATTGTCAACCCTCCGTGAAATGGCAAAGCTTCTTTAATTTGATTGTGCTGGTTATAAGACGAGTGAGGGGCGTATCTTTTAAGTCGTCTCTCTGGTTAAAGGTGTCTGAGCACAAACTGCCCAGTGGGTCTGTGGTGTCTAGTGGTGTCTGGAGCCTGATGTGCTTGTTGCTTTGAGTGCTCGTCTGCGTGTTGAGTGACAGCGTGTATGTGTGTGAGAGAGAGAGCGAGAGAGAGAGAGACCAGAGAGGCTTTGGCTGAGTGAGTGGGATTGAGTCTTTAAAAGCACAGAGAGAAAGAGAGAGCAGGAAAAAAAATCAACAAAAGTGGCTGATTAAACTTTAATAGTGCACTATTGTCATTCAGGGCCTAATGTTGAATAATAACGAGCTCAATGCCAGCTGTGTAACCCTTTAAGAGCTCCCCATGCCCAATAACACAGAGTCCACAGCTCTGTTCACCCAGGCGGGCTTTGAGGTATACTTTACAGACGATTCACCGCACTGGCATAAAGAAAGAGCTCAGAGATTTTATGTTTGTATTTATGTATTCCTACCCCGATACAAATGCAGGCCAGTCTTTCTTCGAGATCGTGAGTTCACCGTTGTATTGGCAGCTTGTTCTTCAACTTGTCATTTCACACCTTCCCTTCTCACCTCTGACAGTAAACCACATGGTGAGTTCTATATACATTGATGATGCTGCATCAATCACACGGCAAAAGCATTTGAATGCATTGTCCTCTGTGGCAAACCTTGCCTTATAACATTGTGGGGGGTAACACAAAAACTATAGGTTGTGGGTTGTTAGCACTTAACGTATTCCTTGGTTTGATCGTTTCCCTTTGTTTTTATCTTGTAATATACAAATGAAGAGGTTTGGATGTCAGTTTTTCTGCACCAACACTGCCTTTTTATTTTGTATGTCTTTTTATTTGATATGCCCTTTTTCAAGAATGGCTTCCCTTTGTTTGGAATGAAAAACAAATCCTTCAAAAATCCCTCAATTATTTGGTATGCAGACCAGCTTGACTCCTTTACCTTTGGTTGTTTTTGACTGTGCCAGCTAGCCTCATAAAGCTTGTGCCCCTGGGATGTACCAGCTGGGCCAATGTGCCTTCCTCCAGCTCTGAAACACAATGTGAGCGGACAACAAGGCCAGAGGGCAAGAGCACAGTAATTCCCATTTCGGGGCTCAAATGGCTGCCTCCACTCGTTTGACTGTTTCGTATGCTGTCCGTGACACGCACAGGCATGCTGAATAGATCATTCCTAGGAGCTGTAAATCTACCCAGTTGTGAATGTAGACCAGAATGTTTATTTTGATGTACAGTGTTAATTGTAACGTTTAAATTGGCAGTTAGATTGCTTTGTAACTCATTAGATTTATGGACCACACTAGAATATTGTCCAAGAGAGGCCCTACACAAAGACATGATAGTAGTTTTTGTTTTTTTAGTTTTTTCAAATGATTTCTTCTGTGAAATGTCAACTCCAATTATGACCTCTACCAGGAGTTGAAGTGAAGATAACGGTCAGGTTCAAAATGAATTCTCTCTGAAAATGAGAATTTTTTTATGAATATGTTCAACTTCTGGCGAACTCAGGGTTAGACGTCAATGTTAATTTTCAGCATTTTCCATCAATTTCAATCTGAATTTAATAACCTCAATGACTGAGCAATTGCTAACTAAACACAACACGATGTCTCGAGCTTAAATGTGTCCTGAGATGAGCAGTAGCAATTTAAATGTCAATGGGTCTCCAAACCTAAATATTCATCAGCAATTTGAGTTCTCAGAGGAAAACACCATAGGTAACAAGTGTCTTGAGACGGTGGTGTCTTCAAGTGACACTTGACGGTCTTGATTCGTTAGGGAATGACATACTTAGAACCTGCGCTTTTATTGCGTTAAATGTTTTCTAGTGGACTAGTGTGGATTTGGAATTGAAAACTTGAAGTCAATTTACTGAAGTGTTGAAAACTATTAGGCTAAAATCCTGTACTTGCAGAATATTTTAGGGGTGAGCGAGCAGCTGCTGCTATTCTCTGACCTCATATGCGAAGTGGCATACCGTGTTCACGCCAGACCTCAGGAGCTGGCAGAGGCTAGGCTTGGCTTGTGAATTGGAGACCCAGTAGGAATAGTTATATATTTTTCCAGTTAGACGACTGTAACTGGTAACCCTGTATGAAGTTGCAGAGTAGTGTATAATGGATGACATGATTCCCGGGACACAAATGGAAATTGGGCTTCAAGGCATTCAAGACAGAAAACAGGAGACACTTCTTCACACAGAGAGGCGTCACAATCTGAACAAACTCCCCAGCGATGTGGCTGAAGAGACAATTTGGGAACATTCAAAAACAGACTGGATAGGATCCTTGGATCACTTGGCTATTAATGGACACCAAACAACCACGGCAGGTCGAAAGGCCTCCTCTTGTTTGTACACTTTCTTATGTTCTTAAGTACGCCACTGTCTATGCTGTGATCACAACAGACCACAGTGCTTCCCTCAAAATAGGTGTGGGCTGCCGGCTTTAAGTGCCACCATAAGACGAGAACGTCTGCTTTTGCCTTGCCTATTTCTCAGATGAGAAGATGCTATTATCGTTTTCCTCCTCTGTTTGTTTAATTTTAGATCCTCTCGCTTTCGAATTGCTATTTATGTTTGTCTATTTTTTTTTTTAAAGAGCGGAAATGCAGCCTACTTCTTCCATTCACTGGGGGGATGCCTAATAAAACGCAAGAACAAACAATCGAGATGTTCACATTTTCACATTCCCTGGAAAATAAAACATATCTTTGCCACCCCCCCACCCCCCGGGTTACTCACATAGGAGAGTGAGAGGCTGATAATTTCAGAAATGGCTTATGGAATACATAGGCTTAATAGAAAATAAAAAAGGTGGGGGTGGGGGGGTGGAATCAATCCACTCAGGAGGATCATGGGAGTTTTTTTTTAAAGTGCTGAGCTATTGTGGCGGAGATGTGAGTGATTGCTCTGGCCACTTCTCCAGTCCCTTTTGTCCTCTGCTCATAGTGGGGAGAGTTGCTAAGTGACAGGCACAACCGAAGACGAGGGACTGGGGAACGAGGCAGGGGAGAGGAAATGAGAGAGCGAGAGGGAGGGAGAGTGTGTAGTGGGGGGGGAAGTGAAAGGTTTAGTCCTGAATATGGTGCTTCACACCATCATCTCTCAGCCAGCAAAAATAGATACCGAGAGAGAGAGAGGGAAAGAGAGAGACGCAGTGAGCGAGAGCACAGCACAGAAAAGTGTAAAGAAAGATGGAGTTAACGCAACCTACAGAATGCACCATAATCTGCCCATCTGCATAGATTTATATTATTTTTCTTGCCCTCTGAGATGTGTACATCAGAGACTGTTCTTTGTGTGTTCATCATGAGTTACTGGAATACATTTATTAAGAGACAGTAAAGGAAGCGTGTTTGAGATCTGCTTTTAAAAGCCAAATCCATCATATCATCATAATTTTTTTTCTATTTTTACAGTTCAAAATGTTATTTTTCAGGCCTGACAACTCCCATAACCCGGGTCCAGAACGATCTGCTCATCTCAATGCAGTCAAACAAAAGCCTTCCCGTCTGGTGTCTAAATTTAATTAGTATCGGGGAAGCGAACCCTCCTGTTTCCGAGTGCAGCAGCGACTAAACAAACCTTTGTTACTAGGCTGCGTCACAATCCTTATAGTCCCTCCAGGGTAATATAGAGATTTGAAGCCTGTATTAAGGCCAATCTTTCCAACAGATGAGCATTTCTGTCAGATTTTTGAGTACTAATGGTTTGTGGGGACTTTGTTACTTTGAAAGATGTAAAAAAACAAACAAATGGAAAGACCCTGTTTGGCAGTCTTACAAAAAGTTAATTTTTTGCACCTTGATTTACAGCAGTGTGGTGTCCCAGATATATCATGTGCAAGAGCTGTGTGTTATCCTTCCCAGCAGTGAAACCATTCTGATGGAAAACGGTACTCCCTTCTGAGTTTGTTTTACCCTTGAAGTAAAAAAAAAAAACCTGTGAGAAAAGATTGTTACCTTTCAATTTCCCAGTATTGTTCCTCATTGTTTATTGGGATAAATAGAATATGGCCATCATAAAAACAGGCTTTTGCTAACTGAAAAGAAAAAAGACAGCAAAGGAAATATTCTTCATTTTTATATATTTTTAAAACAGTTAATCGGTAATAAGGCATCAATAGGTAATAAGTAGACCCCTGTGAGATTCACAGGGAGAATTAGCCGAACACTCTCACTGGGATTTCAATCAGAAATCCTGATGATATGATATTTTCAGACTGTACTTGTAATTTAGTATTTTATTCTCCTGTAAGATTGAACTTATACAATGTTTTGTCATACTCTTGCCTTGTCTTATTTATTTTAATTTCCCCTATGCTCCCTCTCCCTTAGTTCTTAACTTTGGCTTAACGTCTTGTCTGCACTTATCAGCTTTTTCAATCTAGGATGTAAGACCTTATATATTGCTTACTGTATCTCCTATACACTTGTGTAAATTCTAAATTAGTAAAATGTATTATGCACTGTATTATTGCACTTTGTATTATTATTATTATTATTTATTTATTAGCAGATGCCCTTATCCAGGGCGAATTACAAAATAAGCAAAATACAAAGTACAAAGTGCAAAAAATACAGTGCATTTCAAGGCACAAAACATTTCAAATTCCAATTTACATTGCTCTTATATTTTTTATGTCACCCTGGACAAGGCCGTCTGCTAATAAATAAATAATAATAATAATATTGATATCAATCAGCCTGCGCTAATTATTATTATTATATTTCTTGCCAGACACCCTTATCTAGGGTGACTTTTATTACAATATATCACTTTATTTTTATATACAATTATCCATTTATACAGCTGAGTTTTTTCTGGAACAATCAGGGATTCAACCCACGACCCCCGAGTCCAGAGCCCTGACCGCGGCTGGAGCTGCATATTGTATTGACTGGCTCTTCGTGTGCTTCTCCGTCTCTCTGATTCAGCGCATTGAATGTAGGCTGGGGATCTGCAGTGAGGACACTGTTTCAGGAACTGTATTCACACTGTTCTCCAGCTCTTTATGTATTTTTTTCCCCTTCCTTCATGAGATCAAGGTTACAGCTTAAAAAAAGGAAAAAAGAATGCGCAGCAACAGAAACTGATCTGGCGGCCTTTTAAAGAAAAAGGCAAATACAAACCAGTAACAGCACTTGATATCGTTGAAGGTTACTGTTCAGGCAAATGTAAAAGAGTGAGCGATTAAAAATGTGTGTATGTGTATGTGTGTGTGGAAGGTTACTGATCAGACAAAGGTGAAAGAGTGAGTGATTGTAATGCTAGTGTAAGTGTTAATTTGTAGCTCGGAATATATGTTCTTTGTATAACCAAAAGGATTGGAACAACAGCCATGTATTGAAGGACAGCTTTTCACAACGTATTGAATTGCACGTAGGCCCACACTTTCCCTTAATGAGTGCCGCAGTCCTTTTGATAAATGGATGAAGGAATAGTGTGCCATTTCTCCCCTGGTGCAGTTTGTAGAGCAGCGAGAGAAATGCACGTCTGCAGCTTCTGCCGGATTTGCAATTCCAGCTCATTCCAGAGGTGTTCTTTGTGATTGAGGTCAGGACTCTGAGCTGACAATGAAACATTGTCAACATCCTTCTCTGTGAACCACAGTGTTACATTCCCAGTTTTGATACATGGTACTTTTGTGTTGTATGTGCCGGTCCTCACCGTACAATACAGTACGTGTGACTTCATTCCAACATATCGCGCAAACACTTAACCATGACATACGTGTAAAACCCAATTAAGCCTCATGCACATTTTATATTTTTGCATTCTCGTGAAAGCTCTGCATGGGTTTTATTCACTGTCATTCCTCGTCATTACCACCTTTATGTGTCTGATTACTTGTGATATTGTGTAATTCCTTGGGAACTGACCTCCTGAGGGTCTATGGTATAACAACATAGATTGGATAGTATAGAGTGCATGAGTAGATAGTGAGTGGATAGTGTAGATTGCATGTGCATACTTCACGATTTTCTTTTCTGTATGTTCTTAACCTTTTTTAGAAACTTAGGTAGAAAATCATGACATTTGTCTGCCTGCCTTTGCACAGTAGCTGTCGTGATAACTATGAAAGAGTGAGTGACTTTTAAGGCTCTTGTTTGTGTGTGTGTGTGTGTGAGAGAGAGAGAGAGAGAGAGAGAGAGAGAGAGAGAGAGAGTTATGTACTTTCCCACGTGCTTCAGAAGAACATAAAGTGATCCTCTTTCCAGCCCCTGACCTCGTGTTCTGGATTGCAGAGACTTGGCTCCAGGCCCATTTGTGTCTGCCAGTAATGTTCAGTTTCCAAGACATCCAAAGATATCCGAACTGTCTCTTCTCACTACATAGCACTGATACTGCACTGACACGGCACTTTTCTCTCTGATTACAGCTGAAATTAAGTAATTTAGATAAGCCAGAGAATTTCTGTTTTCGATCAGGGATCATATACTTCAAGTATATACAGGTGGTAATGAAATGGCGTTTGAGTGGATTAAACGCATGCAGAGCTTCTGTGAGAATGCAAAATCCTCAAATGATGTCTTTGTTTCACTGAGGCGAAATTGTGTTTTATATTTATCTCATGGATAAGTGCTTGTGTGATATTTTCTTCTGAACTTATCGCCTAACAACCAAATAGTCCCTTGCCTAAATAAAACGTCTCCTGCTCATCTGTAGTATATTATACACTTGGGCTAGTAATGAGATCAGTGTTACAGATACAGGGCGTGTTTTCAATTCTTCTTGTTGGCAAAACGACGGCATCTGTGTGCGTAAGTGTTGGTTTAGACCGAAATTTGCTTGGCAATAAACTAATATTTTACTCATATTCTGTAAACAAGTTCAAGAGTTTACTGGGCAAATGGCTGAATCATCTCTAACATAAGAACTTTTATTTTCAAGTAATGTGTTGTGACCAGTTCAGTTTCTCCCCAAGTAACGTTTAGTTCTGTAACCCTGAGAAATGCATTTAGTAAGGCTTCCTCAACAACATTTAAACTGACACCAGAGTTGATTTCTAACACATGGAGGAATTATCTTGGGTTCTTCTTAGTATATTTTCGGTTTGGCCTTGAAGTGTAGCATATTGTTTAAAATTTCAAGAACGCCCCTGCTGTGTTGCCTCTTTTGAGTCTATCAATGGACTGTGCTGGAGAAGTTTGTCATCTTTTTTACATCTCTAACATCTTTCCAGGGAATTCTCTCTTGGTTTTGTTTGCTAAAATGCAAGGCAGGTGCCCAGAGGAGCCGGACTACAAAGGCTGAGTCTCAGTCATGTATCACTGATGAGGCAGAAGTATGTGACCATCTTGGCAATAGCAGCTCAGCAATCAGTCCAGCTGTGACCGCTCTGGCCTGGGATGCATTGAGGGAGAGAGTCCTGCGGAAAAAAAACCATTACATATTTTTGCAAAAGGATAACGAAGTGTTGAGCTAACCACAAACATAACCTACCAGGGCAGACTTTTGAAAAGACAAAAGAACAATGTTTTGGCATGGAAAAGAGATGTTTTTTCGTCTTCTGATATTTGCAGAAGGGAAGTGGATTGAAATAAAATGGATTAAAAAAACACCAAAACAGAACAAGTGTTAAAAGAGTGAGCTCTTGGCCTTTTGTCTGTAATAAAATGTGCCGCCCTCCAGCTGTGGCAGGAAATCGATCTCCATTGATCTTCAAACGGGAAGCGGAACGGACCCTGTGCTCGTGCTTCGGAGTCGCCTATTGGAGCAGGCCTGACTGCAGGATGTGTTATAGCAGGAGGGAGTTGAATGGAGTTGGTTTATCCTAAATTCATTGCTATCCTGGTGGTTGCCGTTTCATGTTAAGAAACTCGATCTGTAATTCAAAAGATAAATATATTTTAATCAGCTTTGAAAGATGTCTGGATGGATCCCATCTCATATGCCGCAGAGCCAACCCTTGACCCTAGTGTTGACAGAGGATGGGTGGCCACTTAATTTGAGTGAATGACTAATAGCAATAATCTTTATGAGGTCTGTCCACATTGAGATATTAAAGACACTTTTCTCGGCTTCTTGTGTTGCTCAGTGTAACAGTCTCTTAAGCATTAGGAGTCAGTTTGGAGAAGCTGACTATGCATACTGTAGAGCTACATGAGCTTTTCTCTCATGAAATGTCCTTTTTATTCATTCATTTTTATCAAAGCCCTTTGTCCCGTTGTCCCCCTCACATTGAAAAACAAAGGCATTTCAGAATATGAATAGCATAAGCATTCTCCCAATGCTTTGGCTGTAATCCAGCATGCGATCCCGGAGATCAGAGTAGAGGATAAGTAATCTGCACATACAGATTGCCTGATTATTTACTCCCCTAACCGGTCCTCTGCTAAAGTAGACAGGGTGCCAGGCCAGTTTGTGACGAGACGCACAGATCGGTGCAACTGTCCCTTTAAGAGTCCAGTCCATGAATTTCAGGGTCGTCTTAGAGAAGACGTGAATGCGAGAAATTGTGAGACCTGTTCTTATGGAGAGCAAAGCAGTGTGTTCCGTCTCTGCACTATTCCCAAGGACCAGGGTTCGAAGCCACTGTTCTCCAGTCCAGTCGTGTTTGTGGTTTAATTTAATAGCTTAAGCAGAATACATAAACATTTACCTGTGGATGAAGCCAAAGCATAACTTTCTCTCATGAAAGCTTTAGCCAAAAAATAAACAAACCATAATTTCATTACATTTTACCTGCTTCCCACGTGTTCATAATAAAAACATAATTCAGCATGAATCCCAAGGCGTGGATACGGGGCAATGGGATGTGGCATCATTGTGCATTGACCAAAAGCAAAGGCCCCTGCACAGTCACGCACTTTCTTCATGTTCATCAGTGTTCAGGAAATATATAAAATCAAAGGACTCTCCAAGTGGGCCAGGATTTAAATCTTAAAATCTTTCTCAAGGCCAAATAGAAGGAAGTAGATTTTTCAGGTTTGTGGGCGGCCACTTCTTTCTATTGTGATGGTAGCCTTGTATCTCCTTGGAAGTGCAGCCAAGTGTGTTTTTGGTTGTGCAGCCGATAACATTTTCAGTCATGTCTTACAGCAAATTATAAGTTACATGAAGTCATGTCACAAAGTCTGTCACAAACTGCGTAAGTAAAAACAGCAACATGTCTCATTGTTTCCAATGGGATCTGTGGGGCGCCTGACACGTCTGTATGCTCTGGGTCCATTTCTTGTCTCCCTGCTCTTCTGGTGCTCGAGTTTCAATGACGGACCGGCCCGGTGTTCCCAGAACAGTGCCGGTTCTATTGCACATCCCCCCGCAGTGTGCTGAATGCCACTCTTGTCTTTTCTCCTCTAGAAAATGATCCTCAGCCTGACTGTAGCTGCCTTCTTTGACAGCATCGCCTACGTAATGGTAAGTGGCCACCCGCTGGCCTTGCTTGTCGTCTGAACAACTGAGAATAAATTGAGCGCTGTAAAAGGAGCCAGTGTCTTTGCTTTGTCCCCGTGAAGATGAGCAAGCAACAGGTGGCAAAATACCCATGACAATTAAATGTATTCACAGATCATCAAGAAAACCATGCAGTTATTTATTTATTTTGTTTATTAGACAGATTCTAGTAGTCTTGAGCCAAGTGGTAGAGGAATTCTGTAAATACTTACACTTGTTGCGTTTGTGTGTATTTGACTTTCTGATTGATTTCTGATGTCTAATTGAAGCAACAATCGATAGTTGTATTCTTGCAAACATTTATACTACTGTATAATCATGTGTGTTCAATATCTCGTTTTATCGCAGGGCGAGGTTCATCCTGAAGGCCAGCTGTGTGATTTCCAGGCCTGGTGGCTTACTTACTTTGGTGAGTTTTTTTCTAGTGTCATATTTTCCATATTAACTGGAATATCGTATGAAATACACCAGCTGTGAAGGTATCGTGATCTCCTCTAATAAAATACAGTCGCTGCACTCAGCTGAATGGCACGGTTATGTGCAGTGAGATTTGGAGAGACTTGGTGATGTTATTGCCTGCACAATTACATATACTGAAAGAAAAATAATGTTTGTTTTCTCTATTAAAAAATAATAAACGGATGTACAGAAATATCTACATTTGATGAAAGAGATGCTGTCGTAGGGAAGGTGGTGGCTGTAGTCTTTGGCCTAGGTTGTGGTGAATATGACTCTTAACCACGAGGCCGCTGAATAACATGGCTTATGTACAGCAAGTGATGAAATCAACAGCAGTAGAATAAAGAAGCATAGATATATAAAGTACCAAATTACAGGAGTACTTAACAGCTCAGGAGAGTAAGCTGAGATATTTAAAGATAAGTCTCAACAGGTGTGTCGTGAGTAATCGTGGAAGGTGGTCAGGGACTGTGCGGTCCTGACCTCAGTTGGAAGGTCGTTCCACCACTTATTGTACAGGGAATGAAAGGAGTGGGAAGCCGAGCGGAAGGGGGGGCAAAGTTAGTCTTCTGGCACAGAAGGACCGGAGAGGTCTGGAGGGAGTATAGGGAGAGGCTGAAGGTAGCTCGGTGCCGTCTGGTCGAGACAACGGTAGGCATAAGAGTCAAAGTCTTGAACTGGATGTGAGCCGAGATCGGGTGCCAGTGATGTGAGCAGAGTAGTGGAGTAGCGTTTGGAAATTGGGGCAGAGAGATACCAGTCGTGTGGCTGGGAAAAACTTGGATAAATCCATCCTATATGCACTGTATATCCATCTGAAGTTATCTCTGTAACCTTAAATGCAAAGTTATTGTTACTGGATCACTTATCAGGTGTAATCTGGTACTTCAGCCTTTCAGCTCATTAATCGTGACTGCTTTGCTGAGAGTCTGCCAGTTGGCTTCAGATTATTGCATGCTGTCTATCATTGTTTTGCTAGATGTGTGTACATTATTTCACTTCATAGATCCTAAGATTTTATTAAAACATCTGCAATCTCTTAATTTGTCTCTCTGGGAAAGTCTTGGACTCAAACTTGGTTGTTTCTAACCACCACTCTCTCTGCCTTGTGGAACATTTGATTGTGGATATTGTACAGTTCGGTGTTCCCCAGGGCTCTGTTTTGGGCCCTGTGCTTAGTGTGTACACCTGTTGTGCACCCCTTCTGTGGAACTAAGATGTGCACTAAGCATGCAGAAACATTTTATTCTTTTAAGGGTAAACTTAAACCCAATGTCCCCAAAGTAGTGTTATATAACTGATTTGTATTGTATTGAAAAGCTCCACAATCTTGATTTTAAACTCTGTACTGCACTCTGTGTTTCCCTGGCTTTGGGGGGGACGATATTAAAAGAAAATTTGTTTTTTATGTGTTCTTTTTTGCCATAAATAATTCATCTGAATTTCATGCTATCTCCACATAGACGCACTCGCTATAGTCTCCGTTAGTTTATTGATTTCAGAGATGCATGTGCCCACGCTAAAACACATCTTTGCCTTTTTGGCATCTTTTTAGAGATTAGTTCCCAATCTTAACCCAGAACAGGGATTTTAATAAGAGGGCCTTGTCACTGTTAAATTGTCACTTTCGGCAGTTGCAGAGTGCGGGGAGCAATCAAAAAGGCTAACAGAGTGCTGGGGATACCAAATAAAGTGTGTGTGTTTATCGATTCACCTACATTGTGCCAGTGATTATCCGTTAGGGCAGATATATCATTACAGATGTATTTGCTACAGTTCCAAGCACTAGCTGTCATCATCTATACTTTTATGAAGTGACTCAAAGTTCATGGTTTGCCTGAATATGAAACATATATGTTTTATATTTTATATTCCCTTTTTTCCTGAAAAGCTCAAGAAACAAAAGAGTGAAAAATAGTTTTCAGTCAGCAACTAATATACAGGACTAAGATCAGATCTCAGTTATGGCTATGTGGGATTGGAGCTCTAGGGAATAGATCCTGGCACCATTATAAGCCACACCTTTTATTCATTTGTAGTGTTATAAATCACATATGAGAAACCAGCCAATCATAGACCAGCATTTCCAAACATTCCTTTAACCCTTATCTTGTGTATGAGTGTCATCCCATTCCTAGAATTATCAGGATTTAAAAATTCTTCAGTAACCAGCGACTTTTCAAGGCACTAAATTGTGAGTGGTGCCAGTTTCACAGGAGGTATATTTGTTTAGTTTTGTTACGCTTAACCAGCATGAAAACACAACACAGATCGGCTACTGTAGGTAAACCAAAACATGATTTAGACCGAGAGAACGGGGGTTGATGTGTTACATATATTTTCACTGTAAAGATATTTCTATGTTTAATTCTTACCTGTATGATTTAAAATAAGTCACTAGGTCTTATGAAGGGTGTTTCTTATTGTAGAAGAGATGTCATTTCATGCAGTTTGTGCTACTCAGCTTTGCTCTGTGGTCCTCTCGTCCAAACTGCATGGGATAACATCTATTTTACAATAAGAACCCCCTTCACACGACATATTAACTTATACACTCACCTAAAGGATTATTAGGAACACCATACTAATACTGTGTTTGACCCCCTTCGCCTTCAGAACTGCCTTAATTCTACGTGGCATTGATTCAACAAGGTGCTGAAAGCATTCTTTAGAAATGTTGGCCCATATTGATAGGATAGCATCTTGCAGTTGATGGAGATTTGTGGGATGCACATCCAGGGCACGAAGCTCCCGTTCCACCACATCCCAAAGATGCTCTATTGGGTTGAGATCTGGTGACTGTGGGGGCCAGTTTAGTACAGTGAACTCATTGTCATGTTCAAGAAACCAATTTGAAATGATTCGACCTTTGTGACATGGTGCATTATCCTGCTGGAAGTAGCCATCAGAGGATGGGTACATGGTGGTCATAAAGGGATGGACATGGTCAGAAACAATGCTCAGGTAGGCCGTGGCATTTAAACGATGACCTATTGGCACTAAGGGGCCTAAAGTGTGCCAAGAAAACATCCCCCACACCATTACACCACCACCACCAGCCTGCACAGTGGTAACAAGGCATGATGGATCCATGTTCTCATTCTGTTTACGCCAAATTCTGACTCTACCATCTGAATGTCTCAACAGAAATCGAGACTCATCAGACCAGGCAACATTTTTCCAGTCTTCAACTGTCCAATTTTGGTGAGCTTGTGCAAATTGTAGCCTCTTTTTCCTATTTGTAGTGGAGATGAGTGGTACCCGGTGGGGTCTTCTGCTGTTGTAGCCCATCCGCCTCAAGGTTGTACGTGTTGTGGCTTCACAAATGCTTTGCTGCATACCTCGGTTGTAACGAGTGGTTATTTCAGTCAAAGTTGCTCTTCTATCAGCTTGAATCAGTCGGCCCATTCTCCTCTGACCTCTAGCATCAACAAGGCATTTTCGCCCACAGGACTGCCGCATACTGGATGTTTTTCCCTTTTCACACCATTCTTTGTAAACCCTAGAAATGGTTGTGCGTGAAAATCCCAGTAACTGAGCAGATTGTGAAATACTCAGACCGGCCCGTCTGGCACCAACAACCATGCCACGCTCAAAATTGCTTAAATCACCTTTCTTTCCCATTCAGACATTCAGTTTGGAGTTCAGGAGATTGTCTTGACCAGGACCACACCCCTAAATGCATTGAAGCAACTGCCATGTGATTGGTTGGTTAGATAATTGCATTAATGAGAAATTGAACAGGTGTTCCTAATAATCCTTTAGATGAGTGTATATATATTAAAATATACTTCTGCTTTAAGAAGTCCTGTTTGAATTATGCATTTCATGATTGGAAGATCATGATAACAGATAACCCTGGGTTTTTCTAAGCTGTACAGAGCATGCTTTTCAGAAGAACAAAGCAGATTTAAAAAATCAGACATCGCAATACAGAGAGATTCTTTTTTTATATTGCCCTCTCACCTTCAATCACTCTTCTATGAATAGAAGAATTGGAGCCGGTCAAATAACAAACTCATTGGTGAATATTAGATGGCATAAGCTAGCTTTCACTAAGTTTCAACCCCTAAAATAACAAAAAAGATTTGTACTCAAGTGTTTTACGAAACTATAAAACTAAAGAAATAGAAATAAAAAAAATCTTTTGTATCCTGCTCTGGACAGAAAGATGACTGGAGGGGTTAATGTTGTTTTTCAGCATTTTAATTTATTATCAGAGAGACTTTTATATTAACATATTTCTCTTTCTTTCCATGTTATCTGAAACGTATTAATATACATGAGAACACGTTGCTAACTGTATGGGTTAAACCATGGTGGAGGAGGGATTCAAAAAGGCAACTTAATGCAAAGTAATGCAGTGAAAGTAAAATTATTATTTCTAGAAAATGTGTTCTAGAAAAAGTGAAAAGTTTTCATGTAGGAAAAATAATATGTAACAGACCTAAAATCCTCCCCCCTCAATACCTTCACATATTTCCATACATTAACTAGAGTATGAGTACAAATGATGATAAAATCAGTATTAAAAAACAACAACAACTTAAAAACAAAACCACACTATCTCAAAGCCAGATCTTTTGTGCCACTTCCTGTTGTTTCATTCCTCGGCGGCTGACATTCATTATGGAGTTAATATTATCCTTGTCTGGATGCCCTGCTTTATCAAACTATAGCAAAGTTGTTGGTAAAAGATTGTTTTACTGGCCCACAAATGTCTTGTAATCTATTCCAGGATGATTTATTGCTACAGCACCTCAGTGCAATGGACTCTAATGATGGAGAGTACCATTTCTTATTACCCAAAATTAAGCTTGTGAGAAGCTATTATCATACGCGCCTACTGATCTGTTAGAGCTATTTATCTTTTAAGGATGAAATGCCTGGTTTTTATGTCATCAGGAGACAGCATTTCAGCACTTTATATAAAAAAGGTTGTTTGCAGACGTTCCAGAAATATCCGGTTGCCAGTTTATAATTGGGCCAGAAGTTGATAAAGCCGTCAACAGTTAGTCAGTGCATTACCTTTTCACTTTTAGTGAGTGTCACAAAGCATTATCATGTTGAAAAGAAAAATCTTGCCGTGTATATATATAATCTTTGCTATATTTACCAAAGGCTCCTGTTCCCATAACCTATTCCATTGCAGTACTGAAAATGCAAGCATGAACAGTTCAATCTGTTCTTGAGTGATGTAGTCGGTGAGAAACAAACGGTCAGTATAGTTATGAAGGAGATGGGAACCTGTGCTGGAGCTCAGTCCTTCCTTGCATACTTCGTTGTGGATTGACAAGGTTCCTTTTCCTCTTTTGTTACCTCTCTGGCGCAAGGTGAACTGAATAGTGTTCGATTCCCAGTGTCAAAATATAAATAAATAACCAAAACACTGTAATCTGAAATTTCAGTAATAAAAACCATCTAAATCTGGAGGTTCTTGTGTGACTGTGCTGCCCCTGGTGACTTAACGTGGAGTCTCTTCATTAGCTGCAAAATGCAGGAGGGTGTCTTTAAGTTGGCGCTTATGGAAACAGAGCCGAGACGAATCTGTGGAGAAGAGGCATTCCGGAATATGGGAGAAAAACGGAGCATTCTATCCTGGTTCCTAAAATGGCTGCACGGTTATAGTAGAGTAGAGCTCAGCTGTTCTGATAACCTGTGGAATAACTGTTAACTGTTGAATTGGTTCCCATTGTTACTCTTATGAGCGTCTTTGAAGCTTAAATATGAAATTCTTTCATAAAGAGATGGGGGATAGCTTTGTTAATTCCCATTCATGTTGCTTTTGTGGTTACTTTCTTTAAAAACAAATAAACAACGCAAATGGTTCACTTATATTTTAGTAGACCACCTTTTTTTTGTTTTCCACAGGACAAGTTCTATGAATCACTGAACAATTTAACTTCACTAAAGGACACCAAGGGAGGAGGGAGGTAGTGGAAAAAATAATTGATTCTTTACTCTGTCTGATCTATAGCTGCTAAGTAAACTGTGGAAATTAAATAGCTGGTGTCAGGGTGTTACTTGTCATTGTGAGCAAATTGTAGAAGCTTTGAAAAATGAAGTAGCATGACTATACACCAGTTGGCAAGGACAACAAGTGAGGAATACACTTTGGCATGTGTAGTCTGGAGACAAAAGGGCTGCCCCAGGGAAGTTTGCGGGTAGATTTGAGTGGAAAGTTGCAGGAAATCAGTGGTGGGAATGAAAACTGCCATCTGACCCTCCCTGCTGTAGTGGTGGTGTGATGCATTTTGGGATCAAACCCTGCGAGTCATACGATCAGCTGGTGTCACTGTTTACTCTAGTTCAGGTTACATAAGTGTCATCTTGATTAAAAGGGACCTATTAGTTTATGCAACCTTCGGCTGTCGCAGGGAAACGAAGCGTGCTATCCAGAGCAATGACCCCAGGAGAGGCTTGTCAGCATAACAAACCGTCCAGGACCTCCAGCGCACACCACAGAGGGAACCTTCCTTTCGAGCATGATGGTGAACTGTTTGCTTTGGTTCAGGTTTAAAGTTAGCCATCACACATGCTGACTCGCACTGAAGTTATCCAAAGAGATCTACGTCTTGCATGCTACAGCCCGAATGGTTTAATGTTTACCAGTGGGGCTTATGCAACCCTTTAATTATCAAACACACAGGTACAGATTAGAGAACAAAATGCTGTAGACTCATCGGTGAGCAAAATATGTCAAAGGAGCATCTGCATTATTTTAAAGTACACTGATCAGCCATAACATTATGACCACTTACAGGTGAAGTGAATAGCACTGATAATCACGTTATCATGGCACCTGTCAGTGGGTGGGATATATTAGGCAGCAGCAACATTTTGTCCCCAAAGTTGATGTGTTAGATGCAGGAAAAATGGGCAGCGTAAGGATCTGAGTGACTTTGACAAGGGCCATATTGTGATGGCTAGACAACTGGGTCAGAGCATCTCCAAAACTGCAGCTCTTGTGGGGTGTTCCCGGTCTGCAGTGGTCAGTACCTATCAAAAGTGGTCCAAGGAAGGAAAAGCGGTGAACCGGCGACAGGGTCATGGGCGGCCAAGGCTCATTGATGCACATGGGGAGCGAAGGCTGGCCCGTGTGGTCCGATCCAACAGACCAGCTACTGTAGCTCAAATTGCTGAGAAAGTGAATGCTGGTTCTGATAGAAAGGTGTCAGAACACACAGTGCATCGCAGTTTGTTGCGTATGGGGCTGCGTAGCTGCAGACCAGTCAGGGTGCCCATGCTGACCCCTGTCCACTGCCGAAAGCGCCTACAATGGGCATGTGAGCATCAGAACTGGACTACGGAGCAATGGAAGAAGGTGGCCTGGTCTGATGAATCACGAGTTCAAGATGTTGACTTGGCCTCCAAATTCCCCAGATCTCAATCCAATCGAGCATCTGTGGGATGTGCTGGACAAACAAGTCCGATCCATGGAGGCCCCACCTCGCAACTTACAGGACTTAAAGGATCTGCTGCTGACGTCTTAGTGCCAGATACCACAGCACACCTTCAGAGGTCTAGTGGAGTTCATGCCTCGACGGGTCAGGGCTGTTTTGGCGGCAAAAGGGGGACCTACACACTATTGGGCAGGTGGTCATAATGTTATGGCTGATCGGTGTATGTTCAAATAACATTTCAGCAAGTCTGAAGTTAGTTGCAGATTCATTGCTGTGAAGCATATGTAGAAAACAAAACAAAACCCTAGAATTACACAGAAAATAAATTAAAAAGCAAGCTAAACATGATATGTTGTAAAAAACTAAAAACTTGACTAAGCACCTCTTGTACTCAGTTACTAACACCCCCCTTTGTCCTGCAGTGATGCAGCTGACAAAATTCATGAATTTTCTCTTAACACTTTATATTTAGTGTTTTATTGCTTAAGCATTTTCTCTGTGGTTTCCCAAGATTAGGTGCTAATTGTGTGCTGGGCCCCATCTATTAAAACATCCTTTACAGAAAGTAACGCCTCGCTGAGAAGGATGTCAGTGGTTGAGACTGCTAGAGCTCTGCTGCTTTCTAACAAAATTAAACAGGCCTTCTTTCACAGGACTTGCGTTGCAGAAATAAATAAATCGGTCAATTCTTCCCCATCACTTTAAAATCAACAGCTTTCCTGCACTGTCCGCACCTACCGCACAATTGACAGTAATGCAAACGAGAAGTATTATGTGTTTTAAAGTGTGGGTGTGTGTGTGTTTCATGTATATGTGGTATAACAGATCGAAAACCATTCTGTGCCACACATTGCTTACGCTCATTTGAGGGTTGCGTACCACCCTGAAGACTGTATTTAATTGGATTTTTTCAAACCACGCCCACTTTTTTTCTACTTCTCATTTTATAGACATAGATACCCGATATCCTCTTTAAATAGAGGATACTTTAGAGGATAGAGGATATTTTATAAGAAACTTATAAAATGTCACTGGTTTTATTCCACTTAGCAAAGTAAAACCACTGCTGAACAAGTCAAGTTTCAGCAAAACGGCAAAGTAGAGTTGTGAGTACGAGGATGTCAGGAGTGCATGCAAGGGCTGGCTTCAACATGATGTAACATCTGGCTTGGGCTTGGGATTTTAGTTTCTGATTTACTTTGTAGAAAAATATGTGAAATCTGTTGAGTGAGATTTCAGACAGACTTGGAGCACCACAATGATATAATGACATTTTATTTAATAATAGGTATATTACAATCCTCAAAATTCAGTGCTGTACATTTTTAAGGCAAAAAGGAAAACACAATTAATTTGTACTGCCTCAGCATTGATCTTCAGTGTTAAAATAACAAATAATGACGGAAATGTTGCAAAGGAAAATATTGCTTATTCGCAGCAAATAATACTCTTGCGTCAAATGGGAACCAGTTTGTCTACAAGGGGTGGCTGAGATCTTTTTCATTTGTGATTCATACCTTTGTGTGATCGCTTGTACAAACTGGTGCCACTGTATATTGCATCATCAAAGTCTTGTTTTGTCTCCATTTAATTTGACAATAAACTTTAAAAGTTTGCTGTTTTTGACTGGATAATACCTTTTTCAATTTCTCCTACCTCGCGGCTTTCCTAGTACGACTGGGTTAATCACATAAATAGGACACACAGCCCTGATAGCCTGGGTGCTGTATTTCAGCCGTTACCTAAGAGAAAGATTTATCCTGGTGACTGATGTCTTAAACCCACTTTATATCACTATTGTGTATTATGTGGCGCAGATAATGGCAGTGATCTTGAATTTGAATTCCTGATCTTCTGGGCTGGCAGGCGTCGCGTCTCTGTGTCATTGTCAATTGTTCGGTGTCGTGGGCGCGTTGTCTCTTCGCAGGCCTCAGCCAGCGGTGTCAGTGTCAGAGTGTGACACTTGTACAGGCAGACAGGTCGGGAGGGGCCGCCTGTCAGCGCGGGTCCCTGCAGTAACTGAGTGCCTCGGCGGTGATAGATGGCTCTGCCTCCTCCTCTCTTGCTCGCAGGCTGGATTTCAGAGCGTCGCGGGAGACGCAGCTTTCCATGTCTGGACTTTGTCCTTGAAGTGGAGAGATTTAATTTCCTGCTCTCTGTTTGCATGCCCAGGTCTGACAGCAGACTCATTCTTCCACATGGCTCCCACCCCCGGGCCAGATGGAAAGAGTGATAGAGAAACCTCACCCTCACCCAGTCTGAGAGGGAAACTTCTTTTCCGTATTCCTCCCTGCCTTAGGAAAATCTACGTACATAATTTTACCTCCGCTGCAATTATCAAGCACTCGGAGCTTTCTATTGTTAGCAGTCATTCATCATAACATTATTATGACTCAAAGGTACTTAAAGACCCACCTAATCTGCAGGGTGTCTTAAATTAATAGCTTTAAATGTAGTTCAACTCAACCCTCCCCCCTTTTTTCTATTGCTTCCTCGTGAGCTGTTGCATAGATCTCAAATGCTTTAGAAAGGAGTTTGTAATAGATTTTATTCTTTCCCTCTTAAGATAAAAAGATAAATGCAATTTATTCTCCCCTTTCCCAGATTACCTTCCTGTCTGTATCTGTGCTGTTCAGAATTTACCTTTTCGTGTGTTAAACAAGATATTGACAGTCGTCTAAGTGCAGGATAGAGAATGGAAAAATAAACCTTAAGAATTAGAACACTTAAGAGTTTAACATTGAAGGTTTAAATTAACAACTCTAATATATGACTTTGCCAGAGAATGCATTTAAAACAATGCTGTGCTGCACCGGTCCGTTCTCTGGCTACTATCTACTGGGAGTCGGAGCAGAACTGTGCGACTCGGTGACCATCTCAAATAAAGGGAAATTAATGAACACTTAATGAAAGCGGGGAGCCTAAACGCTGATTAAGGGGCATGTGAAAATGACTGGAGCTCAATCAGTGTGGATCAATGCTGCAGTGCACTCTAAGTGAGCCCACAAGAATCATTTGAATGTGCTGAGACAAAGACGTTCTTTATCCTGAACGAAATGCTATATTGAGAATCCCCTCGCACCACTGATGTCATGCACGGTGAGACAGATAACTGATACTGTTCATGCCCTTAATGCATGACCACCTAATGCACCCGGCATTACAAGGGCATGGCAGATTTAATGATACTCTTTAGGCAAATTAGCCTTGGAACATGGCTGCCTCGGCATCTCTTTCAACCGACTCCGAATGCAATTCAGTGAATGTTTAATTGATTTCATGCATTTATGTACAATAAAAAAGTCTCTCAATTAAAATGCATTGGATAATTACAGGGTGCTTATAAAGTTGCCCAGCTAATTTGAAGCATTATGGCAAATTGTTAAACAATGATTCACAAATTCAGTCGTTCGAATGAATCCATTATTGATGTTAGTGGTTTGCGCTTCATGTATTGTAAAAAAATATATAATGGAAAGGATGGAATAGAGTATTTTTTCTTAGCTTGAAGAAGGGGTGGCTTTACACAGGACTGACGTCACATCATTACAAAACATAAACAAATCACAATCAACAGCAATTAACAGCAAAAATAAAACTCCTATGATCTTGATCTGAACTGAATACGTTACCCTACTGAAGTGGCCATGGCTCTGCGATTTCCCCTATCCAGCTAGAAAATATGATCACACGGCCCCACTGAATATCTGACACGAGAGATCAATCAGTATCCGGGAGGAAATAGTATGAAGTATCAAGAAAGGATGTAAACAAGCTCTTTGAGTTTGTTAGAGCTATTTCCTCATACAGTATTGATCTCTTCCTTCAAGCATTTTTGTTGGGATGGTCTTTTTGCATATATATATATATATATAAACTGGTTTTAAACTGATTTTCACTCGCATTTTACAATTTCCTTTTATCTTAGAAGGATTCTAAAATAGAAGAGAGAACGTCACTGCTTGTGCATAGATCTAGGAGAAAAAAAATATGAGTCTGCTTTTCTTATTGTGGATTTCTGATTTATTTGCTCTTAGGGTTTCCATATTAAACATGATCTGCTATGGTGAGAATTAGTTTACTGCCTCACAATGGGTTTGGTGAGATAAATAATTTGTTGTCTAATTGTCATCTTTTATTTTCTAATATTCTACACATTTGTTCCTGTTTCTTTGGGGGCTGCGATTGGGTCATGTTTTCTTCAAACTGGGGAGACAGTATTACAATTTTTTGCAGCAAATCTGTCGAGCAGATGCTGCTGTTTTTGATTGCCCTTTCAGCCCAGGGCCATGTCTCTGAGAAGTCAATATCAGACTTAATTAAATCATTAAGGACCCCTTTGTAATGAAAGACTGTCTTTTAAAGGTGCTCTTGAGGTGAGAGGCGGTAGAATCATGTTACATGGTCAGTAAATTTCCACGGCAAATGGTTTCAATTTTGGCTCAATGTAGGTTGGGTAAAAAATGGCAGATATAATCTCTACATTTTGTACTCGGTGTAATAAACACACTAAACAGGGTAGCGAAACCACATTAGCCAGAACAAACTCATTATAATTTGATGCCTCTTTTGAGGTTGGCATCCCTGAAGAATCTGCCTCAACTTATTTAGCACCCGTTAAAAAACATCCAGTCTATGATATAAGACCGGGTGAGATGATGTGCTGCTCAATAGAGAGGTATTCTTAAATATGTTAGTAATTAAAACTAAATCATTTGTCAAGTAGTGTCTGTCATCCTTATTGAAGAAACCAAAAAGACATGAATGATTAAAAGCATGATTAAAAGCAAGTCTTTGTGCAGGTGTTGCAGTGAAGAAGACATTCCCTTCTTGCCCCATGTGCAAGAAGGGAATGTCTTCTTCACTGCAACACCTGCACCAAGACTTGCTTTTAATCATGCTTATTAATCATGAATCATATTGGGAAATTATCTCAGAAAATAGTATTCCTCTGTGCATGGATTGTTGTTTAAAAGCACATTCAAATTAATTTTAAAGCCGACCTTGGCAAGTGAAATTGGACTGCAATTATCCGATCGCATGGACTCGTTCTAAATGTTTACACTTCCATGTTAATTGTTAATATGGATTGCTCACTGACAATTCCACCTTTTGAGTGAGGGAAATAGGTCAGTGAGTGATTTCCCACTCTGACCTGATCCAAATTATACTGGTAGGTTAAATGTAATCAGTGGAGTCCAGCCAGTGATGCTCGGACTTCTTTACTTTGACAAGGTTTTGCCCAGCTCCTTGGTTTCTTTAACCTATGGATACTCTAAGGCCGGTGCAAAGTCTTACAGTCCGTCTCCCGCGGCCGTGCTGACGATATGCAATATGCCAGCAATTAACAGCAGAAGGAAAAAGCTTATGATCTCGACTTACGACTCCCTACTGGAATAGCGTTGATCCTATCCAGCAAAATCCCTCCCTCCCTGAACATCAGATCACGCCACGTCGTCGTGCTCCCCTGTTGGGCGTCTAGTTTCGGTAACGAGTGTTCAAGTGCTCCAGAGAGGTGAACAGAACCAGTCCCTGCACGATGCCGAGAAATAATTGATCAAAAGTGACGATGTGCTGCTGACGTTGGAAGGTATGAAATCCAGTGGTTCGCAGCTGATTTGACCTCAGGAACGGGTGTCCCGAATTCAGCTTACATTTCTGTTAAGAACCCCCCCAAAAAAAACATATGCGGACCGCCAGTTAGCAAGGACAGACTCCTGCTGTGTTCTGCAAAGGGATTTTGAATGAAGAACAGAAAAGTGCTCAGTGGATTTTTATGAGAATACGGCCTCCTCTAGCCCCACTTGATTGAGTGATTGCGTGATTGTTATCCTTGAAACCTACCAGCCATCAACTAAATTATTCAGTGAGCCAGCACAGGAGCTTTCAGCGTGTGACCTGCAGCAAGCAAACACCACAAAAGTGATAGATTACCCTCCCTTCCTGTCGTCCACAGGTCTGGCGCGGCATAGAAGCCTTACTAATGGTAAATTAATAATAATAAATAAATCAATAAATAAATATGTAAGCAGCAGGAGAAATGTGAATATTAATAAATCTGCATACCTACTTTTACATCTTACACCCATGCTTTCTCTGCATGGAAATAATGCCTGTAAATGCTTTTGTCAGCCTGCTGGTGCGGAGAAGGTGTTGGGATAATTTCTTACGTTTGGCATTCAAGTGGATTGATCCTTTCTCCTACCCTGGTAATTTTTTTCGCTGCGTTAACAACATTATTTTCTTGCATTTAATTAGAATCAGGCGACCTTAAATATCAAGTCTGTAGTGGGCTCGTGCTTTTGTTGCAAAAACACATCTCTGTGCGTACTGACGGTAGGTAGCGAGTCGGTGTTGAATTTTGCACGCTTCATCTTTTTTCAACGTGACCAATCAAGAGCGGTTTAATACATACGTGCTAGAAGACGAGGCAGAAACTTCAGACTGAAGGGGTTTGTGATTTCCCTCTAATAATAATTTCCTGCGTCCGCCTGCTGTAGCTTCTCTGTTTTACTCAAATAAAGGCCATCTTTACCTACGAATCCCGTGGCTGCCTAGCTACGGCCTATGTGCTTGTTTCTCCGTAATAAACTGTGACATGTGGAGGGGTCAGGCTGGCATGTCGCGTTGAACAGTAAACACAGCGTTGTTTGGTTAAGAAGCGGAACACTGCTGGCAACCACACTTAATCTCTACACAGCCACTGAGGGGGAAAAACAACAACACACACACACACACACACACACACACACAGAGACTCTTTTAAAGAGACAGTGCCTTGTCAGTCAAAAACACAAAATAGTTATTTGTTAACTGTGTTTACAAATATGATTACATTTATTATGACACTCACTGCTAGACAATTTCTCTCAAATATACAAATGATAAAACTAAACCACAACAACATAACCATGTAAGCTGTCCTGCTGTCCTGACACCCTCAATCCTGCCAGAAGTGTACGATCTAGGCATGCATGCCCCATAGGTTTCTCTAACCCTGTGAATTTGCTTTTCCGAGACTCCGTTTGCTGTTTTTATCTCTCAAACTTCTCTTCTCCTCCTTCCTTTACAGACTGGTGTGCCTTGGCCTGGGTTTGCCTTATCACACTCAACCTCTATCTCAACTTGGTCAAAGAGATGCGCACGGATCGATTTGAAGTGTGAGTACTGTATCTTCACTCCCGAGAGCGGGCCGCTGCAGCTCAGTGCTCAGGCAGCATCTTGCCATGCCTGTTAGGGCTGCGTTACCCTAGGCTGTCGATCTGAAGCGCGTGTGTGTATATATAGCTTCGCGGCGCTGTTTATCAGGAGATTGTCAAGGGGACCTTACAGAGGCAGAATACTGAACATATGCGTTCAGCGATTGTAAGAGCACACTCGGGCAATTGCAGTATTGCAGGGTTTTCTTGCCTCAATGCCTTACAAAAGAGACTTGCATAATTCAATAAGGAGCAGTGCATCATTTAGAGAAACGGTTATGAAAATTAAAAATGATGTGAAATGAGGTGGTGCTGTTGAATTAAAATCAACTTGGAAAATCACCACAGACATTTCTCTGAGCATTTATGGACAGCATGTATATAGTGTTATTTACTTGCATCATTCTTTTGTAGGTTCTCACGTGGATTCTTAAATTCTGATTGTCAGTTGTTTTCATTTACTTAATCAACCTTTTCAGCCTGTATACTTTCGCTCCCTTTGTTTGTTGGGGCAGAATGGAGGGACTCCTGCCAATCTGTCCTGAATCAGAGGCAATCAGAGTTGAAGGACTGTTATCTGTGAAACTCTGTTCATTGACACGCAGTAGCTGAAGGTCAATCGACATTTATAGTTTACATTGTGTTTTGAATGTTTGAATATCCTTGGAGTTGTTGACAAAACAAAAGCATAGCAAATGATTTGTATGATATATCAATGGCGCCTTGTTGTTTACAGAGGTCAGGCACAAAGGCAGCCTGAATTCCTATGATGGGTAGTTAATGTAATTTGAAGACATAATTAATTGCTTGAAAATGCATTTGTTTGCACCTTTTTTAATGAAAAAATTATATAATGCAAAGCACAGATTTTACAGATGTTTTTTTATATTTATATATACAGATGGGTGACAAATTAAAGGAAAAACCAACATAGTGTCTCCAATGCTCTTGGCACAGATTGTACGAGTCTCTGGACTCTACTGGAGGGATGAACACCATTCTTCCAAAAGAAATTCCCTCATTTGGGGTTTTGATGATGGTGGTGGAGAGCGCTGTCTAACACGCCGGTCCACAATCTCCCATAGGTGTTCAATTGGGTTGAGATCTGGTGACTGCGAAGGCCATAGCATATGATTCACATAATTTTCATACTCATCACACCATTCAGTGACCCTCGTGCCCTGTGGATGGGCATTGTCATCCTGGAAGAGACCACTCCCATCAGGATAGCAATGTGTCACCACAGGATAAAGGTGAACACTCAGAATAACTGTGTCATGATTTGCAGTGACCCTTCCCTCTAAGGAGACAAGTGGACCCAAACCATGCCAGGAAAATGCCCCCCACAGTATAACAGAGCCTCCGGACCCCCTCACTGTAGGGGTCCAGCAGTCAGGCCTGTCCCGCTGTCTTGGTGTCCCACACATGCACTCACCCACTTGTCCAGAACACGAGCCAGTTGAGCTCCTGCCATTCGTGCACCAATAATGACCCCTCTTTCAAAGGCACTTAGATCCTTTCCTTTTGCCATCTTGATGTAAAATTGAGGTCAGCTGGGCCTGCTCAGCATTTGTATACATGCCACAGAGCATGATAGGCTGTTAATTGCTTAATTGTATCATGCAGTATACCTGTTTGGAGGCGTCTGCATTCGTTATGTTCCTCCACTCATTTATTCAGGTTTTTCCTTTAATTTGTCACCCGTCTGTATATATATAAAATATATATGGAAATAGTTGTTGAAATAGCAACATATATCAATAGTTCTTTGATATAAAGAAATAATTGCTGCTTGACTGAAGTTAGGGGTTTAAAAAAGAATAAAAGAATAAGTCAATGTCTTTTTATTTGTTTCCAATTTGAGTCTTAAAAAAGGACTTCGATGTTATAGCAACCAGACCTCCTGAAGGTCACACAGGGTTAAAAACTAATTCTGGTATCCATTGCAGTTGAAATGCATCATATCAGCTTCAAGTTACTTAATGGATTGGAAGTTAAAATAAGCATTAAAAAAAAAACTAGGCGTTTACCTTGAAGTGTATTTCAGCTCTGCTTGATCAGTTACAGCAGTATACTTTATACCAAAAAGGAGATGTCTCCAATTCTGCTTGTGTAACACCTTTACGCTCCTTTACCCTTGCACAGAACGTATTGTGCCTCCGAGTTAGCTGTGCGTTCTCTCCTTTAGAAGCATGCTTACGGGGAGTGGTGTCAAAGTGCTTTTTGATGAGTTAATGATCTACTTTATAATTGCCATACCGGGGAGGGATTTAGCGGCAGAGATAATGCCAACTCATCAAGGGACTACGGAAGCCCTGACTCAGCCTTTCTCCGCTCTGGTGAGTCATTAAATAGCAGGTAATTCAGAGGATAATGGGAGAAGTGCTGTCTGTTGACCCTTCGTTTGGATCCTCCCCCAGACATCATTAACCCACTATAGAGACACCGGAGTTTAAAACCAATCCACCTTGGCAGCTGGTTTCGGACTTACGTCGTGTGTTTCATTCCCTTTCTGGGGGGAAATTCACACGGAGGCAGCCTGGCAGATTATTTTTCTTCAGTGAATAAAGGCTGGTTCTCCCTTTTTCCCCTCTCTCTCTCTCTCTCTCTCTCTCTCTCTCTCTGATAAACAGGTGGTGTCTGTAATCTCACTGCAGTGTCTGAAATAAGATGTATGGCACTATAAGTGTTAAATTGAGTTGGTTTAAGTCTGCTAATTTTCCATTTTCCAGTTTCTTCATTTTTTACATAGCAAAAGTGCAGCCAGGCTTCTGTTTAGAAAGGATTTCCTGCATCATTAAGCATTAAGGTTGGCATTAATGCGATGCAGTGTTTTCTGCTGATTTCATTTAGACGCGTTTCAGTTGCTGCCCCTGGTAGGTATCTGCCAATTGGTTTGTTGTCTCAAGTGATTTTGTTCAGAGCGCCCGCCAGAGCAGACTAAAAATAGGCTTGTTGAGAATGTGATAGATTGGTAAAGCGGCACTCACTGCTGCCAGGGTTAACAGTACAGATGCATGTTGATTTTGCGCTGCGCTACTGATATGCTCTCACCCTCAGGTGCCGGGCGGGCTGTGAGCTATCTTATTGCACAGAGAGCTTCCGTGAGTTGTCTTTTGTTTAATCTGGATGGCAGCCAAGGTGTTACGTAACAGGGGACACTGTATTGCAGACAGCCTAGGAAACAGGATAAAATCTTGTGTGCTCCTGGCTTGAGCACATCTTGAGTTTTGTGCCAGAAGGCTGCGATCCAAACCTTATAAGGGAAGGGGGCTGTTTAACTGAGTGCCTGGCTGCAGAACGGCTCGCTGGCCCTGTGGTTCCTTGTCACCAGGGAATCCCAGCTCTTTCACTTCACCGTCTCCGCTAACCTCTGCCGACTCCGTACCGCAGGCAACGTGCTCCGGAGCAGCCGGCCTGTTTGAGCACTGCACGTGTTAATGTATTCACTTTGCGTGGAAGAATTACACTGTTGATTATACCTAATAAAACTTTGTCATTTCATTTGGGAAGCCATGGAAAGTGTATTGATGAGATCAGGTTTTTGCATGTCATGCAAATGATGTAGCGTGCGTGGATAGACTACAGGATTACGCTCATATTTTCAGCTCGGCAGCAGCAGGTAGCAGACCGTGCTTTTCTGTGAAGTTCAATTAGTCGGCTCTGCTATTAGGATGTGTGAACAACTTGGCCCTAATTCTGCTGTCGACATCGTTAATGTTTTCCAAATGTCATTAAAAGCAGTGGAATGTATTGCTGTATCAAAATGAAAAGCGGTTATTTGTTTCTCAGTTTTCACTTGAAAACTACCATTAAACAGAGGATATAATCTTACTTTATTAGTCATATTTAGAATGTAATAATTATGTTATCATGTACCACTGGTGAAGGTGAATTTACAATACAAATAATTTCCCTGTATGATGAAACAGACGTTTTCTTCAGAATAGTTTACACACACTCTGAGATTGACATGACAAGCTTTTAAGCATCTCCATTTTGTGGCTGATTGTGATAAGATTCAACCACTGAGCAAAACAAACTTCCAGATGTTGATTTTACATTTTATTCACACCACAGTCAAAGAGCTATTCATTTTAAGCCCCCCTTCCCACCCCCGCTCATAATCTGCCTGCTCGTCCTGCTTCCTGCTCTTATTTGTTCAGTTGACACTCACGCTAGACTGGGGCAGTGTGTCTCTGTTAGCGTGGGATCGCGGGCTGCGTGTCAGGGCCGATCTTTCAGTGTGAATCGTGGGGCTGGAAACGCCTGCGCTCATTACTGAGCCGCGCTGCCTGGAGCCTCGTGCATTATCGAGCTCCTGACTCCTGCGATGGGCTGATCGTTCCAGAGCCAAGCTCATGATAATTAGCACCATCTGTAATTCCAGCGCTGGGTGTGATGCCACCGTGTTGAAAGGGCCCTGGCAGGGCTGAGCTCTCCTGTACCGGTGGGATCAGGGTCTGGGCGGCAGCTTTTCCTCCACTGTGCCTTTAAACACCTGAAGATTATAAATTATTTTAATTAAAACCTCTTTAAAAATGAATAAAGGACTACAAGTAGCATTTAAGAAGTGCTGGCAGCTTTGTAGTAATTTTTTATGCTGCCAAATGGTGATAAATTGTTTCACCGCTGTGTTTTTTTTTTTGCCTTTGCCCCATGCACCATTTAGGTTTCACATGGGAATTTGAATGAGCTCGGTTTGTTTAAAAAAAAAAAAAAAAAAAAAACATAAAAGCCTGTATGTTCACTGCTAGCGCTGGGCTCATTTATATTCAGCTTTGCTAGCTAGCACCTGGATGGTAAGGGTATAGTTTTCTTTTGAAATGGTTAAACTCATTTGGCTTCTAAAGATGGGAACTAGCAGTAAAATAAATCATTTTCTCAACCCTTTAACCCCTAACCACTGCGGTCGTTATTGTCTGTCCAGTACCCTGAAACGCCGCTATAAAGTCATCAATCTGCAGGGCCAAGTGTGGTATATACTCTGTTACTAACACAGATGCACATTAATGAGCTTTAATTTACACGGCATTTAACGAGAGCGTGGTAGTTTGGTAAAGCAGGGCCTTACACTGCAGATACAGAGACGAACCTGTCTGAGGGTTAAGGAATGGCCCCCAAACCACTGAAGCAGTTTGTCTGGCAGCAGCTTGAAAACCACAGGGCTGTGCGGTTCATTCGTTTTCTTCTCACCATGAGGGTGTGTTTATCTCTCAGGGTATATCAGGGTATGTGTAGAAGACTGTACAGCACACGTGAATCAGCATGCTCTCTCTCTCTCTCATATGTACATGCAGACACACACACATAGAGAGAGAGACACACACAAGCCCACCTTAACTCGACAACGTGTTCTACAGCGTTCCATGTGGAGTTCCATTGTCACTACGTTGTGGTTTGAAAGACTGAGCCCTGAGTGGGTCAAAGGTGTTACAGGCCAAAAAGACTTGGCTTGGTGCGGGAGACGAGCAGGGTGGTGTCGGGCTGTGCAGGGCCCTACTCTGTGGGATCACACAGGAGGGTGCAGGCTGACTCAGTCACACCGAGTCGATCGCTGCTTTCTTTAAATCAGACACCTCTCTAATTCCGTTGAGCAGACTTTGTCAACTGGCACGGTTTCCTTTCTGAAGATGATGTCTTCTGTTTTCTCAGTTCTTCGGGTTTCGGTGACACACTAGGCAGCACCGGTTCTGCAGTATTTAAAGGTGGTAAAGCGCTAACCCAAGAACAACAGAAGCAACAATATCACAAGGCTGCCTTTAACCACAGCAGATAGGGTGCACGCTTATGCTGCCAATCGTACGGTGCACTACTGCAGTTTTGTGCACTGTGGCGATGTGGTCGTTTCTGTGTGATTAAGAGTGGCAGAAATGCAGTGCATAAGTGATTATAAAGCTGACTCCTTAAGAAGCATTTAAGAGGAGCTTAACACGATTGTCCCCTATATTAACACACTGGGATGGAAAAAATATGCAGGGCCCGGGCGTGATAGCAGAGACTGTTCTTTTCAGCGCTGTGAAAGTCTCCGCGGCGGCGATGAATTCAGCTGGCTCGCAGCTCCACTGCTCACAGACTGTCCTCCCTGGCAGCCGTGCCGTAAATGATCACCAGTGCCTTCAGCAGCGAGCTTGAGCAGAACGGCAGCTTGAGCTCATCCGTCTGCAGTCGATTGTTTGTATTGGGCTTGTGACAGCTTTAAAAATCAGCACGCAGCAGCAGCTCCTGAATTAACAACTCCTCTGCGTGCATCTGTTACCAGGGGCAATTTCACAGGAAAAAAGGAAAAGAAAGAGGCCACAGCTAAACAGATAGCAGTTATAAAAGTGTCCTGAAGACGGGTCTGTGTAACCCCGTGTTTATGTGTCGAGGCTCGATGTCTGTGCCGTGTGCTGGATCTACATGCGGCTGCAATCTCCATACAAGGACCCAGGTTGCTTTGGGTCATGTTTTGTACAGACCGTACCCCTCACACAGCGCACGAAAACAGGAAATGCTTACGCTCTGTAGCCTCGCCTGTATAAACCACAAGATGTGGGTTTCTTCCTTTTTTTCTTTTTTTTCCTCATGTTATTGTTTTTGGTCATCTGGGGACATTCTCCCTCCCCTTCCCCTGTTGCTATGGTTTAAGGTTGTTATGTGTGCTAAACAAGATGATATAGCTCACTGTTCTAATGCCCGCTCCTATGTAAAGATTGTGCAGCTGGGAAGCTACGAAACAAAGGAATCAAAGGCGCCTGTGCCCTGTTTTGCCATTTTCAACTTTTGATATTTTAAAAGACTGTTGTGTGAGGTTTAGACGCAGAACAAACAGCCTTAACCCGAGATCTCCTCCTAAATAAGAGCCGGCCGGCCTCCGGTGAATGGGAGCAGGATTATTCTGCGGGAGTGTCTGAAGAGAATAAAAGGGCCCCGAGACTCGTGCTGAAACAGGATGCTGAGAGATAGAAAACAGTGAAAGAAGTGAAGCCTAGAAATATTTAGTTACCATGCGTATAAAAGGACTCGGAGTATGAAGTAGGTTGATCTACTTCCGATCAATGCTCCCTTTGAAGCGAAGTATTGATTTGAAATAAAACAGACAGCATAATGGTTATCTAACTCAGAAGTCCCGTCTCTATTGATAGACTGTGTGTGAGAGCTATGGAAACAGAAGTCTTGTTTTTTTTCCCCGGCTTTTGTTTTTATTATTAAACCTGTAATTGCTTGGGGTGGGGCACATTTTAAATAAATTCTGCGTAAGAGCAAAACGCTAATGGGAAATGCTGTTTAATTTGTCTCCGCGTTTATCTGGGCACAAAATGTGTCAGCCCCTATTTGCTCATGTAGGCAGAACCACTTTTGTTCTGGGAGGCCAGCTGTTGTGTCTGCGCTCGCAAAGCAGGCCGGCCCCCTCCGCTCTCCTCTATAACTAAGGAAGCTGCCAGAGCTTCAAGGTGTGATTTGATGCTTTCCTTCTTCTGGCAATAAGCCAGCCCGTGTCTGCGCCCAGCGTTGCTGCTTTAACACTGACCTAGTGGGAACTGTGCTTAGTGTTTATACTGCCTTTGCTAACTACACATGCATTTGCCAGTAAAGACGTTCAAATCCCCTCCAATTAAGGGGTTCGGCTCTGTGTGGCTGCCCTTTGGGCTCCTCGCTCTGCGGGAGTATCGTGCCTCCTGCGTGGCTCAGATACTTCCAGCCGCTCTGAGAGACCTCCAGCAGGGAGGCTGCAGTTGGTGTCTGGGTAGGCAGGGGGGGCTACTGTAGCGTAGCATTTTGCATAGCTGAATAAAATAAGAATGTCGGCTTTTGTTGTGTGCCACACGTTGTCTAAGACCGGATCGTGTGTTTTGTATATCGGTGCACTTTTGCCTGTGCGTCATGTGTCACTTTGTGTTGTTTGTTTGTTTTCAACACAGCCTATAACAAAACCACCAATTGTTTTTCATTTGATTGAATTCTGTGTGCATTGTACAGTTACATTCAGATAATTTCAATGTTTACAAGGTAGCGAGGTGTTTTTGTTGCTTTCGCTGAGCTTGTCGTACTGCCTCATAAAACCATTCACAGTAACAATCCCCCCCACCCCTCAAAAAAAATCTTTCCTTCTGATGAATGATAAAAATGGCACCATCTGTTTTAATGAATAACGAGACGGAGGAAGATGAAATTACACCTGCCTGCAAAGCCCCCTTCATCTAGCGCCTCGAGCTCGCCGCAGATTAATGATGATGTGCGTTCGTTCCAGTGCCTTTTTACAAGGGAGCATTGTGCAGTATCAGAAACAGGTGACACGCTGGAGAATTGGGAAACATGAGAGTGCAAATGCTAATGGGTTTTACTGCCACACCGTACAGGCGCACATGCACACGCACACACACACACACACACACACACACACACTTTGGGAAATTGCTGAAAATGTGGGAATGGGTATAGTCAGCTGTGGGTAAATCCATGCTAAAAATGTCACAATTCACCTCCCCCTTCCTTTTTGTGTTTGTAGAGGGGGACACTGTGTGCGTCTCGCTGCAGTACACAAAGGGTTGGTTATCTCTGATTATGCCCCACCACCCCGGGCCCCCTTTCCTGCAGAGATGGAAAATTTGACATTTTCCCCAGAAGTTCAGTCTTAACTTCACATGTCACTGGTGTTGTCTGTGCACGGATCAGTAGCCACACAACGAGGAGAGTAAAGTGGGGGGAAACAGGAAATGAGAGCTCCTCTGCGCCACCATGTGTTCTCGGAGGCGAGGCTTTCTGCACGAGTGACAGTGCAGCGGAAGTTCTGCGTGTTTGTTAGGCAGTGTTTATTTTCAAATGCTCGAGGCCAGTTAGCACTGTTTCAACCACAAACCACGCAGGCCACATCTCTGACACGGTAGTTTCCTTATCAGACGACGATATGTGTCATTGGTACACGCTGCAGCCATTGTCTCGGAGGCTGTTGTGCCTTCAGGGCCATGCCTGTGGATGTGATGCAGCGCCCGGGTCTGCCCATCCTGTTAGCTTTCCCAGTGAGCAGGCCGCCATGGAGAATTCGCAGATAAGCGAAGAGACTTGGCACGTCATGTTCTCTGGTGTATTCTGTGTTGGGATAGATTCACACATGCGTCTAGGGGAGAGTTCTGTGGGAACTGGCTGACTATAGTCTGCATACTGTTTTATTATACATTTTTATTGCATTTTAGTGATGGGGAAGAGGTGTATTGCCACACCAGCTTGAATTTTTAATGAAAGGGAGAGTTACAGCGTTCTTTGTAAAATGTTAATGTATAACCGTTGTTTGTGGGGCTTCCGGACTCTTTAAGTTGCAGCCAATAAGAGGACTGTGGAGTTCTGGCGCTCAAGCTTGAGTTAACGATGCAGTTATCGAGTGGTGAAGGTGCTGATTTACGGTTCCAGCTCAGAGTTGCTTTGTTTTCTCCTTTGCTGCTGTTGACTCTCCCAGTTTGTTCACAATCCACGGCTGCCCATATATTATTGTACATGTGCTCCGACACAATATGCCCGGCGCAGATGGCAGTATTACCGCATCTCCGCTGTGACTTTGGTTTAAAAAAAATGGTATAAAAAAGCCCAACAGAGATACCATCTCAGGAGTTGTTCAGATTTCCCGCAGCAATAGCTCTGCTGAATGACGTGCGAATTGATCATCTTTGGAGAGCTGCAGATGGTAGTTATCTAATCAATACTGAACTTCATTCAAAGAGAGTTATTGATACGTGGTGCTTATAGCAATGCAGGGTGTGTGCACGTGCACACGCAGGCACACACACACACACACACACACACCCCAACTGTTTCCCATGATAAACATGCACGTACTGAAAGACACTAGAACATAATGTGTCAATATTTGTGTACACATTATTATATCTGAGTATATCTGAGGTCTTACAGTAGCAGACAGTTTGAGTTTCACAGAGACAGCTCAGTTGATCAGCAGTGACCCAGGAAATATAGATAAGCCCTGTATGAAAAAACAGGAGTGAAAGCGAGCCCAGAGGAAGACCCAGATCACCGCACTCCTTCCTGCGCCGGGAACACAAGGTCTTGTGAGATCGGTATCTCTTCCCCACAAACGTAATCTGAGGCCATCTGTGTTCATTCAAACTGTGCCCCACCAGAGCAGGTACTGCTCTGGCCTGCCTGCCCGGCGCTGCCGTCTCCGAAGAGATGAAGGGTTTAATGGGCCTTGTCCCCCATTGATGGAGATTTAAGATAAGCAGTATACGAAGTTTTACTCAGATAATTACTGTTGACAAATCCTCTAAGACCTCAGGTTATTTTTCTGCAGGCACTCTTGTGCAACCTGATATTCACACACAAATAATTTATGCTGCAGGTTGAAAAAAAAAAAAAATGTGATGGGGTTATTTTATACAGTACAAAATTATTGCCAAAAAAAGGAAATTTTAAATATCAGTAGTTTGTTATTTGTGGATTATATATGCAGTGCAAGGAACTAGACGTCGGCTGCTGAATGGATGGATTTAAAATAAGTTTTGGTTATATCTAGTGTTTGGGTTACAAATGTGGGGATTCAGTCGTTGACGGAGAAGAATACTGTTGGCATATGGAAATGGTTTGATGTTAATTAAAAGGCTTATTTCAGGTAATGATTTCACATGCATTTAACAGAAGAAGAAGATGCCGAGCTTAAGACTGCGAATGCTGATTCCTGCCACTGAGGGCATCCGAAACCCCAGGAGCCCGTAGCTATGTTCTTTTGCAGAACTGAAAACAGATGGGATTACCCCGGTGCCTGAGAATAGGGTCTTAAACCTCCGTCGCAAAGACAAAAATAAAATGCACATCTCTTCCCAAACTGTGTGCGTTCGTACTGTTCGTACACAGCACTGTTTCATTGCTCTCGCCGCACTATCATCCTTTATTAAAAAAAATGTACGACCTATTTACATGTCTGTTTCGCTGCATTGCAGGAGTGTAATATGTCTTGGATTTCCCCCAGCAGTCTGGTAATACAGCCTTTGACATCTGTCTTGCCTCGGCCCCGCGCTGGCTCACTGGAGTGCGGCGTCCCCGGGGCCGCCTGCAGGCTGCGAGCGTGGCGTTCCCAGGCAGCGCCAAGCCGCGCGGCGGTGCGCGAGGCATCAGCCCTGCATACGGCAGCGGCTCATTAATCCGCTGATCCGCTCCGGACCCCGTCATCTCCTCTGAGGAGCGCGGGCCGCATTGATTTCCTGACAACCTTCAGTTTTCACATAGCACTTAGAGTGTGGCAGCTCTGGCAGCTGCTAATTTCTGTATTTACAAGGCCAGGCAGAATAACACGGGGGGCGGCGCGCAGGCAGGGAGTTAGAGAGCGGCCGTTTCTCTCGCGGCAGCTCCTGCAGGGGTTTAAAAGGGTGTGCAGTCACCAGGATGGTTTTAATAAGGGCACCAAATCCGCAGATAAACGGATTCTGCCCGTAGAGGTGCGACAAACGAGAAGAGAATCGTTCCTGCATTCATCTGTCTTTGTCAGTCTGCACAGTGACTCCTGTCGATGACCTTGCAGACTCTGTTTGGGATCTGAACATTATATCACACGTCTTCCTTTACTGGTCGCTCGGCCACTGCGTTCCCAACCCTGCGTGTCATTGTTCTGATGAAGGGTCGGCCTTCAAAGTAATTTGAGCCAACGCAGGTGAACGTACACCGATCCTTTTGACAGACGTGCCCCGAACCGAAACAGGCCGAAAAGAGGTGATTCGCTCGGCCACGATGCCTTCAACGGCAGTTAGTGATGCTGTTTCTGATTCTATTTATAATGCTTGACAGGGAAAATGACATTCTGGCACTTAATTACTATGGGAGCCCCAGACCTATGAGATTTCATTGTACTAAAGGGAGACAGAAAGGGAAATGCGTGCATTTGTTATTTTTAGCAGTAGCCAGTAGCGCCGTTAATGCCAGTAGCCTGTATTCGGCTCTCTCCATCATTTCTTACACCGCAGCACTATTAATGAAAGGGGTGACATCCAGTGAGTAATAATGTAAATAATGCCCTCACAGGCGAACAAGTGCGTGTGTCTGTGTGTGTGTGTGTGTGTGTGTCTGTGTCTGTGCATCTGTGTTTGTCTGTGTGTGCGTGCATGTGTGTGTGTGTGTCTGTGTCTATGCCTCTGTGTTTGTTTGTGTGAGTGTGCATGTCTGTGTGCGTGCATGTGTCTGTGTGTGTGTGTATGCCCACACTAGGGGTAGCAACAGTCTTTCTAAATTGAATGAGAAGACAATAGAATTTTTTCATTTTAGATTATGAGAAATGCTAACTAATTATTGTTTTACTGCCTCATGCCAATTAAGTGGTGGGTGATGAGGAGAGTGTGACTGCTGTTATTTTTAACAGATTATTTTGGCTGGATAAAAGATCGGGGCAAAATGCTCACCTGTTTCGAACAGATTTACAAATGCCTTTTTGCTTTAAATCTGGAATAGTTACGTTGTTCGGTAGTGAAAACCATAATTAAAATGTTTTTTCTACCAAATAAACAGTTTAATTTAAGTAGAAATAGAGGTTAAACAAGCAGAGAAATAAGGTTATGTAAAACACTTTGGGTGAAATGCCAAACCATAGTGTGTGAGGCCTGTCTAGTCTGAAGTGGATGCTCTTTGGTCCTGCTTATTAAACTTGCAGGGCTAAATTACATGAAATTCAGTGCTGTTATACCTCATGATAAATGTTTTACCAAACCAGTTCAAGGCCAATTAAAGGCATTTTTCATGAATCTGGTTAATATGATGTTGAATGCAATCACGACAAGAAAGCAACAATATTTTTGTACAGGTTTTATACACAATACAACATGTGAATCTATTGTTTGAATAATATTGTGATTAGGACCACTTTATTAAATCACAGTTACTTTCATTTAGCCTCACATACCTGTATATATAAGTACTGATTATAGTTGTATTGATTAACAGATATAAATATATATATTTTTAAAGCCTCACACACAGATTCACATAAAATCAGTTGTGATATTCCAGTGAATTAAGGCAGGGAATGAGTCTTTGGACAGTCTTTCCTAGGAAGATGAACTTGTTTAAAAGCTGATTATCTTGTAGTTGCATTAATGGAAATATCAAAGCACACTCCCACATTTACACTCCCATGTTGTTGTTCTTGTTTAGGCGGTGGTGCCGTTGTATATAAAAACCTAATGGCTTGGTTTTTTACAGAGACCTCATCACGATAGTAAGTACAGATTCAGATTGTCTCTTACGAACTGCAGGCCTGCACTGAAACAAGAGCACCAAGAGCGTTTATAAAAACATCAAGGAAACTGACCCGGGAACCTTCGAAGCCCTGGATGTATGGTTAGACGCTGAAAAGGGCAATACGATGTATGCGTTTTGATCCGACAAGTCAGCTGTCATGCTTTCAGCGAGAAGGAAGATGAGGTGTCGAAGGGCTGAGAGCGGCTGTGAAGCAAGTTCTGTGAGGCCTGTCTTCGCCCTGCCTGCACCGCGCACTGTGCCGGTGGGATGCATCTCTCTCTCTCTCTGCCGCAGCTGCACCTGGGCCGGCCGCGGGGTGTGGGCGGCCTGTGGAGCGAGCGCCGGCCCTGGGCTGCTGCTCACTCTGACTGGAGCTCTGCCAAGCCTGCTCCACAGGGGCCCCTGTAACACGGCACTCCCCTCCGCCGTGCCGTTCCAGACAGACAAACCCTGCCGCCGCCGCGCCGTATTTATTTATTTGTTTCCAACCTTGACAGGGGCATGTCAGGCTTTTCTCGCACAGCAGAGCAGTGGAGGGATCATTAGGAGATCACTCTTTCTCCACATGGCTGCAGGGGCAGTCACTTCCCATCAGCCAACTGTTCGCTTTTATAAATAGAGCGCGCTCGAGCATCGCGGGAAACGTGCCGGGTGAAGATGCATGCGAGGCTGTAAACCCTTCGTCACACAACGCTCCGGCCATTGTTAAGGGAGGCCTGAGCAAACCCCGGTGACAAACGCTTCACGATTCCTCTTCATTAGCCAGCAGCACACAAGAAAGGAAAAAAAAAGAACATGCTGAGTGACAGACCATTTTAGAAGTACTGCATAAAAATGCTGGATTGTGGTCAGCTCACGCCCGGCGTAGACGACTGCGGTCAACTGTTTATGTTTAAACTGACTGTTTATTCGTCAGTGAGATGTTTATTTCAAAAGAAGTGACAACAGCCTGGCTTCGTACAAGTCACGAAGTAAGCAAAGCAAGGGAAGAATTGTCAGAATTCCTCCGTTCTAAATCAATGCCTACTCCAGCTCGAGAGTGCTCCTAAACTATTATTCACAAGTCTGCACGGTGCGCATTTATATGGTAATGTAATCCACTACAATGAAACAATCCTCCGTCAAGGATTTTAAACGTAAACTTAAATTAAGGAATGTGCACTTTTTGTGATCTCCGAGACCTTCTGGAGTTCCTGTCAGAATTCTGAGGTGGAACTTAAGAACATGTAGGAAATTGTACATAAAGTAAGTGTGGGTGGCATAAGCTGCGAGTTCTTGCGCACAAAGCAGAAAGATCACAGTTTATCACGACACCGGGAGCCAGATTTCACTCCGGGACCTGGTTGTCGCAGAGTTACTCGCAGGCAGATAATGGGTGATTAAAAAGGATGTAGGTTAGGGCGGCAAAGCAAGCCATGGTATTATGGTTCAGCTGCCAACACTGTGTACTCTTTACTGTCAGATGGCATCAGGCAAGCACAACATGACTGGGTAATACAGCAGGGTTCCCCTTCTACCCATTTATGATAACTACTATTTGCTATTTGCTTTCCAAAGCGCCTTGGTGCCACACACCAAATGTCTCACTTGAAGTACCTTCACCATCGCAGATTTATGACCTACCACCCCCCCACACACACACACACAGAGCTGCGTTAATGACTTAACAAACGGAACAAAACGCACGCGGTGGCTGGGAAACAAAACCAGGAAGTGGTGGTTGCGAAGACTTGTGGTTATTTTCACTGTGTGTCCAGGTAATGTTTGTGACCTTTGCACACTAGTCGCCTTGACGTCTTTGGCGTCATCTTTGGTGTCAATATTATGGCCTGTTGTATCCTCACTGTAAGTGCTTTAGTTTTAGGTTTCAAAACATTTAAAAGAGGTTTAGAAGTTCAAATTAATGTCTGTGTGTTCATCAAAATAGGTTTAGTTGCTGTCAATTATCATGTACTATAAGTACCCAAAATAAAACTTCAACGTATTTATATTAGTTTTACAAAAGAATGCCAGAATCTGTTGCATCTAGTGATTTCTGCTTACAGGGACAATCTTCATGATGCAGGAAAAATTAAAAGAAAAAACTACGCAGGGTAATTTTAAATTGCTGATTTTCTTCCATTTGTTTATTACTCGCAGAATAACAATTGAAAAAATTATTCAAGTATCACTGAATGGCATGAAATAAGCACACATTTGTTTCTTTGTATTATTATTGTTTGTAAAATCGTAAGCTTAATAATTCGACCAGCCCGTGCGGGTCAGACACGGGAGGCCCGGCCAGGGAGAGGAAAGCAACGCATTTTTGTTACCTGGGCCGTGCCGTGTGTGAGGCAGCCAGCGCTCGCTCACTCCAGGCAGAGCCGTGTCAGGAAGAATGTGAGATGCTTTCTTGCCTTCAGGGTTGAAAATAATTTCTCCTGGGATGTCTCGGCTCATGCTCTAATGCCTTCAAAAGTGCAAGGGAAGATCTGTGCAGCATGAAAGACAAGACTGTAGCAGCACACGTCTCTCTCGCGCTCTCGCTTGCTCTCTCTCTCTCTCTCTCTCTCTCTCTCTCTCTCTCGGTCTGAGTAATGATGGGGTGTTATGTGGACCTTTGTTTGGGGCACTCAGTCCGAATACAGCACTTTAGGATCGAATCTTTCCCTCTCCTTTCTTGTGAAAAAAGAGTGCCGGGCCTTTCGGGATAAATTGTCGCTTCCGTTTTGGCGGCTTATCTAAACGAACAGTGCCAGCATCCTTTGTGTGCATTTATGGGCACGGCTCATTGTGTTATGCTTACATACATTTTGTTTTTCAGTAATAACACAGACAATAATTCATCGGTGTATCACAAAGGTGTGTCCTGAGTCTGTGTTGTCGTGTTTAATTTAGTGTTGGAAAGATGGGCAGGAAATCAGCCTGACAGTCCGAGAGAACTAAGAAGCCATTTCAGGCCAAGTCATCCTAGTGCTGAGGTGACGGAGGAGCTCCAGCCGAGCTCAGCTGTCCACCCCGGCTCTCTCTGTGCAGCTTCTTTCATATTGTCTCCTGAAATTACTCCTTGCTAATCCACCAGTGTTCGTGTCCTGCTGATTATTTCTCTTTTTCTTTTCCTGTCTTCCTTCCAGGCAGTACCACCTTGCAGCATGGGGGGTGCCCTTGTTAATGTCCTGCCTCCCCCTGTTTGGAGGTTACTATGGCCCAGCTGGAGCTTGGTGGTAAGTATCTAATCATGGAGTTTAATATAATGCTAGTTCCTCTGGCTGCGATAATTTGCCGGACTCGATAAAGGGGTCTCCTGGCACCAGTAAACAGGCTGATCCGAGGGCCAAAGCTGCTTTCCCAAGATGAGAGGACCGATTACTCGCAGAGCACGTCTCAGCCCGCCGGCCCTCATCCGCCGATGCACGTTCGACACATGTGTGGGCATTATGTTTACCTGCCTTTCTGTCTTTGAGTAGGAGCTTTTAAGAAAACAGCAACAATCCTGAAGGAAATAAATAAATGCAGCAACGTGGTCCACAGTCTTTCCTCTGTGTCAGATTACACCAGGAATGGTTTGCGTGTTCAGAACTGGAATTCATACGCGTTAAATCTGGATCCCTTCCGTTTTCCACACAGTGCGCAGAACAATAGGGTGAAGCTCTAAAAACAACGGCTGAAATTGGAGAAATACCAGCAAGAGGAGGCTGTGGCGAAGTAGATGTGGCACGTAGCTCCCAGTGCTCTTCCCTCCATCTCAAGCACAATCACAAACATGGTTTTCTTTGTGTGCCCCGTTTCAGCACTGCTTGGTATCAATCAATCAATCAGTTTTTATTTAGTACAGTGCCCTTCGCAGCCACAGAGCGCTCTACAGATTGAATATGAATGAACAAACAATAAATGTATCGTACCTGAGATTTGGTCTTCGGTTATTACTGTGATCAAACTGAAATTCGTCCTGTAAGACGCACTCTGCGTAAGTGCCTTACTCATCCTGACCGATGACTACGCTGGTTAAACATGGGATTGAAATGTAAATTGATTTGATACATTTTTAATGTAAAGGCAGAATGTAACCCTAGTGTTTTTTAAATATTTGTTACTTTTTCTTTATGCCTTCTTTTACATGACATTTACTACGGACTATTGCCTGCGCTTCTGGACCCGGTGAAGATGATGTAAAACCTTGACGTACTTGACCCCACTGGCCTCTTTCCACCCAAACAACAATCAGACTTGAGGAATTCTGCCTGTAGCCATGAACAGAGCACAAGGCCGAGAGAGAGAGAAATAATTAACCCTTTCCGTTTGAGTAAGAGAGGCCAGAGCGACTGCAGGAATCACGCATGGTCATGTGGTGTGCTATAATGTGAAGGATAATGCTGATGTGAATAAGAAAATGCAATTTGCTGAATACACTGCGGTGCCCTGGTACAGCCCCGGCTGTGCTATTTCCCAGGGTAGATCAGATGCCAATTTATTTATCCCCACCCCTCCCCGTGTTTCCCATGCCATCCCGGGACGCCCTGTGAAATATAGGCAATCAACACAAGCTGTCCCTTTCCTCAGGACCTCAAGGCCTTCCCCTGACAAATGACGGGCAGCACATGAACAGCTCTGTAGTATTTGATGCCCTGAACTAAATCTATCCTGCAGCTGGGGAAAAACACGCCGCCTCTGTCCCAGTCACATTGCGTTGAAATTATGGCATCTCTGAGGTGCCTCCTGGTACATCGGTGCGAGCGGTGGCATCATGTGCCGTGCACAGCGTGCCACGTGTCCCAGCAGCTGAACCCTGAGCTCCGGGAGTAGGGTTCAGCGAGCGAATAAACCTCTGCGAGCTCCTGCAGGGAGAGCTGTGCTGGTCCCAGATATTCCTATGCTTGATGGTTTTACTTAACCTTTGTTTAACCTGCAAGCCACTGGAGATTAAAATCTTCTCTGTGAGAGATACCTGCGAGGTTAGAGCCAGTCCGTCAGCTGCAGCTCACCTGACCGTGCTCAGGCGCCCTCTGCTCAGAGCAGCCCGCTTGTCTGAGTCTCAGTATTACAACTTCAACTACTGACTTCTGTCGTTAGCTGACAATTAGTTTCCAGCGAGGGAGAAAGTGGGCTTATAATAACCCTCCTTGTTGATATGTGGTCTTCAGGGACATAGGACACTCTTCTGGGTGTAGAAACTGCAAGATAAATGTTGTGTGGAATGATTTTAGCATCAGAGAGAGAGAAGCGGACAGGCAGGTGGAAGCGCAGACGGATATAGAGTTTTTTGGATAGGTGAACAGAAACGTGATTCAGAAATTGCATGTTCCTAAGGTCCAGGAGAGGCATTTGGTGCAGTGACAGGATGCGATGATTGACGTTGCTGAAAACAGGATTATCTTGGTTGTCTGTTCCTACATATTTTTTTAGGTCACGTATACCACAATATAGACCTCCTTTACAACCGATGTAAGTGCAGCTGTGGGAGGGAATATTTCTTTTAATTCAATCAAATCAAAGTGTTTCCGTGGAATAACCTTCTGTGCACCATTACTTCATGGCCCCTTACAGTAAGTTTTTGATAGCCTTAAAGATTTATGGTAATATTTCTGAGGGGGTATGCAGCATGGGGGAAAGGATTGTAAATCTCCAGTTAGATTCTAGCAACAAGCGATGAGAAAATAAAAAAAATGTTTTCCTCGAATTTAATTTGAAATCGGCATTGTTTTAATGACATGTCTGCTGCAAGAATAGTGTACCTGACAGCTGTTCTTCTTCGTGCATTTTGTCGGTATAGGTTTTGAGAATTCAGTGTGTACACAAAAACATTTCTCTGGGTTCCTAGTGAAGCATGTTTCAGACACAGCAACATGAAACAAACATGGAAGCCTTAGTGAAAGTTGTCCAGGCTCAAATCTGAATGCAGTCTTTCGCTTTCATGTCCCACAGTGCTTTTTGGTTGATGTCGCTGTACACAGTTTGAAGTTCTGCCGTGGAGAGGCCTTGGACTGTATCTCGGGCAGTGCACAGCACTGCGGCAAATTCCATTTTCCCCTCAATTTCAAGTTCAGCTGAATTGGGAATTACTGACAAATTAAAAATGCTGAAGCAAAACTGATGCTCAACAGGGAGGAATAGACTAGCCTGCCAGATTCCCACAACCCTGTGTTTCACTGTGGTGTGCAAGAATAGAGTCACCATCTCAGAACCACACAGGGCCTTCTGGAATAGTATCTAAATATATTGGTGTGTGTGTGACTATATATATCAAGAGAGGGAGGGAGGGAGGGGGAGGGAGAGTGGGGTTTTATCTCTCTCTCTCTCTCATATATATATATATATATATATATATATATATATATATATATATATATATATATATATATAACTTGTGTAGTTTAGCTTCCTCGGCTGAGCTCCAGCAATACTCTGGTGTGGCACTGAGCTGATTGTACGAAGGAAACAAAAGCCTAGCCCAGGGATTTCCCCTGAGCCCCTTCGATAGTCCTTGTGCGCCTGCACTGATCCCCTCCTGACTCGCTGACCTGATTTCTTTGTCAGTGTGCAGAGGCCACCCGTTCTCCTTCAACAAGCCCCGTCTGCCTCAAGTCCCTGGTTTCAAATGGAATAATAGCCAACAGAAATATAGTAAAAGTAATTCTCATAATTGGAATTGAATATTCAGAGCAGGGCCTCCAGGCGGCATGCTTGATTTGTCTTGCCGTTTACCCTGAGGGAGAAGGTGGCAACAGGGCAACATTTTAAAGTGTTTCTGGACTGCATCTGAGGAACCCTCCTTTTTCTTGATACTTCACTGCGATTAAACACTCTGTGTGCCAAGCCCTAGTAATGTGTTTTCAGAGATACGGTTGGAAACCTTCATCCTCGCAGCACCGCCTGCTCACGTGCCTCTCCTCCGAGAGAGAGCACAACGCCACGGAGCTCAGTCTCCTCCATGACAAGAGGGCCATCGCCACGGTGTATTAATAGCTTCAGCTGTGCCCTAATTCCCAGTATAGTAAAATAATTCTCCTTTCTTTTCCAGCTGGATTACAGACGATCACGTAGCCTGGAGATTTGGCATGTAAGTACACTTCAACCCTGGGATCAAAGCGCATAAGCCCGCCTCAGGGAGCGGGGCTCAGTCCTCGAGGATGGTGGCGTGTCTTGAGAAAGGGCAAACGGCTGGGCTCTGCGTAATCTGTACGAGCAAATACCTTCGGTTGAGAGCAGCGTCGGAGAGCAACGCTGCAGACCGTGATAGGCTGTAACTGTGCATAATGCATTCCCCCTGTGTGTCCTTTGAGGTAATGGGAAAGAGGCCCCCGCGCTGGCAGGGGAGAGCAGACCAGGGTCCTTTGCGCTGGAGCGGTGCTGGGCTGAGCCTTGTGGTGGCTCAGCTGTTTGTACTCGGATGTCTGTGCTGATAATTAAAAACAATTCAAACAAACAAAGAAAACATTTAAACCTGTGGAATGAGGCATCAGACACATTTATCTGTACAACAGGATGATTCACAATGCACCCAAACATCAGAGAAGGGTAGAAAGGGCTTAGGTTTTCTTGGTGGATTGTTCAGTGTTTTTGGTGTTGAAAGCTCCTGTAATTTGGGTAAATGTGGGACATCTGGTTCTAGTTGCAGTGCAGTTGCACATTTACGGCGGCTGGGTCTGGACTTTTTCTATCAGTACTGATTTCATCACTTCTTTCTGTGGTAATTATCCCTTTTCCAGGACGACTCCGGAGATTTGTTTTAAAGAAAGTGCCCTGTCAATACAGCCATTGCCCTTAGAAGAGAGACCCAAAGATTTGGCCATCTGGGAACATTACAAAGCTCCTCATGGCATGAGTTAGTAGATGAACTATTGGGGATTTTCTTTTGATGTTCTTTTGAGCTTTTTCCCTTTTATTCACAAATCTTCTCCTCTAATACTTCACATTTCTAGTGAATGTTTTTTCCTTTCTTTCTTCAGAACAATTTAAGGAGGTCACAGCAATTGGGGTATTTGTCCAGGTCACCTACACTTGCCCAGAGTCTGCTCAGAGCTGCAATGGCTACCTGTACATCACAGCTCTTGGAAGACATGGTTTGGACTATACCAGGGCACGTTGTCATTCATACTGTGTGCCCCGCCATGGGCCAGGCGTTTCCCTGCACAACCGCTCAGTAGGTGACACTCTGATTGCACTGAGCTGTCAGAGATTAAACTGTGGAGACAATGGGCTGCCTGTTTATATTACCTTCACGAAGAAGAGCAGAATCTCACTGACATCCCAACACCTGCTCCTCAGACGCTTCTTGTGCAGATCAAGGAACGTGAAGGATGAGTAAAGTGTGGCAAAATCGTAACGGTACAATTCATGCGACAGGAAAAACAGGTGATCACAGCTTCTTTCTTTACTACAAATTCATAATTTCTATAGAGACGTATGGAGGAAGAAGGTGGATAATCTCACATATGCTGTTTATATTAAAACCAAGTCTGGTGCGTAGTTTATATTATACTTGGTGTTTAACCTCTTTAAAACACCCTACGTCCAAGACCTTGGCCAGTAGTCTAAAATGATTTGTCTTTAGCAAATCCCTAGTCCCAGGCTGGGACTCTTTCAATGGAAACTAAAATGCTTTTCATGGCCTTGAAAGTGGTGGTGGTGTTGTTGTTGTTGGTGTTGCTGTTTTGTTTCCGTGTGCGATTCCCATTATTTTATGCCCCATGTACTGTTTAGTGCAGCTGGGAATTCTTGCATAAGAAGCGGACAATGGCGTGTCTGTGACTTGAAAGAAGTGAGATTTGACCTTAATATGTACCAAAAATGCAGCTGCTTGCATAGTCATGCAGCGCTGTGTTCTGCCAACCGCCCTCTCTGTCGGCCTGCTGGAGTCTGGGAAAGACTTGACTTTTCCTTTATGCAAATCTCATACATTGCGTGACTGAGTTATACAATAAAATTAAAAATGGATGAGCAAGACAAGAATTGAAGTTCTGTTTTAACAAGATTTCACTGTTACCCTGTTGTTGAAATATGGTAGAAGATGCCATGTTCGTGAAGCTCGAAGCGGGACTCTGAGAATGTATGGAAGACGAATTCAGATTTTATGTTGGAATACAATGCCAAAATGTAACTGTGGTGCTCTTAAAACACTGCATTTGTACAATAGATTTTGTTATCTGTGAGAAGTCCTCAATTCTTAATAGTTGTACGTTCCTTTCGGAAGTTTTCCTTCTTGATTGCAGAACATTTTGAAACTGCCACTCACTTATTGTCTTTCAGAATTGGATGGACCATTTTACTGTGTTCACGAACATTGTCAGTATTGCCTCGGCTGTGTTGCAGTGCTGCGACGGTCAGAAATCTGAACCAAAGAATGACATGGTTTTTTCAGTTGGACTTCTATGTACTGCATTTGAACTAGGATATGCCTGTTATGTCAGACAGTATTTCATGTCTATAGAAATGGGTGAACCCTGGGATAATGACCCAGAAGCTCACAAACGGCCCTATTGCTTGTGAAACAGTAACCGCCCTCTTCCTAAGGACAAATTTCTACAACGCTTGCATTCAGTTTAATGTAATACATCACTGATAATCCTCCCTAAAAAGCACTTGTCATTTTAAATAATAGCCTTTTTTAGGCCTCCCTCGCCTGTGCGGGACTCCAGGCCAGCGGAAGCAGAGAGAGCTGACAGGCCCAGGTGCCCGTGTGGCTGCGGCTCGGCGCTGCCAAGAGCCGCTGATTTGTGTGTTAACCTGACTGTGGGCGAGCGCGGCGGGGAGGGACGCAGACAGATGAGCGGCTTTTGAACAGATTTCTTTTCCCTGCCAGAGCTGCCTTCCCCACCACATCAAAAGCTCGCGGAATGCATTAGCGCTGGGCTCTGTGCGCGCCTCGTTCCCACAGCCCCTCGCGGGCCCGGTCACACTCGGCTGCCCCCTTGATCAGCCCGCCTAACCCCGTTGCCTGGGTGGGATCGCCGGGGCGGGTTGACACCGCTGCAGTAGGTGTGCGTGCTCCCCCCCCACCCGAGAATGAGAATAAGCCCCCGTGATCTCCATTAAACGAATTGCGTCTGAGCAGCGTTGCGGGGGGAAAAGTTTTCACCCTAACGGCGTGCACATCGGCGCAGCTACCTTTGTCGAGCGACAATAGAGACTAATCCTGTGTTTTATTGCTTTGGAAGCCTCGCAGCTGTGCCCCTGGGTTTGAGCAGATATTAAAATCTGCCTGCCAAGTTGGCATTGTCTTCGTGGGCACCGGCTGAAGCTGCGCGCTCCAGAAGAGTAGGCGGCGTTTTAACCGTTAGTCTGGAGGCTTGGCGCAGATAAGCTGACACGCACATAATGAATCAGTTGTTCCCTCCTATGATAAATGCAGCTTGAATGTTTTTCAAAATGGAAATGGGGGGGGGGGGGGGGTCAAATTCACTATGAAACAGATTTTGATTCCACTGGATGTATTTGCAGTAATAAAAAAAAAAAAAGATTTGCCATTTTTTTGCAATGCGCTCTCAGAAATGAGGTGTTTAGATAGCTCCCTTATTTATTTTTTCCCCCCAGATTTCATAGTAATAAAAGCACTCCTATGCAGAAAAAACACGGCACTGGCTGCCTCTGCCCTGCATGGAAATTGAACATTAAAAGAAGCTTTCAGTATGTATTCTGTCATTCTCTTCATATATATATATATATATCTGGCCAGGATATATTAAACTAAAATCCCTTTCTTGCTTCATTAATTCTCGGAATTCAATACGGAGACCACAATCTATGTGTTTATCAGCTTGTCACCGCAGCCCCGGCCAGACCACAGCGTCTGCGCTCCAGGCTTCGCCACCAGCGGCCGCAGGTCCTGCTTCCCCCCCCCCCCCCCCCTGTCTCCTCCATTTAGTCCACATTTACAAATTATACTGCGATATCATGTTGTGAATCATTACCGTTGAGCGGCCTTTAACGTAAACAGCTGAAGCTTGAGTTTTACCCCACAGCTACAGAAAAAGAAAAGGAAAGACGAGAGAGACGGCATCGATGTGGCCTTTTCTGGTACTTAAAAACAGCCTGAACAAACACACAAACAAACAACGGTGAGGTTTTTTTGACAGCTTGGATGGTTGAATACAGAGACATCACGTTTTTAGTTTTAGTTTTGTTCCTCGCTATGTGATTACCTATTAGAAGCACAATGCCCTTCCCTTTTATTCCTCTGTCATCAGCAGGTGTAGTTCAGCCACATCTTTCTTCTTGGCATGCAAGATGAATCCATTACCATCGGTGTGCCAAATCCCCCCCAGCCTGATCAATGAGCTCCAGCCGACAACACCCCAGTGCTCACGGTTTCTTCTCAAACACCGCTGTCTATAGGAGCAGGGCTTTAACTGTCAGGATATTCTGCCTGGGCTTCGGCGTGAGCTCGGCTGACCTGCGATTTCTTTTCTGTTACATCTAGACGGGCCTCTCTCTGTACACACTCCACACGTCGCAGGCTTCCCTATCCCAACTGTCTTGGGAAGTGATTGTGAGCGTTTGAGCCTGAAAGATTGCCATTCATTTAGCACCGGCGCATTGATCAGTTTATAAACTCCTAATGCTCTGGGTGCTTTGCAGACGTAAATGCATCTTCCTTGTGAAGCGTGACTCAAAGCTCCAGTGCCACTGTTAATAATTTATCCATAGTAAAGCAGAACTTTTCGGGGAGGGGGATGCGCAACAAGGTTTCAGTTTCTTTCCAAGTCCCAGTGTTGTTCTGTTCTGTTGTTGTTGTTTTGCTTTCATAACTAGAGTGATTTTTCAGCTTTGAACATTTGTAATTTAAGAATAATAATTTTGTAGCAGCTTGGAAAAGTGTTTAGTCATTCTCAGCTTTTCGGTTCCATGTGCGGTACACAATTCAGTTTTTTTCAAATCGAATTGTGAGAAATAACAAAAGTTTTAAAGAAGACCATTACATATATATATTTTCAAGATTCTCATTATTTGTAAACAGTATGCAAACATGTCTGCGGTACTGTATTCAGATGCGGAGATGCATTAGCGTAGCATATCCGGCAAATGTCTGACAGCCTCAGCGGAAGGGATTATTAACTCGTCTCAGAGTTTAGATCTCCGGGCCACAGGCTGTCACTGAAAGCAATACACCACTTGTCCCTGGGGTTTTTTGTTTTTACTGACTGACAAAGTCTGATTAATTTGGAAAAATCAGTTGGAATCCACCAACAGCAGTTTACTATCAGAATGACATACTGCGTCAACAGGGAAGAGCTTAGCCTTTTATAAACACCAGGTTGGTCCATCGCGAGATACCCTTCCCTGGCTCCACGGCCTGTTTCCATAGTGCTTCAGGGATGCAGCAGAGTGCTCTCCAGTGGTGGAGAGCTAAGCAAGGGATTAAGGGCTGACGTGATCTGTGAATCTTCATTAAGTCTAATTACATCAATAGAGAGTGAGGATTAGGAGGCAGACAGCGTAAGGGAAACACTTGCGTGTGGCATTAGATTGATACTGAGAGATACAGCTTAGTCGGCCGGCTGCTATGTAGACTGTTGGGAATGAAGTCAGCGCTTTGAAATTTGGAGAATTTGTATTCATCCTGGGGCCTCGACAAAGAATGCTCCGCTGAAAAGAGGACAGGTTCTAATTTTACCCGGTGACGGCACAGGGCTGCGCATACCGTTAAACTGTCAGGGACATCGGTGCTGTAGACGCTTTGTGTATTGTAGGCTTTCACTGTGGTTTGGTTCTGGCCAGACGCACACAGTACACTGGCACTGTCGCCGCGTCTAAACCGTTAGCAGATTTTAAGTGTCATTAAGCAAAGCGGGTATGTGTGGCAGATGATTCCCCGAGGCACGGCTGAGGAAAGAAGAAAAAAAAAAACACGAGTAAAGAGGCCTGAAATTATGCTAAATTTGTTTCATATTGAAGAAATTGCTTCCTCTGTGAAAGACCCTCAGAAGTCTGGTTTCATTCTCTTCAGGCCGTGACGCTTTGGTTTGAACTCCCAGTGAGAAGCATCATTCTTCTCTGTACCTGACGGCCGAAGGGATAATAGGCATTTTAGCCAGTAGACAATGAATATAGTGATGAGTGCTCGCAAACTGAAGGATGGGAATGGCTCGGCCTGTCACAGTTTGGAGAAGAAATTAATTCAGTCCTGTGTGGTCTGGACTGTCGCCGCCTTTATCACAGCCCCACCATTTCTCTCCGACCACCAGCGTCTCCACATTATAGCTTCTGTGAGGAATCCGAGTGGGATTTCAGCGGCGTGTCACTGATGCACAGCAGTTTCATTTTCCTTAGCCTTCTGCAGTGGTGCAGAGGTACGGTACCGTCTACCCTGATACGGTTTTGCTTTGATTCAGTAATTGGATGCAGCCAACGTTAAAAAAAAGAAAGGAAGGGAAAAAAACGAAGAACCCGAAGATGAATTGGCCATTAGTGTGTTTGCCGAGCTCTCTGGCGCTCGGCTGAGCTCCTATCCTAGCTGTGCGGTCCTCGGTACTTAACCTCCCATTGCCCCGGGTTCATCGGGAACCCTTTGGACTCGGAGGCAGGAGGCGTGACCCTCAGTGCGGTCCGACTCGGTGCGATCAGCTCGGCTCCCCTCCAGAGAGAGTGTCGTCTGCTCCCCATCTAGTGTTTCGCGGCCGGCTCACCACGGCTGTATCGACTGGAGATACTTACACGGGGCGCTGCTTTTAAGCTTGTCCTGCCGTCATGCATTTTTAACGAAGTACTAGAGTTTCTTCCGCAGCACAATCAGCCCTGGATCTGAGCCTCACACAACCCCCTTGGACACCCACCTCAGAGCTAATATTGTACAGCACTTCCTGCTTGATTTTAGGAAATTAAGCAATAAATAAATACTCATCGAGCTTCTTTTTTTGTTTTGTTTTTTATATTAAAATCGGTCTGATCATACAGGCTGACCCAGTGTCCCTTTGCCCACATATTCTCTCGCTCTTCCTGATGCAGAGATATGCTGCCCTGTCTTTCAGGAGTAAATAGTCGCGCTTCCTTGTTTAAGGAAAGTCTGGAGTGGCAACACGTCTGTCACTCCTCTTGTTGCTCTGGCAGCCAGCGCGGGCGTCCCTTTGAGAGGGGAGGAACAATCTTCCCCGTGGTTCGCTGTCACCATGAAGAATACCGGCGTCAGTTTCCTTTGTGTTTTATTTTTCCACTTGGTCTGCTCTGTAGAGTCTCGGCGGCCTTCACAAGCACATCTTTCAAAGGCTTTAGTCACTCGCTCACTCTTTTGTGCGTTATAGAGTCTCGATCCGGGGGAAAGGGAACGGATCTGTGCTACAGTTCGGGACCACTTCAGCCACGGCGAATTTGCAGCACTTTGCCTTAATTACAACAACTCAGGATTTCTCTGTAATCTAGAATTAGACTTAGTCGTTTGCATAACCGCAGCCTTCGTTTTGATTTATATGTAAGGCAGGAAAGCGCTGTCTTTCTATGTATTCCACTTCCCTTCTGTATCTTGGTCTCTTCAAATCACAGTTTTGCCTTGTAATTAAAGAAGTGTTGCTGATTGCCAGCCATTATAAAGGTATAGATTATCAAACTGGATGTTCCCAAAGAATGGGAGTACTGTAATTCCCTATTGTTTGACGTGGAAAGTGTCGCCCACACTTCTGTTGCGATGTTTAGTTCGCAATGAGATTTCAAGGGCACTCCTTTAATAAGGAACGGGAGAGAAGGCGTCACTGAAACCCAAGATGACACCCCTGTTGGTTTCTCTCTCCGCTCCTGTCTTGCACCTTACTCAACCTGCACAGGAAATGGGCCTCTTAAATTGCCTAGCTGTCGCCAAGGTTTCTTGTTTCCCCCCCTTCCTACTTTATCATTCCGATACTGCAAGATAGGGGTTACAACAACAACACCGAAGACGGCAACGACAGAGGAAAAACCCACAGTGTTGCTAGGGTACTTTTGGAACGTATCTTACTAATCTTTAAAACCACTTGCATTGCATCCAAGCACGAAATGAGTCTAGTTTGTTCACTGCACAGTAATGCGCTTCCCGTTCACATTAATGCACGACTCAGTAATGACACATCAGCGGTGTAGTTTAAACAGGGGCTGACAGACACGACTCCAGCCAGAGCTACAGTCTCTCACAATACAATGCTAGACTGACTCAAATCACTTAAAGGAGGAGAATTACACTCCCAGCCATCCAGTTCCCCTCAGGCTTACCCCGAATGCCTCCCTTTGCACAGCTGTAAAAAAAAAAAAAAAAAAAAAAAAAAAAAGGAAAAAAAATGACAGATCATTATCATGCTAATGAAGGCACTTTGTATCTCCTGCTCCTTATTGCTCTACTCATTAATGGTTCGCGAATAAAATTTGAAGGCATTTATTTTACTTCACAGGCTAGTTAAGCATCTGTCCTTAAGTGTTCCTTCGCCCTGAACTTCCTCCTTTTGTAGCGATCTTCATTTATTCTCCCTCTGCTGCGGTTACACCTCTCTCCGGCTTGGTGACTTGTGTTTGTTAGATTTTAAATTCGTTAGTGTTTACCCCGGCCTGTGTTGTTTTACTTGTGATTGTTTGGGATTGCTGTTTACTGCAAGTACCCCTGTCTGCTGTACAAAATATGCTCGCTTTATTGCCAGGGGCCCACTGGGAACAGAGCGAGAGTGCAATATATATACACCTGTGCGAGTCAGAGCCCGGGGCAGGCTCTTGCGGCAGGCTAAAACTTATTTAAGTTTAATAGACGACTACTCTTCTATTAATTTAGAGCTGTATTTCCTTTCTGTTCGCTCTTCTTTACAATATTTATACAGAGCAGTCTTTCAACAACCACTAAGCAACCACAGCATCGCACCCCCTGTATCCTTATCCTTCCCGTGACAAGGAATCTCGCTCTTTGTTTGTTTTTTTCCTTCTTCGCCCTTTGCTGTGTGGCTTGTGGGTAATTTAATTAACTTTGTTTGATTAAAAAATGTAAATTCCTGCATTCGGTAACTCCAAATAGTGAAGTTGTTTGCTTAATACATCTGATTTTATGTGGTTATTCCATCTTCATTCATCATCCATTTTGGTTTTTCTCAGCATAGCCTAGTAAGTAGGTTTTGATAGTCACCAGACAAATGATTTATTATTTTTGTTATTGGAAATAATAATAACAGTAGCAGTATGCTTTTGTTGGTGCTGTTGGAACAGCTTGGTAATCTGCAGTCCCGTTCGTGTGCCAAGATCTCGGTGTGTAGCGCATGTGAAAGTGAAAGGTGTGTGATGTTTATCGTTGGCAGCAGCGTGGGCCCGTGTCCTCTGCGTGCGTGCCTGGCGGATGTCAAGCAGCTTAGTTATCAGCGCCGCACTGTAGCAGCCGTGGCGTCCTTGCTCCCAGTGCAGTGCCCTCGTTTTATAACGTCTCTGTGCAGCACTCAGCACGGTCAGCCGAGGCCAGCCGATAGTGTGGGCGTATCGCAGCAGCTGTGCCCAGGCAGCGCACCGACGGCAATAAACCCAGGGTAGACACTCACGAGGCAGAAGACGTTACTCTATCTGAGATTTTTGATGGATGTGCGTTTTACTGCCAATATTTCACTGACTGCCAAGATCTCTGTGAAACATGAGGCCCCTTGGACCCGCAGCAGGACTCTTCTTAGAGGGGGGGAGCTATTATATGAAGGAGTGTGTGCTGCTCGGCAAAATCAGTCGTGGATTTGAATCTTTCTCCCCATAGTATGTTTTGTAGAATCTGCTCCCCCCCAGTAAAATAAATATAAAATGTCACTATTAAGCTCCAACTCAAAGCAGCATTAGCTTAAAGTTCCTCTGTGAAAATGATTTTCTGGGGAGCAGTAATTAATTGAGGATTTTATTTAACGTAATTGAGCACTGCAAGCACCCGATCATCTCCTTGGAGTTTCTTTGTCATCTCCTCCAAAGGTCATCTCGGTAGGATCTGCTTGCGCTATATCGGGAGTGGAAAAATAATAACGAAGCAGAGTCGTAAAGGTTATTCTGATTATTTATTTGATTGAAAAATATTTAAAGAAAGCAAGTTTTCGTTTAAGACTGAAGAATATGCTGAAAGCCGATTGGTTTGATGACCATCAGGGACAGACGGCTCCTCGGAGCAACACATCTCAACCTTTTCTTATCATTACAGAGGGTAAATGTCAACCTCACACTATGTAATGATTCTCGCGCTGTATCACTTCACAAACACCGGTCTTTTTCTGGTCTTCCAATAAAGTGCGCTTCAGCTTTCTAGCAGACATCATAAAAATGTTTACTAGCAGAGCCCCCCTCTCCCCGGTCGCATGACAGTGCTTTGGGCGGTGTCCAGTCACCCGAGGAAGGGCTGTGTGTGTGTCAGAGGACAGGGCGGGCTGCCCGGCCTCCTGCTCTGATCCTCGTGTTTGCTTGGCACACAAGCCGCAGACAGTTGTGTTTGTGCTTGGCTGTCATGTGAAACAGGGCCTAGATAGGCTTAGTTGTCCTTCACTGGGCTTTGCTTAATTACTGTCATAGTTTCCCCTCCCTGACAAATACTTAACCTCCATTGCCACTGCCTGTGTAAAGAATGAAGGTGTGTCAGAGATATTTCTTATTGTGGGTGATTGACGAATACGAAATCCTAGGGTCCCGCCACATAAGCCACTGCAGTTGCTTCTTGGTACTGCTTTGCTACAGCTGCTGTTCTGAGAACTGGGGCGCTCGCTGTTCCGGAATATTAGCGTTCGTTTGTTTTTGTACGTTCTATTTACGATCTATTTACTGACACGGTTAAGAACAGAAGCAGCTTTGCAGAATGTGTTGTGTGACATAAAAGCCGAATGTTGGTGTGTCGCTTTCTTGCTTCCTCTTTAGCGCTCTTTCTTGACCGATATGACATGGGAGGCCGAATACTAACCGTGCTCCATCTTGCTTGTTTCTTTGCAGATGGTATGTCCCCCTGTTCACCCTCATCTTCCTCATGATGAGCTGCTATATCCGCATCATCTACGTGGCCAACGAGAGGGTGAGCCAGCATTTTATTATTGAACTGTTGATACACCTTTGAGAGAAGAGTAGACAGTTATTGATACAGATTGTACTGGGCGTGTGGAACAAGCTGCCCAGCCTTGTAGCTGAAGACCGCAATTTGGGTCACTCAAGAAATGGTTTGCTGGGGGAACTTTTGTGTGGCTGGATGATGCATTGCTTTCACATCAATCCAACCACAAGCCTGATCTTCTACTGAATTCTGACTTTCAGTCTCAGAACAGGAAGAAATTGTAGAAAATAAAAAAATCCCCACCAAGAACCTGTGGGTGAGGGTGGTGCCGTCCTCAGCCTCCCGCTGTGCCGAGTCGCAAGAGAGATGATACGGGGAGTTTCAACACGCGATCGAGAGTCCGGCCCTCTTCTCTGCTGCGGCCTATCCTCTGTTAGACCCTGCAGGCTTAGCTGGAATTTAGATACCAGAAAACCAGGCTTCAAATAGCTTTCATATTTCAGGCATGACACCACAAATTGAGTTCTGGCTGAGAAGGTTGCAGTGGCACATTCAAGGCATATTTTACGGGGTTGGGGGGAGGGGAACAGGATGATGAGATAACCACGAGAGTTGTGCAAGCATTAAGCAAACGTGCAGGTAAAGGAGTAAGGTTTTGAGACTGTCGGAGGCTCAGAGTTTGGAGATCTTTATTTCGTTTGATACGATCAAGTCGGAAGCGTGGAAACCGATTTTGTGCTGTTTTGCTCCTTCATATCACATTAGATTAGAAAAGCTGCATTTCCCTGTTGGCAGAGAAACAACAGGAGGTGGCTTTCGTAGTTAAAATTGAATGCTTCACCTCAGATTTCTCGCACTTGTTTCCAGTTGATGATGGTCAATTTATTAGCAGGGGAAGGAAATCGAGCATAATCAAAGCATTCCTTCACTTCAAACATGTTGTGAGATCTGTTGAATATTTAAAAAGAAATATGGCTTCGGAAACAAGTATTTTGACATCTTTCATAACACACGAAGAAGAGGGATACTGAAACATTTATTTGAAAAAACGTTCCAGTCGTTATTTTAACACTTGACTTGCCGCTGGGTATCCTTTTTCGGGGGTGCGATTACCGGTGTTTATCCCATAATCAAGACACGCCATAGCCTGCTTGACACCATGAAGAATCAAACGCTGTGCTGTTTTGCGCTCTGTTTAAAAATACGAAACAACCTTGAGGATTTGAAGAAAGGCATGACATCCGAGAGTTCCACATTTTCACACTGAATATAAATGGTTTCCTTCGAGAAACCCCCAGCCGAATTAGCAGTTAAGCTACTTTACCCTCGCTCGAAGGAAAACTGTATCACTTGTTTGTTTTAAAACTACTTCACTTTTAACTTCCAATGTGTCTGTTTTTATTTAACAGATAGGTGTTATTTTATACATTTCGATGGTAAATTTCATTCTTGCTTAAAGGATGTTGTGAAGGATGTCTAGATCTCCAGATGAATTAATATCCATCGGCACTGGTGTAGAGTATAGAGAGCCTGGATCATGTGGCATGCCATTAAGTCTATACATTAAGCAGACATTAAATTAAGATCTTCGAGAGTGTCACAGTACCCGGGGAATAGGAAAGGGATTACATAAGTTACAACTTACATTTGAAGTATGAATCCCTTAAATATTTTACTTTTAGATTTTTTTAATGAAGTATATTTGCAAAGGAAGAATCTCTCCGACACATCGCTGTGTTTTTGGGATGCGTTCAGGGAGTGTGACAGAGATGAAAGACTTGGTTTTCTCCAACTTCCATCCTCAAACTTTACATCCCACCCAAAAGTGTCTTTACGTTTGTCTAAATTACTTCACCTGCTGTTTTTTGTTTTTTTTTGTCTCCTCTGATTGCGCTCTTCAAAGAGACAGATAAAAGGATTTGCTTTAGAGGGAATTCTGAGCCTCGTCACAATGCTGAGTGTGTTCTATGATTTTCGTTTTTAAATTCTGATTTTTAAAGGTGCAATTTGTCCAAACTATTATTTTAAGAACTAACTGTTAACATGTGTCTGGGATAAATAAAAAGCAAGCGGTTACAATGTTCAAACGGATCTGTGAGTGATGTATGTGTCCTGTCGTAGCGTATTTTCTATGTGAAATAGTGAATGTTTGCAGATATGCAATTTCATCACAATGTTCTATTATGTTTCTAGAGAAGCAGGACATTTAGTACAGTCCCAGTATTTGCTGTCCCGTTGTCTCTCAGTGTCACTTGAAAATTGATCTTTTAACTGCTGAATGTCTGAAACGCACTGCTTTTTAAGTATGTGTATAACTAGAAGAAGATACAATTTGTATTTATTGCATGAGCAGCATACAGCGTGCACTGCACTTGTTACACCCCATTTTGCAGGAAGAGATTGGATAAACAGGAAGAGACGGTTCTTGTGAAAAGCCTCCTTCATTAAAGTTTAATCATTTTAAGCACATTTCTTAAAGAGGCGTTAGTCTTTTGTTTACTGGTCCTATAACAGCGGTCTCTGAAAGACTAAAAGCAAGTGGTTTGACCCTCAGCCCCATTCATCTATGACATCACTGTGCATCATACGTCTGACACGGTGTCGTTGATATAATTAATGTAATTCGACGCATGCTGGGGGGATCGGGAAATAACTAGCCATGCAGACCATAGCTGAATGGCACGTACCTCCACACCCAGTTTAGAGCGAGAGTGTACTGTAACGGACGGAATAAACAGAATAGATTGATGGCTTGTGTTGATTAACCAGACTCCTACCATTTGTGCAGTCAGAGCCTCATAACTCATTCAGTGCTCTGCCTTCTGAATTATGTGCTCCCGTGGTACTCGTGGAATAAATATGATATTTATGAAGAGCTCATCTCTTATCTCTGGAAGGATACAGACTGCCTCACATGAAAGAATTTCTGAAGCATCAAGAAAAAAAAAAAATTAATGGAATCTTCCTTTGGATGTGATATCTTTTGATGGGTCCATGGCAGGCTTTTGTGCACCCAGGTCCCCCCTGGAATGCAAAGGGGAAGGTGTGTTTAGACTCCCGGCCAAGCTGCTGGAAGCACGTCGGTGCCGGGGCGGGCAGACGGCCTGTATTCCTGTTGCCTTGAACTGAACCTGCCACCACAAAGGCCAGATCTCTGACTGCACAGAATCTAATTCTTCACAGCATGGCTCTGGGGCACGATTACTGTTTGCAGCGCAGTAACCTTGGCCAGGCTGGAGACGGAGAGATCGCACTCCTCTGTTTCCATTAGTGTGCGGGTCATTTCCATTCTTGCTCTCTGCAGCTCTGTTCTTTTGTTTCTCAGGAAATAAAAATGTACAGGGGGAACCGACCTGCCCTTAACCCTTTAGGCGTCCGTCCAGGAGAATGGACTCCAGTCGCATCCCTGTTCAACCGACAGCCTCACACGCTGCTTCTTCGATCGCTTTGCTCTTAAGACTAGCCTCGAAGAAAAGATATCTGCCGATCACGATGCCGGTTTTACAATTAATTCCTGGTTTTGTTTCTCTGTCCCACAAGCAGGTGCTTAGATGCAGTAGGCTTAGTGAGTGCGGTTAAGTGTGAATATGGAAATAAAATGCATCCGAGAAGCCAAACGTTTTCTCTGCCTTGAGATGTCACAATAAATATAATTCCCAAAATAGTTGGCAGCAGCACAACCCGCAGTAGTCGTTTATGTTTCCCCAGACTGTTGTGTTTTAATTTAAAGCCAAGGCTGATGTGATTTTTGCATCTACTTTAGCAACAGCATCACAGGTGGGAAGGAAGTCGCGTGGTAACATGTAGTGTTGCTGCTCGAAGTGTGTGGTAAAGATCGAACGAGTGCAACGGGTGTTCACTCCTGGTAGTAATGTCATAGTATATCAGGACATCTGTGTCACAGGTATAATTGAAGTGCTCTGTTAAACAGGGCAGTGAGTGACTGAGGAGCAGGGTGAGTGTCCTGGGCCTGGCACTGGTGCAGGCAGACCTTTCGGCGCGCTGCTTTAGAGGCGGATAACATTTGCTGAGGGAGCTGTTCAGGCTGTCTTGCTGTCAGGAAAGAGCCATGTTTGTTGCTGCTACAGTGAAGTTACCGGCTCCTGGCTTAATTGGTGAGCTGTAATTCTGCAGTGCTCCGGCACGACCGCTGCTGAGCAACCAATTTTTTTTCTTTTCTTTTTTTTTTCTTTTCTTTTTTTTTTTTTTTGGTCTAATTGGTGGACAGCGGCGGCCCTTAATGGAAGCAGTCTCTCTTGAAGGGTTTCCGCTGCCTGTACAATCAATCTCCCCAGCTGCGCCTCTGCTCTCTGGAGTTTCTGAAAGCCCTTTTTGTAATAATAGATTGCTGTGGGTTACATAAACCCTGCCTCCCGCTGAGTCAGCCCTCTTCACATGCGCTGACAAATTGATGCTTTTCTTGAAAAGCCGCGTGGGGAGCCGCCGGAGAGCGCTGTGGGTTTTCATTTCCCCATCGGGCGGCGGCTGCCGCTGCCACTGACATCTCCCCGAGACGGGAGCCAGCAGAGCCGTCTCCGCAGGCCCGACATGGGGGCCGCGAGTCGGAGTGTCTGGTGGGGGCCTCAGAGGGAGCGAGCACGGCTGTGTCTGTGCGAACGACTGTTGCCGCGTCTGCCCTTGTGTGTTTTGCTCAATGCTGGCAAACCATGAGATGTGCGTGTGTGTGTGCTGAGCAGTAATGCAGTGCGTGGGTGAAGGGTTTGTTTTTCCACCTGGATGGTGACCCAGAAGACGGACAAAACCATATGTCAGTTACTTAAACCATAGAGGTGAACAACAGGTTTCTGGTCTCAGTTGTCCCCTGATCTTGTGCCCATTAAAGTATTACAGAGGGAGCTTGGCAAAGGAGAGACAGTATACCCCTTTTTAGGATTGCAGTGACCAAAATAGACTGCAAAAGGTTTTTTTTTAAATAGTGTAGAAGAATATCCAGAGTGTGTGTGCGTCTGTGACAGGACACGTGGCAGCATGTTGTGATTCAGAGTGAAATGCTTCCCAAACCTGTCCTGTGGGGCTTTTCTTGCTTCTTCTTTTCGAGAAAGATCGTTTTCAGTTTGATTCGCGGTTACTTCTGACTCTTCCTTTATGAGTGATGTTTCAGGGGGATTGTCAGGGTGGCCCTCTGCATTTGACTGCCAGTGGGTACATAAAAAGGCAATGGACCAAAGTCACTAATGGGCGGTAAAGGACCAGAATGACTGCGTAGTATGGGCAGGCCTTACCGCACACAGTAATTATTTACTTTCCAGTCTATTCACTAAGCTAATGATATGCATAATTAACAAGCGCTAAATACCTTATTTACATGCAGCATTGTGTGCCGTATGTGGCATGCCGTATGAAGGCACACAGCATGTGAAGAAGCGGTCACTCGGGGGAGCAGGTGGACAGAGATGAGTGACAGTGGAGCTGTGCTGACACACGGGGACAAGGTTTCCTGTCAAGAGAGCCTGATATACCCGAGCAGCCGTCCGCCTGGGCCTCTGTGTCTGTCACAGCAGCCCAGCAGCAGAGACTGAGAGATCTGAAGGTCACACGTCAGCAGATGAACATATGACTAGAAGAAATCAAAAACAAGCAATCTGTAAATACCCTGCGTAAAAACAAACAACCAAATAAAAGACCTGGTGCCACTTCCTGAGGAGGGTTTCTAGAGTATGAGCAGCCAATTGTCAGACAATGAGTCATCGCACAAGTATGTAACCGCAGAACCTGACACAGGAAGGTTTTTCCGTAGTGCATGCTGGGACTTTTACGAAGCCCCTTTCCCCTGCTTTTTGTTAGCGGTATTTGTAGCACACACTGAGGTAAGTGGTGTAACCCTTTGGTCAATTACCACATGCATATTAATCACTCCATTATCAGTGTTTGCCAAACTCTGTTACATTAATATATTTGTGCTTCAACAGTATTCATTATATGTCCATGAATTACAAGTGGTCAATTTCACACACACTATGGTCCACACATTTCGTTGCGTACTGCTAACAGAATGATGTTATGAATACAATGGATGAGTAAGATCAGCGATGATTCAAGTAATGTAGCAAAATATACCTTCCAACCATTGAGTGAAGTACACTGTCTTTTGAAAGCAGGTATCCTTCTTTTTCATTCGGAATGTTTTGGTCAATTTCGGTTGATCCAAGTGGCTGTCTACTGTGCAATGGTGTCACAAAAAACTATTTTGTAAATGCCAGCCTTAATTTTAAGCATCTAGCAGAAAAAAATAATAATAATCTAATTCATGGTTCTGGAAGTGTATCGGCCAAAAAAGAGAGAGTAAATGTTGAATGAAAAATAATAATAATAATACAAATTATAAACAATTTTACTATGGAATCATAAGCAGAGGTAGAGGAATCAACTGCCTGTAAAAATCCTCATTGCTGATTGGCTATCGCGCGTATGACATAATTCGCTCTGCAGAGGAATTGGATTACACCATTATATTCAATGGCTTTATGTAGTTGGCTATAAATGAATAATTTTGAAAGATATCATGTAACAAAAACCACAAGCAACCTCTCTGTGTGAGGCAGAATCACTGTACGATGTTTCGTATATCTACCGCAAAGAATGTGGGCGGATTTACAGATTGTCGAAACGTAACAATGATCTGCCTGTTTTGGACATATACAATTGGAGAATAGTGGTGGTTATACCCCATTTTCCAAAGCATTTGTACTACTAAAAGGTAATAGTTACAAAATATGAGATCATTTGATTTATTTGGAATGTGTTCAAATGAAGAGGCTCTTCTTGGGAGAAAGCATTCGTGTCGGTGCCGTTCGCGGTAGGCGGGTGCTCAGCGCAGCCCAGTGCTCGTGACTAATGAACCTCGGTGCACCACAGGCAGTGGTAATTAGCCGAGCACAGTGGGCAGGCCGTAGCCTTGCAAGAATAAAACAGCCGTCTGGTTAATAATGTCCAGGAGCAACATTCGCCATAAAAAGGAAGAAGGACAAAGAGAGAGAGAGAAATAATAAGCATTGTCGAGCTCTGCCGGACTGCTTTTATCTGAATCGCTAAACGCAGGTTAGCATCGGGACAGCGGTGTCGATGCGCAGCGCCCGAGTCCGTGTATCTCAGCCCTGACCCTCAGGGACTTCGCTCGCTCACTCAGCCCTCGCTGGCAGCAAGAGCCAGGGCAGCACGCGTCCTCCTGCTTTGCTCAGCAGTATGTGTTCAGGGCAAATGAATGAATATATAAATATATTCGCGGCGTTCTGCTGTAGCTGTCCAGACTCCGTTGTTTACAGCATTGTGACAGGGTCTCATATGTCATTCCTGTTGTTCTGAAACTCCCTTTTCCAAGGCTGAGCGTTTCTAGTCGAGATCATCTTACTCGGTTGACGCTCTTTGGGACGTCACTCTTCCTGGCCTCGCACGCTGACCCTTGTTAACGAGCGAATAAATAAACGCGTCACAGTGATCTTCCATTATGGGACCAAAACTTGCCACTGCAGATTTATTTTTCCCTCAACTGGTACTACAGTGACAGCAGCTTACTCGGGTGTTTTTTTGGTTGTTAACGATTTAGGTTTAAAAAAAATAAATGCCATAGGACCTCGAGTGCACTTTCCGATGGAGATTGTGCCGCCTGTGTTCGCAGAGGGCTGTGAACAGTGCAGAATTCAGAGCACAGAGACGATTTGTTTTGGAGTTTCATCTCCTCAGGCTGGAGACCGAATGGAGTTTGACCTTTTTTCTAAAGCTTTCAGTGGCGGCTCTGCCTCTGAGGAAAGCGAGGGGCTGCCGTGCTTCGGCTCCAGCTGCTTCCTTTTGTACCTGTGCGGTCTTTGATCCCAGCACTACAAAATGACATCAAGGGCTGACAGTGCACCGTGCTACCTGCGCTGGCGGAGACCCCTCGCATCCCCATGTATCCCTGCTGAAGCCCCGAGCCACGTTAAACTCCGCTTAGCTTCTGTCTCCTGTTCCTTTCGAGACTTGTGGACGGGGGGGGGGTGATATGGATTGCTTCTTTGCTATAGCTTTACGCAACCTCTGCCTCTCCTCATCTACTTAAAGAGACGGACTGCAGATCACACAGCGCTGCTCGAAAGCAGTGCGGTCTGCCTGGAAATCCACAACGCAGCAGAAGGTCTTGAGAGCAGGTGCCAGCCTGTGATTTGGATCTGGTGTGCCGTGCAGCGGGTGAGGAGGGATTTGCAGCTCACAGGTGTTTAGTCGTAGCCTCTTGATGCTGCCAGCTTGTTGAACTGGAATTAGGCAACCGGTTTAGACTCTCCTTTTATGACTGCCTGGGCATGATGTTTCTGCAGAGGTTGCCTGTTGTGCAGCATCAGTGCCAGTTCCAGTGGTTCCCGCTGAATACAAATAATGTAATTAAATTAATTTGCTCTGTAGAGTACCTGCTTTTTAATAGCGCTTCAGAACTCATTAAATTAACATACTGCAGCGTCAGTTAGGCACGGTTTCAAATGGGAATCGAACTTTCACTGCTCATTTGACCACAAGGCCCTACATTCTGAGACCTGATCTAATTTGACAGCTAATATTGACCTGTGTGCAGAGGCAATTAAAATCTGGAGGCCTGGTCTTTTTTTTTTTCCCTTTTCTTCTCCCTCCTTGGAGAAATCAGGATCTATCTGAATGAGGCTTCCAGTGGAGACGAACGCAGAAGGACCCGCAGACAAAAACAATAGAGAATTATGGGTAACGCTGCACCATAGTGCACTTGGGTTTGCATCCGGGCTTCCCATGATGCACTGCTGTCTCATCATCACGCAAGGTGATCTCGGCATTGTGGCTTCAGGATGGCGTACATAAGTGGACATTAACGTGCTCTTATGACAGATTATTTTCTCCCACGTCCAGACAAGATAAGTGAGTGGTCTGCGGTAATTCTACCTTGATCCTCATTCACTGAGGAATATTACTTCTATAATTAGCTTTTTTTAGGGGGATATAGCATGGTATTTGTCTTTTAGCTTGCGTTTGGCATTTTACCCGAGACTTGACTTTATTTCTCACTCACTGGACCTTCCGTCACGCTGCATACGCTTCCTGAATAATTTTTCTCGAGTTATTCCCTCCTGCATTATTTGTCACATTAACTGTAATAGAAAAAATAGCTGCTTAAAAGGCTCGTCTCCGATAAATGACAGAAAATGTGGGAGGCTCTGTCAGCAATGCAAGGAGTTTAGTTTATTATGCTGCCCAAGTGTTTCTGCAGTCTTAAAAAAAACACTATTCACTTCCCCTGTGCACTTTCTCTCATTTCCAAGAAATGTGTTCAAAATCTGTTCTGCCCCAAATCTTTTCTCAGTCTAAGAAGACCTCTAAACTTAGAATCCTATAGATCACATCAGTAAATACTAAAATGTGAACGGAATAAACAGTTTCTTTGCAGCCGGCACACTTCTCCATATGTGGTCGATCAACCCTTTCCCATTGACTTTTAATTGTGATTTTCCTTGTCTTGTTTAAAAAAAATTAATCACATGTGTGCTTGCTTTTATGACTGACTTCCACTTGCAAGTGTTTAGGACTTCTGGGAGACTCTGCTCCTGACTCGCTGTTCTGTTTTGCAGGTGCAGTCGTGGTCTGGGACCTTCAACCCGGAGAGAGAGAGGCGGAAGGTAAGCCACTTCATCCCTCACTATCCACCAGTTCAGATCGCAGCCTGAACCCTGAGTGTCCACATAGGAAATCCCGGTCATTTCCAAAAGGCACAATCCAACACTCCCATGTCTTTCTTAAACCAGATGTTTTTAGTTTTTTTCTTGCATAATTTTTCAATCACAGTGCAGTAAACTAACAGTAATTTAACAGCGCCTTAGAGCTTTAGTCAACACTCGTATTTGTAGTCTAAAGCATAGCATGTGGACAGACTTGCAAGTTGCCATGATGCATACATATATGTGTATATATTTAGAGAGAGAGAGAGATACTGGTGTTGGTACAGAAGATAGATTACATCCGCATGCTGGGTTGTGGGACTGGATGCAGCCGCTGAGAAACGAGCAATCAGAGGTCACTTAACACTAGTAATCATTAAACCACTAAAATATTCAACAGTCATCTTCTGATCAATCCATAAATTGGAGCGCTGATTATAACCAGTCTTGGGAGAGGTCGGGCTGGCGTGTGTGTTGATGGTGAGAGCCGGTGCCGCAGTGCTGGCTGGTCGTGGTTCAAGCTGGTTGCAGTCGACGCCTGCAGACAGCATGGAAGAGTAATTGTCTTTTAATGGTGACACTCTGGGAACCCCTGCTCTTCACGCTGCAGAACAGAGTCGACTCAGATGAAAGGTCAGCATGCCATTAACCTGCCGCATGGTTCCCCAACTGCTCACATCTACGCGTGCATTTCCGAAGCTTGTATCGTATACTTTTAAGTTCCTAAAAACCCATTTTAATAGCACTGCCTGACCTATGTGCTGATTGCAGATCTCCCGTTCTCTCGTTCGCACGGTGACAGGACAGATTCATTTCTGGTCTTTGTTTGCTTGCTTGCTTGCTTGCTTGGCCGAATGTCAGTCTGCGGCGTCGCCTGGGTGGTCTGCTTTTTACATCGCATTTTACTTCTGCTCTCAGGCGGTGTGAGAGGCCTGCTGCAGCCACTCAAAAGTGATCCCTCTGATTGAAACAGTGAGATGAATTTGCTCTAAAATCTAATTAAATGCGATGTACATCTTGACATTCACAATGTGAAAAATGTATTTTTTTTTTGTGAAGGAAAGAATAAATATTCCTCCCAACCCTTCTGTTCTACATGACATCGACAAGGAGCCCCTGTAGTTCAATTACCCATGATGCTGTAGTGACATTTACTCCAATTAATGCGATACTGGAAAGAGCCTTATTTATAACCTCTCCTGATGTATGTGAATGGCAGCGTTTCGTGGACATTTTGAAATGACTCTTTAGTTTTGGAATAGGAAGGGCGAGTTTTAAGAGAGTTTGAAAATATTCCCCAGAGAACTAGGAACACGATTCTGTGGTAGACCACTTCCTCATCGGCCCAGATGGTCATTACATTATCTTTTGCTTGAGCACGAAAACGGAAAAGAGAGGTCGCTCTGGGGATCCGGGCGTGTTTGGCGTTTGGCTGTCTGGGACGCTGACCTGATCAGCTGTGCGGACGCTTTGATCCTACAGATTATAGGACCACCTTGCTGTCTTATCAGAGTCCACAGGAAACGGACAGACGTTTCAGTCACTGTTGTCGAGCCTGCAAGGGGGCTGGCTGTGTGGGTATGGCCGTCTCTGAGGCAGTGGGGCTGTTAAAGCAGGGTAAAGGGGCTGCTGCCGTGTGGATTCCCTAGGAAGAGCAGTTTGAAAGCCATCTCTGCTTCGTTATACATCGCAGCCTTCTGTATAAAGGTCCTTGGAGCACAGGGGGAGATTGAGCGCTGTGCCCGAGAGGCCTGAGTGTTTGATGTTCATCTACAATCACGCGCTCTCCATGTGCACCGGGGAACAGCTGCTGTGCGTCCACAGGCCGACTGTGCCTTTGAAGGGAACAGGTGCGTGCCACTATCTGTGAGCTCTACCTCTGCCCTTATATCTTTGATATCTCAGAGCTTTTTTCCCCCTTGCTTTTTTCAGAAGGCCGATCCGCTTGGATGTTAATCTCCCAGCATCATTTTATAGGGGTACTTTATATTACCGCTGATGGAGGGGATGACTTTTTATGGGTAATGGAGACATCATCAGGGAGAACCTGCTGTGACCCAATGCATGACATTGTGGGCGGTGGGCGGATCTCTACAGGGGAACACAGTGTGGACGATACAGAAAGGAAAGACGATATAGAATGGTTTTAGGGATTGAACCTAGGCTTGCCCTGAGCAAAGAGCAGCCAGTGATGACGGCAGAACAAACCCAATCTCTTGGCCCGGCACGATGCCACTACCTTAACCTGGCTACCTTCTCAGAGCTCTTCCCTCTGATACTATAAGAGCTGGCCTGGTTAAACTTTCAGCGTCAGGGGACTGCTGAATCGATCGGGCGGTGAAAACCGAAGACCCCAGATGAACGCTCGTTATTAAAGCGTTGTTTTAAACCAAGAGAGATCTGTTGAATTTGGTTCGAATGCAACATTGCTGCCGCTGTGCTCTTCAGTGACAAGTGCGTTCCCTCGTGGCTCTGATCGATATGCAGGGCAGGAGTGTCAGACTGCTAGGTGTAATAAAGTAAAGAGCAGAATGAACCGGTGTCACGGGGGGCGGAGGGGGAGTATTGGATTTAGAATAGCAAGATCGGCACGGCGTCTGCCTGCCAGTGTTTTTAGCTTTGCCTCCCCAGTATTAATTGAACAGTCAGCGCCTCAGATGCCGGTGTTTAAGGCATGTCAGTCGTCTGCTATTAAGTCATGCTCCCTCATGCAGCACGAAGAATGGCTTCTTAATTCAGTGTTTGGTATCTTTTGGAAATGTTGATTTCCAAAAGGCCAGGGAGTAGAATTTGCATCCATTTCACTCAGACGTGTCCCAAACCGAGCAGCCCTGCTTCCAACGTGGTGCGAGTCTCACACTCCTAAATCTGAGATATACTTCTTTTTTTTTTTTTCCTTCTTTATTTCCCTGTGTAAACAGAAACGAGGCCCTTCTCAGTCACGCTGCCATGTCACGGCCAGTAATCCAACGTACAGCGTCTTGTGAAATCAATCGCTTTATTGATCCCTCACTAATTAAAATAAAAACGTCCGGCAAATAAACACGCGCTGCGAATACTGGGTTGTGTGCAGGACACAATAGATTCCGGGAATTAGATTGGTAATGAGACTAGCAGGGGAAGCGCCTGTAATTGGAGGGCAGCGTACACAGGAAGGCAGGGAAGTGAGAGGCGGTTTTGCTGCTCTGCAAGGGATGAGTGAAGCGCGGCTGCTTGCTCCGTGTTTATTTGAATAATGAGCAACTTTAATTTGGCTGCAGCCCACTCACGGCTCCCCTGCTCAGTGAGCAGGGTGGGACTCTAATTGCCTGCCTGTGTGCCGAGTGTGCAGGTTCTGCCTGGCTGAGCCGAAGCCCGACAGCTCCCTTGATATTTGCATCGCAGCCTGGCCGTCTCTCTCACCCAGCTGAGCGTTCCTCAAACACACCGTATTGCTAAACCTATTGCTGTAGCATCATTTGTGTGTGTGTGTGTGTGTGTGTATTTGTTTTCCTCTCCAGCTGCTCGTCTCGCAGCCTATCTAGCGCTCTGACGCCGTCGCACTGAAGGATCTTAAACCTCCGCTCCTGTGTCTCAATCTCCAAACCCCGAGTCGTAATCGCCTTTCCTCGCCACCCTCTGTTTACAGACCAGCGAACTGCCAGTCTTAGCGTTGCATCTGGTTGTGGAAAAAAGGGGCCTTTTGCGTTCATTAATAACATCTGGGGTTGTGATGTTTTCAAACATTTCTGAGAGAGTGTCCATTTCACATCCCCTCGCTCTCCTCTCAGGGTCAGCGCGAGGGAAAGGGTGGACCCTTTTGGACAGCGATAAAATGAGTGAGTAGCAGGTAGTGCGGCCGTGTTTACCATCCTGTTTTATTGTCAGGCTGCACACACGCCCAGTGGCAGCTGTTCGGCTGTGGGAATATTTGTGGGCCGGCCCGGCGTTGGGGGAATCCACTCTCGTGTTTGTTAGAAACGCAAGTGGGGGCAGTGGCGAAGGGGGATGTCCTGGTTTGAACTACAGGGGGTGGTGGGTCCAGCGAGTTCCCGCAGTGTGGGTGGGGGTGAGCGTGGCTTTCGGTGTGTTTAAAGCAATCTTCCCATGCAGCACGCAGGGCAGCGACGTCTCTAATTACATGTCAAAGTGCCTTGGTGGTTTGGCTGCATTTCCATTTGGTTACAAAGTTTATGTTAATGCTGCCCCTAAGTGGTAAATGTAATTATTACACGACCATATTGGAGCTGTAGAAAATGTCTCTAATGAAGAAATTAATTGCTGGCTTCCGCTGCTTAAGTTAAAATACCTCCTCTTTTTTCCCCCCTCTTCTTTTTCTTCTTGTGATCAGCAGAGCGGGTTGCTTCGCTGGGGAATATCCAAACCGCGGATCAAACGCAATCTTCGCAATAAATAAAAAGATTTCTCTGCAGTGCCATAGATCGGCTTTTTTTTTTCACTTGTGCGGCCCTAGTCGTGCTAAAGGAGCCGAGCTCAGTGCTTACAGCTGCCTGTTAATGACTATCTGGCTCATGTCTCGCAGAAATTAAATTCTCAGGCTTGACACCTGCTGTCAGCAAAGGAACACGGACCCATGTGATATTTTGTGGGTTACAAGTCTTTGTTAGACAGGGAACGGTTGAGCTGCTTTTGTTACCTTTTGTGTTAATATGCATTGTTCCTCCCACATGCAGACTTCTGACTTGAAAAGCACTCTCCCGTTGTACTGTGCGGCTCCTTCGGTGTGTCTGAGCTACAATAGAAAAAGGCCTTCTAGGATTTTACAGATCCGCGGCTTACCTGGACAAGCTGTCAGGCCGGTAACAGGACAGCACTCTGAAAGGAGGTCTCGTGCTCTTCCGCTGAACTGTGGGAGCACTGCCCAGACTCGCTCTCGCCCGAGGATGTGCCCTTTTTTTATCTGCCGGTGCACGGCCAGCGCTGGGGAGTTGCAGCCTGTCTAGACCGAGACAGAAAATCAAGGTGCCGTCTCTCTGTGGACCCCAGAGATAGCCGGGGCTGATCAGCACTGCTGAGAGATGGTGGTGACATCTTTGACCCCATCGCCTCTATCTGGGGTATTTGCTGGACGCTGGAGGAGACCAGAGAGGCAGCAAGTGCTGAATGAGTTTCAGAAATTCAGACTAGAATAGGATCACCATGCAAATAAATAAATAAAAAGTAGCCCCCTTTTTTTGTAGAGAGTATCAGTTCTGCCAGTATTAATCGTACCTTCTATCACTTTTCTGTCGGGAGAAAAGCAATTTTAAGAAATCCTTCCAGTTCTGAGGTGAGGCAGGCCATTCATATTGCCTGCGGGCCTATTACAGTCAATGTATTATACCCGTAATCTTTTCTGTCAAGCAGTTCCATCTAAATATTCTCTTCCTCCATTTCATCCTTGCTTTACACATAATCACAGGGGAAGTAAAGTGGCTGGTGGGGAAAACACAAACAGTAAAAACAGAAAAGTTTCTCATCTCCGCTAAATAAAAAAACAAAAAAATGCATAACTGCTTTCTCGACATCTTCATAGTTCTGCCACATTTCAGATCTGCTGAAGGAGTCAGTTTAGTGGTAATAGGGGTCTTGTGATGGACAGCACACGCGCACAGCCACTGAGATTAAAAAATAAGGAAGTAAATAAATAAAATTGTCTGCTGCAGATTTATTTTGACACTGGCGTCCCTCTAAGTTATAGACTTGTGTCGAAGCAACGTTCGTGTCCAAAATGAAATGTTAATTTTGATGCTTTTATTAACCCCGGTCCCCGTACACACAGAATCTGATCGTTTCATTAATACGCAGTCTACCCGCGGTACGTTCTGGTAACTGGAGGTGTTTTGTTGATGTATGAATCTGGCTTTGATTAGCAGTCTGATTGTTTCCCTCTGAAGTCCTGCTCTCGCGCTGCACCGGCTCAGCTGCTGCCTTTGAATGCTGATCTGTAGGAAACCTGTGCGCCCCTGATTCTCAGCACAATCAGGCTGTCTTTGTAATGCTCTGCTTTTATCCGACTGCAGTGTAGCGCTTACGAGCCGAGGATTGGTCGTCTCGGAGCTCTGAGAGAATCTACTGATGGACTGGAAAAATGAAAAATGAAAAAAAAACGGTCACTGCGGCGCTACAAGGAACTCGGAGCTGTTCTAGCAAAGCGTTTGATGGGCACGTTTAGTTTAAGGATCACAGGGGTGGAAAAAGTTGCTTTTGAGCTTTCAGAGACATGAGTGAGTCTTAGTTTGGTACATAGAGGAGTGCAGTGTAGTGCTGGTAAAAAGAGAAAGGGCAGTTTACAAGGTCTTGGGAACATAAACAAATCTATGTGGCCTGTGGCTCATTGCAACGTTTCCAAACAACCGTCTCCTGTATAAGGGCGTCTGCTAAGAAATAAATAATAATAAACCTGTATCATTATAGTATAAATAATGGAGCAAAACTCAGGCCAGATCTCTGCCTCCGTACACTGACTCCTCAATTAGCTCCCCCTGTTACACTTTAACAAGGAACCAGCTTTCTGCACATGCCAATTCAATCAATTCATTAAGCTGCTGTCCCGAGGACCAATCCAAGATCTTTAAGCAACGGGAATCCTAAATAGCTCCTTATTGGGTTCTGCCAGAGCAAGCCCAGTTGCAGAACCAGGCTCGCGAGTCCGTTTAGCTTAAGCTTTGTAATATATACGTACCTCTCGTCTGCCCAGATATCACATGGTTGACGTATATCGAAGTCTGGCGTAGGAAGAACAGAAGTGCGGTCAGATGGCAATAACACAAGTGAATGTGTGTAACTGTGACTTAGACCAACTCTCCCTGTCCAAGCTGGTTTATTAGTATCCTTTAAATACAGACTCACAAATTGGGTGCACATTAAAGAGAATGAAGCTGCAACCTGGCGCTTTCAGGGGCAGAAATTCAAGTATTGTTTATTCCGTTTTATTTTGATTATGAATGAAACACCTGTCATAAAAAAAAGGAAGGGAAAAAGAAAATCTCTTTGTAGTGCTGTGCGTTTAATGTGTGTGTGTGTGTGTGTGTGTGTGTGTGGTTGGGGGGGTGGGGGGGTGCTGAGCCAATCTTTGTGGGAGGGGGCTCTTTGGAAATAAGCATGCAGTCGGCACCTTGGTGGGCTACACTGTATAAATATCATCAAACAGTAATAAGAGTAATAATAATCCTTGGGAATATTTGCATAGAGAAAAATTAGCATTTGGCTTCAGAGTGCGAGGCAGCGCTGTGCGAGATAAGATTATGCGCCGCACACGCCGGGAAATGTATTCAGGCACAATGGAGGGGAGCTCTGCCAGGGAATGCTAATGTCAGGCCTCTCAAGGACTCCGGGTCTCGGGCAGGTGACGGAGCCGGTGCCGTTCCCCATTCTGATCACCCCGAGGGACTCGCATCGGCGGGAGCTGCAGGGCTGTCTAATTGTGGCTTAATAGCTTAAATACAACTTTTTAATGAGACATCGCGGATCCGTGCGCGGCGTTTCGACCCGTTCCTCTTTAGCATTTATTTCCCAGCCGTCGCTGAGGGAGTGCAGTGCTTTCATGCATGTTCCCCCCCGTTTAAGACCTGAGATGAAGATAATGGAAATCATTGACGGGCGGCGTGATTGATCATACAGCAGTATCGAGTGGCGCGGAGCCGGGAGACAAGCGTGTGTTTGGGTTTTTTTTTCAGTTGTGTTCCTCCCTGTCTAAGAAGGAACAAAGCAAAGCAAACACTTTCTACCCCAGGCATCTGTGTAGTGTCTGGGGGCTCGAGTCCTCCAGCGCAGGGTCCTGTGAGCAGTGAACACGGGCCCGGAGATTGCAGCAAAGGGGAACGCAGAACTGCACGCCACGAGGGTTCGGCCCACAGAGCGGCACAAGGCAATGTGACAAACGCCAGACACCTCGCACTCGACACACCACCAGGACCCTCCATGTCACCCAGCCGCTGTCACATCGCCAGCATGCCAGGAGCAGCGCCGCGTGGCCTCGCTGTACTTGGCCGGTTTCTGGTCTATTACGTAACGCAGGTCTGTCCGTGTGATTTGACACGTTATCCCCCAGTATCGTAAAGAGCGGCACAGTTGTCAGCAGTCTATCACAAGTGGGGAAGGGCAGAGATTCGAACGGCATCTGTGAAGAGAAGCCTGATAGAGGTGGCATATTGAGCAGCTGACAAAGTAACAGGGACAGACTTGTTGGTATGCTGCCTCCAGGAATCAGGCGTCAGCGGATCAGCCATGCCAAAACCAAGCTGAGCCTCTTCACAGAGCAGTCGGGTGACGCATTCGTCACCACCCCAATCCCCGGCCTCTCGGCTGTGCACCGGTGCCCAGAAATATCAGCGGCTGCGTGGGATCCCCACCCCACGCAGGCGGGCTGCTCCCGAGACCGCAGGGGGGGTCCGGACCACCTGGTGTCAGAGCCGTGGTGTTCCGATCCCCCTGAACAGGTACGGCACCTGACGTGGACGGGCCAGGGAGCGCACGCCAGTTAATGCTGAAAAACCTAGCAGAAGGTCTTGAATAAATTATTGTTAATTCCTAAGTGAGTCTATTTTAATACAGGCGAGGCAGCACAAGATTCCCATTCACGCTGCGGCCCTCGCTCCTCGTCAGTCGCTCCGTGCTCGGCAGGAAGGCTGGAGCTGCGCGGTGCCGGCGCCGGAGTCTGCTGCTGAGCCGCGTCTGTGGAGCACAGGTGGTTAAGCACAGCCGTGATGCATTCGCTGGTCCTGTTATCTTCAGAGCGCTCGCTTTGCTAGCGTTCAATCTAAATTATTTTAATTGGGTTGCCAAGCGTCAGTGCGGTATTCATCAGAAGCAGGTCACACGTTTCCTTGGGGGGGGGGGGGCGGTTTGAAAGGAAAGGGATTTCATTTGCTCTCTTCGGTTCCAGGAAAGGATATTAAAAAACAAATAAATAAATCAAACTCTTCCTGGATATTATTATTATTTTAATGTCCTGTAAAATTCAGTTATACTGCAGATTTATGTGCAGCTTTTCTGGTCACGTGCCGGCCGGGACACTTTGATGGTGAGCTGGGAACGCGCCGAGCCGGGGTTTGCCGAGTGTGATTTGATTCTCTAGGGTCTGATTAGACACTTGCCAGCATCACCTCGCTCCTTCCTCCCAACCTCTGAAGCACCTCTCTGACAGGAAATTGACAGTTTTACTTTGGCCTGATCCTCCAAACTTAATTGCCCACTCGGAGGGTAGTTCTGTCCGGAATATTATTTTTTTCAGCCGCAGAGGGAGAGAGAGTGAGAGAAAAAAAAATCCTGCATTTGTTGGTTTGTTGGTTTGTATACAGATGCATATTTTACCCATTTAAATTTAAATATTTTACATAATTAAAGATTAGATGGTCTTTTTCATCAGTGTGCCTTGTGGCATGTTCTGGTAATGCATTTTTGCAATAAATATATACGAGAATCAATAACTGTTTAGATGAATTGTGCTTATACCCCGTAGCCTTTACCATCCTGCTATTTTGTCAGATATAACTGCGTCTGGTCTGGTATAACTGACATTCGGCTTCCTGTGTTTTGTTAATCAATTAAATGTGAACATCTGTAAGACATTCACAACCTTTTGTGTGTGTGTGTGTGTGTGTGTACTTATAGCAGCACAGTCTATGCGAATCTGTGCAAACGTGTTTAATAAGGGCTGCCTCTTAATTTAACCGCAGGCTTTTCTGGGATCCAAAACAGATAATTTGAACACTACTTGGAAAACCTTGCCTTTCTGCTCGAAAACCGCAAACGAATGTGTAATGCGGCTCAGAAAAAGGGAAAGCCAGCCGAATGTGTGATTCTCCTCAGACCTCTCTGCCGTCTGTGTGCGCCGACGCTCCCTGTGCTCTGCGGAACGTAATGTATTTCCACGGAGCCTGTTTTCCCTCTAACTGCCAGATTAGGAGGAATTATGCGTCTCAAACGTTTTAAAGAAAATGAGAACAGGAGATGTGTCTGTAAAGGCCCACACGCCAGCCAGGGCTCTGCAAATCCTGACATTAACACAGAACAGCGAGGTCTCGTCACAAAGCCAGTGGGACAGACAGCTTTGATAGATAGTAATCTAATGCCTGCCTTTATGACTGTAGTTATTAAAGAATGTCAGCGGCTAGGGTTTTTAATTGATTATCTCATTTTCTTTCTGAAGGGAGTGTGCTCTTAGAGACCTTGAAATGTGATGGTGGTGGATGGAGTCTGTCAGACCGCTTTATATGTTGACCAGGGACTGTACAGGTGACCCTTAGTACCGGAGCATTTCCTCTGCTGGGAAAAGAGGAAGAAAATACACAAAAAAATTTTTGTCTTCCCAGCACAGACCATTCTTCCTTTAAGCACACAGATTTAGCTGGAAACCTTACTCATAATTATGCTGGATAAATTAATTTGTCACATACTGAGAGTGAATAACACTGGGAGGATTGCTTTCTAGACCATGAGACTGAGTCATTTGCATCGCAACATTCCAAACCCGTGTTTTACACGTACATACGCACACGTCGAGTACAGGACGAGTACCGCTTTCATACCCTAGTGTCGCCGTCTCGTCGGTCCCCAGAGATACAATCGCAAAAGCCTCACGAACAATCAGGCCCATAGGTGTTGCCTGTACACACGATAAAACCTGACGTCTACATTTTATCACATCTTATCAAATGCCTTTCAAATTGTGAGCATCAATTGAAACGCAGTCGTTGCGGTGGTGTGTGTTTTGATGTCTGTAGCTCCCAGTGGTTCTTAATATACGACTGGAGCCTGCAGGCTTTCTGCCACCTCTCCTCCTCTCCGAGAGGGGAACGCGCTATGGAACCACTTCGAGGAGTCAGTTTACCAGAAATCAAAATCTGGGCTTTAAACGAGAGCAAAGAAAAAAAAAATAGCAAATCCGTGTCCGTGTGTTGTGTGAAGCATGATTCTGTCGGCAGACAGGCTACGGCTCGCTCAGAAACTTCTCCACATACCAGGAGGTGGAGATGGGGGGGGAACAACAGGAAAATGCTGTGGGCGCTTCTGAGACTATCGCCTTAGGTGGTTTCTCTCACACACACACTCTCTCTCTCCCTCTCTCTCTCTCTCCCTCCCCCCCCCTCTCTCCTTGTGACTGCTATGAAACCGAGGCCGACTTGGAAGAGCCCCGGCGTTCACAGCGTTCGCAGCATGCCACATCGGTTATCAGCGCCATCAATCGCAGGGCTGTGACACCGCCTGCCTGAGCGGCTCCCGGGGGAGGCTCCGTCTTCGCGGCTCCCAGCTGATTCCCCGCTCTCTGGGGCGCTCGCTCCTCGGGGGCCGAGACACACAGCTGTGCCCGGCCGCCTCTCACGGAGCTGTTCATTTCCCTCCGCTCCCCACGCGTGTGCGTGCGTGCGCGCGCACACACACACACACACACACACAACACACACACACACACACACACACACACACACAGTAACACCCAGGTCAGAGAGAGGGCACCGAACACAGGCATCACACCCTGCCCAGAACTTGACCGCCGCAGGGAAGAAATACATCAAAAACAAATATTTAAATGTTTGTTTTTATGGGTGATTTTTTTTTTTTCTTGTTCTCTGGATTTTTATTTTTGTAATTGTTGAAGTTATGGATCTTGTGCAGAGGCTGAACACAACCTGATGTTTTTCTTCATTTGTTTTCCCCCTCTTGCTTCTTTATGACTGACTGAGTCATCCGTTCATGGGATCTGTAGGAAATGTCAGGTAATGTAGGCCTCCGATGCTTATTAAGGCTCCCGAGTCAGACCTGTGCGTCGCCACTCACCTCAAGACCCCCGAAGGCTCGGCTGATCTGACCGCTAGCTTCCTATAGCGATGCTGCTTTTGTAACGCTGCGAGACAGGTTTAAAATACGTGCTGCATAATTACAGATAAGGCACAGGTTTATTTATGTTTTTTCCGTGTGTGTGCGCTGTGTGGGTGTGACTGAATGCACCATAATCTGAGCGTGAATTAATACCTGCTCTCAAAATGTCAAGCAGCTGTATATAAAGGTGACCTAGCATCAGGCAGTTGGGGGATAGTGCTTTTCAATCCCTCGTTCAGCACTGAAATAATGGCCTGTCTGTGTTTCTGCGCCACATAAAGACATAACGCCTTTGAGCAGCACATAGCTGGCAAAAAAAAAAAAAAAACCTCTCTGGCTGGAGAGGGGCCAGTGACCTCTCGGAGGGAGAACGCTGCGGCCCCGCACGGCGCTCTGAAAGGAGCCCCGCTGAAGAGGCGGCGGTATCGGCGCTGGGATCTCTCTTATCTCTCCTCATTGTGTGTGGAGGAGACGAACACAAAGACACAAGAATAATGCCCCTCTTTTGCATGCAGGCACCAAGCTTGCGCATCGCTCGACTTTCACTCCTGGGGCTGACAGTATTGACAGAGTAAGTGAGTACGTAAATAAATAAATAAATGGATAGATAAATAAACAAACGCAGGAGCATCCGCGTCTGTGAAAGCCTCCCAGAGACGGCAGCGGGAAGAGACAGCATCTCCCACCTCTGATATGTGCGGCTGGTGCGGTACAAAACACAGCGCAATCACAACAGATTTAAGCAGCTTGCTCTTATTTCAGCAACCATTAGGGACAACTGCTATACTTAGAAGAGCCCGGAGTATCTAAACTGCCTTGGTGAAAAAAAAAAGCTCTTGCTCTTTCTCATCTGATATTCTAGCTGCATGTTCAGCAGGCAGCCCATAAGCAATCCACAGATATCCTGATTTCCATAAAATGGTTGATAGCTGTTTTGCTTTTGTTTTCCCGCAAACTAGAAGAAAGGATATGAAAGCATTCAGCGTTTACCATGTCCTTATATGTATTCAAAGGATGCCCATATGTCCCTTCAAAGTGCCGTTTTTTTGATGTCATTAAAAGTAGCATATCTTTAAAGCTCTTACACTCGTACAAAATCTCGAGAGTCCAAAGTGTGTGCCGCTCGTGTGTAACATCTGCTCGACTTGGGAGATCCCCGGGTTGTTTCAACAAGGGATTAAAGAACTAAACTTTCAAACCAAACTTCTCCAGGCGTTTCCAATCAAACATTAGTGAGGCTGATCTCAGGTGATATATTTTTCCGATCAAGGTTGGTTCAATTGTCATCTCCGAGGGAGTAAAACAGAGCAGGTGTGTCACCACAGGCGAGGCACACGGGTCTGATTATGAGGAAGACAAACCCTTAACCGTTGACCAAGATAAGAAAGTCAAATATGAATACTTGGCTCCCTACACAGAGTAGCGCATGCTTGCTCTCCCTCTGAACGTTTGTCCTTGGAGATCGCGGCAGCAGCCTCCCGCCCCGCTACTCCGTGGCTTGAGCGCACGCCATGTCCGCACACTTACTGTAGCTCCTCCAGCCTTTTTCGCCATTACACCGTCCAGAGGAGGAGAGAACTAATTAGTTTCATTAATGTGCCCATTACAGAGTCTTGCAAGCCTGCCCTGTGTAATTACTATTTCATTACACTCGAGAGAAGAGGCAAGACCTTTGACTGGAGGAGTCTGAATTCAAACTCCGGCTCAGTGCTTCTCCAGAGCACCGGTCTTTGCAGCGGTTTCCAGGCCTCCTCCGTCAGGACTTCAGCGCACGGGGAAGGATGGGCTCAGCCAGTCCGTCAGAGCCAGACCGCAGTGTGTCGGCCTGCCACGTAAAAAGTTAATGAGGGTGTGGGCAGTTGTTGTCTTTAACAGTCCTTGGCAGCTCAGCCCGTCTCAAGGAGTTTCTTATCTGTTACCAGCAATAATTTATGGAGCATCAATCATTCATTGTAGTGGAGGAAGCCCGGTTCCTCTGCATCTATACAGTGTGAATTACGTGGAAGACTCTTTGAACGTTCCCTTTTTGAAGTTGAGGAGCAATCATGACTCGTGGTCCATTTATCAGAGAGTACGAGTCGTTTTCCATGCTCAGGTCGAGAGGTAGATTCTCGAAACGTATATCTTTTTAATGAGTTGACTGCCACGAAGCAGCCTCGGGCCTGTGGAGCCGACCACCTCCCTGGAAACCCCTTCAAACCCGTTGTCATTTCATCCTAGGAAGCGAGGTATTATTTAGTTCATTCTTTTGATTATTATCAAAACCAACTGCTCTGAAACCATTTATTCTGTCAGGTCAGCACACAATATTTACAAGGTACCGATGCGTTTGTGGCCACCTGCATTTCCCCCGAATCTCCAAGAGCTTCATGAGCTTGTCATAGTCCACGGTTCTTCTGTTGCCTCAGATCTCCAGTCCAACAGTGCTGCTCACAGAGTGGGCTGCATCGCACATAATAAGCTCTAAACATTGTCAGCAGGGCGCCATTATCAGAAGGATCCCACTCGCAAGTAAACGTCGGCAAACTGGCTGTGTTGTTTTATCTCTCCCACCCCCCCACCCCCCTGGTATTAGACACCAGCAGATCATAAGCACAGACGCACCAAACAGGAAGTGCCTCTGAATGGAGGTAACAATGGCCTGTTGTGTTTTCTATATTACAGATGACGGAGATGAATTACCATCAAATAATAATTACATACATCCTTGATCTGTGGCGCAACGCATGCGTTCGTAGTCACGGTGGAGTCGGGGACATTAAACCAAGGCGGCGTGTGATTTCGAAAAATAAATATATATTCTTATTTCATAGTTGTTTGCTCGTCTGAAGATTATCCCCGATATGGGGGCAGGGAAGCTTCCGTGTCACCGTTGAACACACACACACACACACACACACACAGACAAACAACACACACGAACGCATCGGCTCCCACTCCCTCACAGACGCGCGGCGCTGGCTGTCTCCTGTTTCCATGAGGACGACCCTTTTATCACATTGCTCCGAGGGAGACCCCTCCGTGACACAAAGCCCCTGCATCTCTCCTTTGTGTCTGAGACATTATTATTCCCAGGCAGACAAACAAAGGCCGCCTCGGCAGAAATGTCCACTGCCTATTTTTTTTTTTTTTTTTGGTATCTTTTATTCTATTTTTTTTTTCCTTTCCTGGGTAGCTTATTTTCATAATAATCTTGTGTGGCTGCACGGCGTGGTTGGCTCTGTGTTTTGTTGTTCCTAAACTGTACGCCGGGAGCCTGCAGCGAGCGCGCACAGCTGCCATGCTGTGGCTTTGTTCCCTGGGCTCTGACGGCAGGCGCTGGTGTGCTGTTGACCCGATCGCTGGCAGTAAGTGTGCTCTTGCTGCGCCGAGCTGTCGTCGGGCCTCCGTGAGCATTTGGGTCATTTCAAGCCTCAGTTGCTGCCTCGGTCTTCATTACAGTCCAGCGTGATTAGTCAGGAGTAACCACAGCAGCGACTATGATCATCAACACAGCAATAATTGTACACTTTCACAGCATTTATTAGTATAGAATCCTGTGAAGAACAGAAGAATTAGAGGTTTTATAGGGGAAGTTTCCAACTTTTTGTATTTTTATGAGAGCTGTTTTTGTTGTTGTTGTTTTGATTTTCTTCCAGAGGTTTAAATGAGTGCATTTGATTAGGGAGCAGAGTGACAAAAAAGCACAGCGTAATTCCTCTTAAATGCTGTTTTTATGTCGTATTTTCATGACATGAAAGATACAGGGCATCCTAATTTCACAAATTGATTTCACTTGTCTCATTTTGGGCATTAAGTCAAAGAAAGCACTTTAAATTAAGCTCTGAAGCTGGCCTCTGTTAAAAAAATTAAATAAGAAAAAAGCGTGCAACGGAGAAGGAATTCCAAAAACAACCAGCGACCCAACATGACTGGGTTGTTTAATCTAAAGGATTTGGATAATTCTCCTGTTTTTTTTCCCCCTTTGGGAGATTCGAATGCTTTTTCTTTCTTCCCCCCAATTTGCGGCAAGGAGCTGTATAATAAGAGGCAGTCTTTGGCGTGCTGCGGTTCGCATCTGTGACGGCTGAGGGAGGGGAGCCGTTTCCCTGTGTCTGCGCTGTTTCACCAGATCACGGAGGCACAGACAGAGGCAAAGCTGTTCCCCGACTGCCGCGGGTTATTGCACGTCCGCGTCTGACAGTGCTCTCGCTCTCTGATGAGTTTAATCTGAATTCTGGGAGTCACATCCCTGCCCCGTTGGCTGCGCTCTATACCTGATTGCAGGTTTAGCGGGAGAGTTGTTGTGTAGTGCCGTGGCAGACTAAGATTAAATGACAGGCCATAAAGGAGATGTTTAAAGTTTCAGTCTTCCAGAGCAGCGTGATTAAGTCTTATGTAAGTGGAGGTTTTGTTCTCAGCATTTGTTTTTTTTCTCTTCTTCTTTCAAGTAAGATTGAATAACAAACACTTTGTTTTATTTTGTATGTTAAGCAGTTGCTTTGGGGGGGACTGAGGCAAACATGATGCCATAAGGGTGAACACAGATTTATTTTCTTTATCTTGGAGTTGCTAAACTAGAACACCTACATAAAACGCTTTCAGAAATAGGGGTGATGACTGTTAGATTAACTGAGAGAGTGGCGGTGAGATTTCCCGTCACAACGTAACGTGTTTGGCTTAGTCACGGAGGCGAGCGCGGCGATTTTGTTTGTGTTTGCAGTCGGATGACTCAGTTCTTGCGGTGGTTTTCAGGGAGAAATAAGGTGTGATTACCGTGTGCTTGTGGCTGAATCTGAAGGCTGTGAGTTTAGTGGTTTGGTGTATAGACGGCAGATCAACATGTCTAGTTCTCTGGCAGTGACCGCCCCCAAAGGAGAAGAAATTCCCCTTCCTTACCCACAGTTTTCTGGCCTTCCCTGTTGGACTAGTCTCCACCTGCCACTGGGAGCCTGTTGATAACTACATTCGGCCCATTTCAGGATGGTGTGAGAGTGTTTTTCTGCTCATTATGGATACGTACAGCACAATCTTGTTATGAAAGATTCATTTCCTTAAAAACCCAGTTAAAGGCCTGTTCTCAGTAGGTTACATTCAGAGAATTTGGTTCACTTAGATTTCAGTAGCCAATTAAAGAAGAATTGGGGTTTGTGTGACAGGGCCTGTCACCAGAGCGGCCTGCAATTTCCCACAGACTCGTGCTGACTTCGGGGCCACTTTTCCCCAGCCTGTGATTCCTGAGCTCAGCGGCTCCGTCGTTCCCAACAGGCGGCCCAAAAGGTCGGCATTCGTCTCTCCAATTAAAACCCCTCGGAGCTTATCCACTGCCAACCTGAGCACCTTCAATGCTGTCATAGATTTACAGCACCCCGGAAATTAATTTCATAATTTCAATCCTAAATATGCAAAATGTATCCTACCAGTCATTTTTCTTTTTTATGGTTGAATAATAAAACTCTAGGGTGTCAGCTAATCTGGAGCCATAATTTTTAACTGCTGGTAGGAAACAGTGGTGCAGGACTCGCCGTGATTGAAAAAACAATGGCACACCGGGGGGCCTTTTCCTGCTGTTTATTTATTTATTTATTTATTTTTAAGGCCACCGGTGTGCCTGATTGGGTTTAATACGTGTCCTCGTAAAATACACGGGAAGCCGCCTCCCGTCTGCGGCGCGGCTCAAAGTGGAGCACGGAGAGGCCGGCTGAGTGCTCTGAACGCGATCAATAATTCAGAACTGCATGGAGCCTCGCTCACAGCGGCGCTCGCTCGCTCCCTCAGACGTTTGTAAACTGAATCCCTTCTCCCTCTGCCGCGCCGCTACCGACACATGTGCTGACGTGAGAATTTGTCAGATTGTTTTCTCTCTCTCTCTCTCTCCCTCCTTTTCTCCAAGCGGCGCCAGCAGGTGTGTGTGCTAGGAATGTGAGTGTGGAGGGTATGTTGTCTCAGGCTCTGATCGGCTCTGGAGACGGCAGCTCACTCTGGTTCCTGCCCCACCAGCAGGAGGCGGCGAGGAACTAAACTCTAGGTTTCCCAAGTCGAAAAGGCTACTCAGACCTGCCATAAGGGATAGCGAAACACTTCGGCCACCATCTTATGATTTGAAGTCATGTTTATTCGGCTTTATACACATTTTTAGAGGGAGAAAATGTGTGGAGTTGTAGTTTGTTGTAAAAGCAGCGCCAGTGCTGCAGCTAGGTCTGTTTTCTGTGGCCGTTTTGTCAGCTATAGACATCGCTGTAGTTTACCTGCAACAAGTGTCGCTGTGCAGAGTGCAGCTCTCTCCTGACATCTTCTTTAGCAAGACATGACAGAGAGGCAGCTACAAAGCCCGTGCTGGTGAATTTCACACCGCCGCTGTGCAGAATTTCCCACTGATCTTATTCCTTACTTGTGGTGACTGCATTTTCCACGTGCTCTTATCTTTCCACTGTGAGGAACTGAAAACAAATCTGATGTGATCAATATTTACATATGCGTCTTGTTTGACATTGAAAAAGGCAAATAAATATATAGATATAAATATCCCCACCTTATATAATTGAGGGTTCTAGAGACTCCTATTTCCTCTGCTTGAATTAAAACAGCTAAAGGTCTCATTTAAAAGTGATTTCATTTCTTTGACGTGATCTGCTCGGTGAACAGCAATACCCAGTTACAGATGCATGTACCTTTTCCAGAAGTTGATGTAGAGAAAGACCAGGAGATATTTAATGCAGTTATCAGCCTTAAATCCTGAAGGTCTGACTGGAAGTTACGCACTGCCCATCCAGACTTTAAGCTCTCGATGTTTTGTCTAAATGAGTGAAGCACGTTCTTAATAAGGTTTTATGGGATCTCACCCAGGTTTTCTCTCTGTGGTTCCTCTCGCCATCGCCAGACATCCTCAAGGATATCCGTGTAAGTGATAGACAAACCCTCACAGGCACATACACACGCGAGCAGCAAGATAGATGTTTTATTCATAAACAGATATGCAGTTATAGATGAATATTCATCTGTACTTATCAGCTGTCATTCCTGTCCTTTGTCTTGGTACTTATCAACACGGCACAATGCGTGCGCTGGTGTAAGCCCGTCTGCAGAATGCTAAGGTTCTGCTTTATTCTACAGATGTTTGAACTCCGTGTTTGAATTTATGGATAGGGTTGTAGAGAAGCACAAAGAAGGTGAGGTGAAAATTATAAATGCAGGGGTGGGTGGCTGTAAGGCAGTGCAGTGTGGGAACCGGAGATGAGAAGGGGAAATTGCTAGGAGGGAAAAGGAGATCTGTTAGTGGTCAGGCTAGAGCTCAGACTCGTGTAGTCAGCGATCCAAAACAAAGGGGAATCAAGTCTTTTATTTATCGGAACCTTTTAGAGGCTGAAGAAAAATGCATCTTCACTCAGATCTTTCTGATACTGCTAAACTCAGTGGAGAAAAAGCTACTAAAAGATCTTATTGTTTTTTCAAGCTGGAAAAAACATAAACATAAATAGTTAACATACCTAAAATAAATAGATGAAAAATTAAAAATGATCCTGTAATGTCAATTTTGATTGATTTATTTGTAAAGACTAGTTTGGCATGCGATAAATTGGAGCCTGTTTTGCATGGCGAGTTTTCCCGTCTGGTGTGGGGCGGCACGTTCCTGTCTTCCCCTTGTCTTTCTGCACAATTGTGCTCCCAGTACTGCAGATTTTTTTCTTCATTATTACTTTTTTTTGGTACTGAACAAAGGGAATAGTTTTGCGAAAGCCTGTCAGTGTTTGATGTGCTGCTTCACCTCCACGGCGCTCTGTGAGTGATCTCCTCGGAGCCTTTCCCAGCCCTATTAATAATGAATGCGCTGGCTGCAGGGGGAATCGGCTGCTCCTGGGCGGAGTCTTCTCCTGGGCGGCCGCTCCGCTCCTAATTGGAGGAGTGTTTGTGTGTCTGTGTGTGTGCATGAGCGCGTTTGTGTGAGTGCTGCTGTAAGCCTGCGTTTTTGTTTTTGTCTCCGTACACCCACCTCCATGCGTAATGTTATCTGATCTTGTCTGTTATCGTTTGTGTGGCTTTGCTCTCTGTATATTGGCACGTCACCACGTTTGTCTGCGTGTGTGTCTGCCTGTATGTGTGGATGCATTTTTCCTTTCCCCCCCCTTTGTATGATTGAGAGTGAAAGCGCGTGTGTGTTTTGGGAGTTTGCATGAGGGTTTGTTTTGGGTGTGTGTCAGTAATCCTTTGTGTACTTATGTCTGTCAGTCTGAGATCCCCATCCACTCCCCGACTCGGAGATAAATCAGCACTACCAGTTTTACTGGGGGGAAAAATAAAATAAAGAATACCTAAAACGTAAGACTTGTTATATAAAGATATCTCAGGTCACGCGATTACAGAGCGGAAAAGATTCAGCATGAACGATGCTGGATTTCCAAGTTTCCACATAGGCCTATGTAATTATATCCATGACTTCGTGAATCTGTCTTGAGAGCCACGCTGTCGGGCACAAGGCTTCTGAGTCATGTCTCAAGGCCCAAACGTTTGTATTCGTCTGCTCTACTTTTGTGTAACCCGAGTGTCAGGGCTGGGTGTTTGGGACGGCGCTGTCTGAGACAAAGCAAAGCCTCAATCCAAGTGACACTGACTCCTCCGTGTAGTAGCCTAAAGGTTCTTGAGACACAGGCATTTACATACTTCTCATAAATGCACAGCAGCGCCATATCTGGCCAAAAGCAACACAGGATAGTGTAACACATGCACACACACACACGCACACATTCTTTATTTTTATTTTTTCCCCGTTTGATCGCCATTCAACCTCTCCTTCTTCACACAGTTACTCATCCGAATTGATCATCCTTCACAAGGCAAGGGTCCACTTAAGAGTCTCCTACCCACGGTTCAGGTTTTCCTAACGGCTTCCCACTAGCCGCCTCCCGCACAGAGCCAACCCCCCACCCATGTGTAGCTGACACTGTGTGGCGCAGACTCCGGCATTTCTAATGGATTCATCTTGGTCGGTGCCGTATTGCTTTTTTAAAAATCTGTCTTATTATATATTAATGAAAAAAGTGATAGATCAGTGGTGCAGATAAGCAGCCCGGGCTCGGCGCTGGAGGTTCTCATATTATTATTGTTATTTTGATTTTATTATTTTTTTAATAAAGCCGGCTGGAGTTGCGATTAGATTGCCGGGGCTGATCTCCCATGCCCTGAATCGTGAGCCACAGATGCTCTTCCGGGGGAGCGGGCGGACTGGGGGTCTGTCGTGGCCATCTGGGAGAGGGGGGGTCGTGTCAAGTGGTGCCTGCCAGAGCCGTAAGGGGGTTTTCTCTTGTATCCGCAGGTCTCGCTGGCCGAGGACATCAAGCCGCTGAAGTGGTATCCGTCGGTGTACCTCCTGGTGTCTCTGTTCCCCCTCGTTAACAGGTAATACTCATAAGGAATCCACGGGACAGGATTGTGATTTATGAATTCATGAGGTTTGTATTTAGATGTCAAATAATAGAGAAACATGATCCCTGGACGCAGAGGTCAAGCAACCGAAAAAGGAGGACAAAGAAAACCCCAGATATGGTCGTACAAAAATAACAGACATTAATATGCCGGTTGAAGGCATTGTATTGGCTTGCTGGAAATCAACAACACACATTGTAGTATAATGTTAAACCCAAGCACAAGGCCCCAGTAGATTTCCACAAACCCTCGTCTGTGTGACCTTGAAGGCAACTCCAACGAACATCGATAAATGTGTTATTGTGAAAAGCCGGTTCGTACTGTTCTTGGTGTGTGCGGTGTGGAGCTAGAGATAATTAAACGACTTCAGGACACAGATCGTCTGTGCCTTGTGCGGCACGGGAAAGACGCACAGCAGGCTGAGAGATGCTCGGGGCTGCTGAGAAAGCAGGCCTTAGGATTTGATATGCACCTCCTATCGGGTGAATACCTATAAAGGCATACTGTTCCTCTTGGGTGATTTAGATTAGTTCTAATTATGTAATTGGACCAAAAAAAAAAGACAATCATGGTGCCAGGACGGATGAATAATTAGATGTTTGTATTTCCCTCAGCTTTGTACATCTGCGACGCTGTATTTTGCTTAATAGTCCGTGTATTTCTTTAGATCCGTTTTCTATTTTATTTTTTACTCGCATCTTTCCCCAGGCCTTAACATTTCACTCGCTTAAAAATAGATGGCGTCTGCAATGCCAAGTTTTCACGTGGGAATCGCAGTTTCCAAAGCAGCGTGCTCACTCAGACAGACAGTCGAGGGGTGTTTCCTCAAAGCAGAACCCGAGCAGAGATACCTCCATCAGCTGCCTGGCTGATTCTGCTGATGTCATCTATTCCTGTAGTTTTCTTCGAGCGCGGTGTGTTTGCTGTGCACACACTGTCTTTGGGATCCTTTTTTCTCTCTCTGTGGAAAGAAGCTAACACTTCTCTTTGTTACCAGTATGCCTTTTACTACCCCTTTACCCAAATAACCGATGTAATATCATTCCCAACATCCTTCTCCCGCTGCTTTGATTCGTGTCTCGAGTATTTTCATACATTTGTCTTTTGTGTGCCAGCGCACTGTGTTAGTTAGCATCCCCAGATGATGTGTGTGACTTGGAGCCTCATTCCCCATCCCGATCCTCCCAGACGGAGGTCTAGGTGAGCTCTCTGCTCTGTTGTGATTGCCGCGTTGAGTGCCTGGCCGAGGGGCTGCCTGTTTGTGAATATTAATAGTTCTTAGCATGCACAGTGCAGCCTCGCTTCCCCCCAGGGAGTTTGAGTGACAGGATGAAGGGTAACTAAGTGATTAGCTCCAGTGGCTCACTATTTATAGGCAAATGTTAATCCAGACTTAGGTCAATTGCAGGGTCACTGCTCCCCAAAGCCCCTGGCTGAGACACAGCCACCCAACCACCTCACTCCACAGCGCTGGTCGTCCGTACCCGTGTACTTGGTTGTACCGTTATGGGGGTCTGCGATTTTCCGTGCTCTGAGCGAAGTCAAAGATAGATATAATACAGCGTTAAGGGGGCCGAATAAATGCAAATATATATATTTTTTGTATTGTTCCCTGACTTAAACCAGAATGCATTGAATCATTTCGATATATATGTACGTGTTTTTCAGTGTGAGATTACCGAGATCAGCCGAGGTCAGGGAATTGCTTGAATGGCTGCACATGAAAATCATTGCGTTCCTCTTTCCTCGAGGCTGCGAGTGATTTATAGCATAAAGAAACACACACAGTGACATGCGAAAAGGAGCACTTAATACAAACACACGCACACAAGAAGCACACGGAAGCATACCCATATTGTGCCGCCTGCAGAGACGGTCGTGCACTCTCTCACACATGCAGACGCACACAATTATAGCCACCTCTCCGTCGCTTTTCAGACTCACACAAACACGTCCTCCTCTGCGTTGCCGTACAGAAGCTTCCTACAGATGTCTGTGTTCGTACGCTTGGGACTCCTTCTGAAGACCGCAACGAATTTTTTTCTGCTCTTCCTAACCTATTTGTTGTTGTTTTTTAAATGTGAGGGAAGTTTGAATTAATCACTTTTCATTATATAAATGCAATTCAGTCCCTGAAAATGAAACAAAGCAAAAAACCTCTTATCACTGCACACCCCCTCACTTGGCAGAAAAGTGTACATTAAAAGAATCGCTGTCCTCAACTCCTGACACGGGCCCTCAAAGACCCCACTTTTGTAGGTGTTTCCTGTCTTTCCTGTCAAAGTGAGAGCTTTCGGGGTCTCTGAATGAGTGGCGAACCGGCCCACGCGCACACGTCCGCAGACACACTCGCGCAACACACACTCCAGCAGGCAGCGTGTGTCCACAGAAGAGGCCACTGTTGCCGGTGATAGCACTGCACTCATATCTGGGAAACTGAATTTGATCAGAGGGAACAGCGGATGCAGTGCTAATTCCTCCAATCAGCTGCTGCTGTCTCTTTAATTTCACAATCGCAGCCAGAGCAGGAATTCTAAAGAACAGCAGGGGCTCCGAACAGGCTGAAAATTAACTGTGTAGCACCATCCTCCTTCCGTGAAAGAGAGAGAGAGAGAGAGAGAGCGCGGCTTAGCTTCCTCTATTCATTTATGAATCTGCCCTTTGGTGACAGTGCCATGAGGCACTCCGGAGAGCAGGCACACATTAGAAATGGTGGCAGGTGCCACACACAGAGCTGGCAGGGACGTCGCTCGGCTGTCGTCCTGTGCTATATCTGAGAAAAGGCTGTTCAGCGGTCAGACTCGGACTGACAGGTCTGTCTCTCGCTAGCAATTTGACAGATCGGGGGGGGGGGGGTTGTACCTTATTACAAACCCTGCTTGTAAATCTTGGACTGAGTGCTGTAAGACATTTTGTGTGAGTCAAGAAGAGCTCTTCGAAGTTAAGGCTCTTCGAATGAGATGTTTTGTGAAGTGGTGCGTCTTTTTATTGCCTTTTTTGTCCACGTCTTTTCTTTTTTTATACATAAATACATGCTGATGAACTGCAGGAAAGTAAAGGTTATATTAAACTGATGACTCAACAGCTGTCGCAGTAGTATGTACTTGCCAGTCTTTTCTTATCGTCCTGTATTTGTATGATTAAGAGTTTGAAATAGCCGATGCCTGCCGGTAACACACAGGAAGTGCGCCCACTCGGATGCACATCTCCCTCTTCCCAGTCCAGGAAGTCTCTTCACGGTTTTGTCAAGAAAAACGATCAGGTTGTGCGATGTTCAAGGCTGACTCTTGTGCTGACATTGGCAGGAGCTCTGGCCCTGCGTAAGGAGTTAGGCCACGTCCCTCTCCCTGCAGTAATTACAGGACTGGGCTTGCTTCATTAACACTGTTGTAGTTGTCTTTTTTAAATAACAATTGCTCATATCCTGAGTTTTGTTCCACAATAAGGGTGTTTGCCGTTAGGGTTAGGGCATTACTCTCAAGTATATGGTAATTTTAGCAATTATACACAGCTAATAACAGGTGAGAATAATTTTGCTCAGGTTGGTCTATTTCATGTTCATGTAGCATTTTAAGAAATGATACGATGTTGAATATGCAAAAATACACTCCTGGCTAAAAGCAGTCAGGTAATTGTCTCTGAATTCACTTAATGTACTGGCCAAGTTGTGTTTAATTAATAGGACCTGTAAATATACTTTAAGCAGCTGATTAAAGGACAAAGACGGACCTTAATCGTAGCAAACCAGCGTGACACCATTATGAAAACGTGTGTTGTGAGCGTTATATCACTATGAAAATGTCAATCTGCTTTTTAGGGAAAACGCAACCCTTTGTCCTCAGTGCCCCGCTTTACGCAGTTAATCTGCATTTGATTTATCTCCGAAAGCTCATCCCATGACTCATTAAAGAGACGTCGGACTACGAGGTCCCGTGGCCGGCACCCTGAGGCCACTCTGCGTAGGCTGGGGCTCCGGATCGCGGCCCCGTGGTGCCAGGCATTTCCCCGTGAGCCTCTCTCTCCCTGCCTCTCTCAGCCCGGTCCCCTAATGAAGCGCAATTTACAGGCCGGCTGCACAGCCAGCCACTCAACCTGAGAGCACTTAGACTCGCATCACGTCGGTCCTGGCCCGACACTGAACCCTCTGCCTCGCCAGCCAAGCACTGCCTCCGTAAATGTCTCAGACCTTGGGCTGACATATCCCGTTTTCAAAATATAAAGACTTGATTGCTCTTTTTTTTCCCTCTCTCTCCCCAGTCAGTAGACCTTCCTGTTAAAAAAAAAAAAAGCATTGACTCCCCCTTTCCTGATAACAACAACACCACCCTCCGCACCACCTCCACCTCCCCTCTCTCTCTCCCTTCCTCTCTCGCTCTCTCGCTTGCGATCACATCGAGTCTCAGGCCTCCCAAGCGTGTAAAGCTGTTGTCACGGCCCTGCAGTTCTGTTTGTGTGCCATTCGGGTGCACCAAAGGTCAGCTCTCATCAAGAGCGCCGGGGGATTATTTTCACAGTAATTTAGATGCAGAAAGCCCTCCTAAACAGGGCTTACGCACAGGATGAGGGACCGGGGCTGTGCAGCAACTAGACTGAGTGCCGCGTACACACATACACACGCACGAGCACGCACACACACACACACACACACTCGCTCGCTCCCTCTCTCTCTCTCTCTCGCTCTCTCTCTCTCTCTCTCACGCATACTGACAAACACATGCAAATTCAATACCAGCTGTTGGTCGCACGGATAAAAAATGCTTCCTTTTTTTTTTTTGCAACTGCTTTTTTTTTTTTTCTTCCCCCAACTACCCACCTACTGTGACAGCTGTTCATTACATTGTTTCCTTACGCAAGGCTCTCAGATTAACCCGTGCGGCGGTCCTCCCCCCTCCTTCCCTCCCTCTGCGGTGCCGCAAGCCCGGACTCGTGGCCTGACTCTCTCTGCCGTGCCGTTGTCCCGTGGGTTTCGACGCTGGCAGTGTTTCAGCGCTGAGGCACCAGGCTAATGCGTGTTAGAAAGTGCTCCACAAACTGGCACCATCGCAGAGGTGAGAGACGCGCGGCGGTCTGTTTTGATCTCAGCAGCAGGAGAGCTAAATTCTGTCGCCCAAAGATTGCATATTAATCTCCGTGGTGTTTTTTTTTCCCTCTAGGGGAATTACTCTGCTTGTATTCCCCCGGTTTTATCTTTTTAGCAGCCGCTGGTGACTGACGTTGTTTCGAAAGCGTTGGTAGCTGTTATAAATCACTTTCTGAAGTCAGAAAACCGAGCAGTGGGATCACTCATGGAAGGGCCGTACAAGGCTCCCTCCTCGACGGCCAGAGGGCACGCTCCTTTCATCCCACCCTTGCGACCTTTTACTTGGCCTCATTAATTACCTGATTACTATATTATATATAATTATCATTCTGCCACCTCAAACTCTTCCAGCCTTCAGCCGGGGCGTGATTTCTAATTCCAGCGGAGCAGTAAAAGTTCGCTAAGAAGCATCTGTCTTCTGGGCTGTTAAGCACTGTAGCGTCAGCAAGACTGAGGACAGTGTAATTGAGCAGCTATTGCAAAATTCTCATTTATTCAATTGTGTGTTTTTCTCCTTTTAGAAAAAAAAAATGCTAATGCGTCTTTGAAGTAAAACGCTTTGTGGATTCCTCTTTCATCTGGTAACAAACGTTTGCATGTCTGTTCTCATCCCTTTCCCCCAATCTTTTATTTATTTATTTATTTATTTTATTTTAACCACACTAAGTCCCCTTTAATATTCTACCAGATAAATGCCATTGCATTGCGGGATCTGTGCATAAAGAGTGCTGCAGCACAGATGTGTATCTTGTATGGGTGGAAACCGGTCTGTATTTTAACCGGTCCTGTGCGGGGGCTTTATCAGCCGAGCCTGACCCCCTCGGGACCTCTTGGGTGAAGGTGACTGTAAAACTCTGGTCCCCTCAGTGGGCTGCTAGCATTTCACACCATGAGCATTTTTTTCCCCCGACTTCTTTTTCCTCTCTCTCTCTCTCTCTCTCTCTCTCTCTCTCTCTCTCAGCAGCAGCCTGAAGCTCAGTCAGTGCAGAAGATCTTACGCCTTTCAGAAAATAATTTCTCGGCAAGGCTGTGAAAAATGAGGAACGAAGGCTCTGAGTGCTAGTAATTATTCATCTCACAAAGCTAGCAAGGATCGCAAACAGGTTGGGGGTGGGGGGGAGGGGTTTCCATTAACACACATCTCCCTCAGTTCGCTCGGCGTACAGTACTCTCTCTCTCTCTCTCCCTCGCTCGCTCTGCCTCCCTCGCCGGCTCTTTCTTTTCCTTTCTCTCTCACGCTGTCCATCTGCTGTGACCTCCAGTGTAATTTTCTCTGTAGGTGTAGACCCTCAGCCCCATATTGATTTTGATCATCGGCCCTTCCAACACAATAGCTGCGGCTGCTCTTTGTGTCGCCATTAAGACGTTTAGAGTAAGTGTGTGCGTCAGAGAGCAGCAATCCCCTCGAAGCCAGCGGCGCTCAACAGTTATTTTGTGCTCTTAACATAATTATTTTATGAACGCCAAAAAAAAAATCGGAAATGAAATGTTTCTACCTGAATTTGAGTGCAGATTTGTAGTCATAACCCAGATTCATTCGTGTTGAGTGAGTAACAATTTTAGCTTTTAGGGCAAGGCCACACAGGAAACAACAGCATGTTAATACCGGTCATCTCTCCCTCCCGTCCGTCTCGGGATGTGATATAAAACACGTCAGCCCTGTCTTAAAAGCTTCAGCCCTGTCACACTCCCTCTCTCACCTGAGCCTCTTTAACAGGTAGATCGTGAAGCAATCGGCCGTTTATGAGACGGTCCCTGATGGCACGTCTGAACCAGCGAATTCACTGGAGAGACGGAATTATTAGTCATGAAAAATTTAAGCAGGCCCGTCAAATTATAAAACGTGGCAGGGTGTAAATGATAGGAAGGCATTAACATCATGACTAGGAAGTAAGTAGCTGGGCTGTGGTCAGTTTCTACAAGAAGGATAACTGCATACTTATGAGAGTGTTTAATTTAAATTGCAATAAACATTACTTAAACATGAGGTTCAGAATTGAAATGGAGATGAAAAAAAAGAGAAGAATAAGTGATGGTAATTTCTCCTAAGCAGCGGTGTAATTGTTCGCATTAATAGTAAATATTAACGAATTGAGCAATGATCGGAGGAAGCCATGCAAATGCAGGGTAAAAACGTCGAAGCTAAAGGGTGAGGTAGCATATATTTTCCGGTTCAAAGGTTTTGTGATGTTAATTACAATGGTGCTGTCAGGAATTAGTTGCATGCAATGTCTTCCTCTGACAAAGAGCCGCCGATTCACACGTCAGATATCCGTTGCACAGTGCGTGGCGGTAATAAGCTCCAGTGACTGCGGCTCTTGGCGTGCCGCTTGGCAGAAGACGGCCTCTGCCTCGGGGCTTTCTCCCGCCTCCCTGGGATATAGTGGCCGGAGGTCTGCGAAGGCCCTGAACTCCCCGCAGCATCAAGCTCGTTATTTTTTATTTATTTATCTTTAATGAATAAAGAAGAGGTCTGCGTAGCCTTCCATGCACGTGCCTCCGCCTTTCATCGCCACTGGATACTCTGATTAATAATTGATGCATTGTCTATATTTAGACGCGGACCAACGAGGATGCGGCGCTTTTAAGTGATTTGGCATTTGCCTGTGATATCGCACGCCACCGCCGTCTTCAGCAGCTGAACCCCTCGCACACCAGCCACCTCTCTGTGTTGTGTACACAGCCGATCTCTTTATCTCTCCCACTGCTGGTATTAATAAATTATAGCAGCCGCACAACACTCCGGCAGGCTCGCAGTCTCGCGCTGGCTCCGTCATTTAAATATTCATCATTCTGGCTGCGCTGTTAGTCTTGGGCTGCGTGTGGCACGCTGTAACTTCCTCAGAGATAGATGCTGTTTAACAGATTAGACATGGAAAAATCTCCTCTGTTGTCTGTCGCAGGCCTAAGAATATAAGGCGGGTTTTCTCATTTGCGATTAACTGGATGCTTTCTTTTATTATCCCAGCCCCCGTTAGCATCCCTCCTTCGCAAATGTAGGACATTTCTTACGTTTTAATTGGCAACTTGGCCCAATAAATGGATGAGCTTTTTCCTTTCTAGGGTTGTATGAACTTCACTCAAACGTTTTACCTGTCGACGACTGAAATCATCAACAAATTCAACTTTCTTTGGCCTGTGTACCTGACGAGGTACAAGTGCAAACTGAACCCCCCAAACACTGTCTGTAGTAGAGCAAGTAAAACCTGCCTCTTTCACAGTCGACATTCTCACTGCCGCAGCAGAGGAAGTGAGAGATTATGAGCGCTGGGGTCAAATCTGTGCGAGAGTGAGACCGCTGTTTCAGGGGCTGCTACTTCCCTTCTGAAACGGCACCCACGGAGAGTGTGGTGTGCTGTTTGTCACCGAGACTGGCTGCCTCGTACACTTTTGTGTGTGTGTGTGTATCACCACTGGAAGTAATCTCCCCGGCAATAATACCTAGCATGAGTGGAGTTCGTCTCTGTAATCCAGCGCTCCTCATTGTGTGTCCGGTCTTCCTACTGCTTGGGCGTTAATCCCATTGGTTCCTGTCAGCTCCACTGAGGTGCTCCCTCTTGGGCGCTTAGTAACCGAACAGATATGCGTGCCGGCCACTTAGTGTTTGTGTCTGTGTGGGTGGGTATGTGCGTGCATCTGCGTGTGTGTGTGTGTGTGTGTGTGTGAACACTGGAGCTGACAGCGGCCCGACAATACTGCAGCTCTCGAAACCAAAGCGAGACGGAAAGCGAGTGCTTCCAGCCGCCTCTAGAATAATTTATGCCGCGCTCCAATCACACACAGATGTGCTCTGGGAACAAGGGAAGGAGTTGGGATCGGGACAGCCGGGGGGGAGGCTGGGGCGGGGGGGTGGCGGTGTTCGCTCCGAAAAATAGGAAGAAAGAAAAACAGCGACGGTCTGATGAAATGCTGGGCGTGTAATAAATTTCTCTGCGTCTGTCCTCGCCTGGACAGCCGCCTGTCAGCGCTGACCCCGCGGCGACCCCGGCTTTACTGATCAAAGGGGATTATGGTGCAGACTGCAGCGCTGCGAGTGTCGTCAGACAGCCTTGGCTGCCCCTGTGTTGTTAGTTCAATCCAGCTGTGCTTGCAGTGTGGCTGAGGGCGACGGCGCGGGTCTGATCTCAGCCCTGAGACGCTCAAGGAGAAAGGGGAATTCAGGCTGTCTAACACACTCCCTCACCTCCCCCCCCCCCACACTCTCACTCTCGCACACACACACACACACACACCGCCCTCGCAAGCTCCAAATAAAGAGCAGTCTGGAGCCCGTGCTGTAGTCAGTCAGCGCTGTCTGTGCAGCAGACGCAGGTAGGGGAGCTTAGGGCTGCCGTGCCACAGCGGAGAGATAAGCAGGCGGACAGGCTGAGCGGCAGCGAGACTGGGGAGGTGGTGACAAGTGGCTGGGGATTAGCGGGGCTCGAGGCTTGCTGTGGGAGGGAGAACAGAAGCAGCACAAACTGTGTGCAACCTGCAGGAACTCTGTGATGCACAACACCAGTGGGGTTTGTGCCAGAGTGGAGCCCCTTTATCATGTATTTATTCATGTTTGTTGTCGTTTTTTTTCCTCCCAGTGATTTTTTTTTATTTGTTGTTGATTTTGTGGTAAGATTTTGAAAGAGTGAGCCTTTGGTAGGAAGGGGCATCCATTTAGAAAAGATGGGTGAACACAACCAAGAGTAAGGTGATCTTTAAAAAGATGAGACATTAACAGATCAATAGGAGAATGAATGTTCAAAGCCACACTGCACACAGAGCGCCATAAAGAACAGAGGACACCCCTGTAGTCAGATGCCTTCTGTTCGTCCCAGAAAAACAAGACCGGTGGTGCTATTGTGGAGACGGAAATCTTTTATATTTATAGCACATACAGCTATCATATAGGCAGTTCATCTTTAAAAAATGCACATTGAAAACAGAGGGATTGGATTTTTTTAATCTTAACTAGGGCTGATTTCTCCCATTAGTGCCAGAGAAGTCTTGACGAATAAGAGTTGGGCTCGTTGAAAAAGCTGGTGAGGCTTTTATACCGTCGGAGAGATGAATGGATCGAGAGGTTCAGCGAGTGCGTCGTAAACGCAGGAGCCGAGACTCGAGAGTGTGGAAATCGGGCCACGGTGTGCGTGTGTTCAGAGCTGAGTGCGCTGTGTGAGCCTCGCCGCGTAGGAGAGAAAGAGAGCGGTAGAGAGAGAGAGAGAGGTGAGAATTACTTTAATACGCCAGGAGACTCCTTCCCTCCTCTCACACCGGCGCCGAGCCTGTGTGTGTATAAGAGCTCTCGAGAGGCCCGGCGCGAGAATAAAATAAAGGCACAGAGATTGTTTTCTACAAATAACCTGTTACGAAACAAACAAGCCAAGAATTTCGACTGTAGGCTGGGACTGGTGAAGTAAAGCCACATTAATTTGTGTATGGAGAAAAAAAGAGTCCTACTGTTGAGACAATACAGGACCTTTCACTCAAGGCAAGCTGGCATTGGACCGAGGCCTGCGGGCCCGAGTGTGTGTTCCCTACGCCACGATAAAGGATTGGGCTCTTGCAGGTGCTGCCGGTTGAAAGGATTAAAGTGCCGTCCCGTCACAGCTGCGCGGGGATTGGCGCTGATAGAGACAGATAGGGGCTAACCCTGCTGTAAAGCTCTTAATACAGCCGGTGTGATGTGAAGGGGAATGACGCGCGATGCGTTGGGCTGTCTGTAATCGAGGGTATTGGGTTTCTCAGCTCCCCGATGAAGGTCTGTGATGTGCGGCGCAGGAGAGGGGAGGGAGGGGGAAGGGAGGGAGAGAGAGAGAGAGAGAGATGGTGACAGAGCAGGGCCCAGGGGAGCGGCATCATTAATGAGGAAAGTGTGCGCGCTGTGAGAAGGCCCTGCCCGCGCTGTGCGCTGAGACATGTATCGAGTAGCACGGCGGCCTCCTACAGCAGCAACCTGACACTCCTAACCCCCTGTTTACCGCAGTTTAACCCTTGCCCTCCCACTGACTGGAACGCAAAGAGAGAGGCCGTCTCTCTCACGGACGTAAACCAGGACTTCTTTGAGTACAAAGCACACAGAGACAAGGACCTTAAAACAAACTCATTATTTTGTGTTTTATTATTCTTTTGTTCAGGGGAAAAACACAGCCCTGGCCTTCTGGTTTGCCACTTTGTCCTTTTCCTTTCTACTGCAATCTTCTAGCTGTGCGAGGGGGGGAAACGGGGTTTTGTGTCTTTCCTTTCACGTTGGCTGTTTTACTGCTGCAGTGCGGAGATGGAGAAAAGCTCATCTTTCTTTCTGGCATCGAAAGATTAGTATGTATATGAATGTAATAATATGAATACTTATTCATGGAGCACCTCAAGTACTTTTTCCTGACCCGAGACTTTTGCACGTGGGAAACATTTGTGACCAGTCTGTAGTGATTTGAATCGGCGTCCATCACAAAGCTTTAGATCTCTCTCTTTCTCTCTCTCTTTCTCGACCTCCCTCTCTCTATCTCTCTCTCTCTCTCGGCTTACGGCAGGGCTCGTGCTCCTTCCTGAGGGGACATCTCCTCTGTCCTTGAAGGGACAGAGCACGGGTCGCTCTTCAGCTCTGTGGTGTCAGCACTGTGTTCGCCCTGGCGAATCCTCAGTCGTCCCCTTCAGTGATGAATGTGAAATCACTACGGAGAACCTTGGTTACCTAAGTGTTTACATACAATAATTCACAATATCAATCACCACAGACAACCCCCATTAAGATAGGAAAGTGATTTTTCTCTTTTGCTGCTTTGTTTGGGAGGTTGCTGGGGTCGTGCCTTGTTCTGATCCGCACACATTCGTACTTTGCATTTTTCATTCAATCTGATTAATTTGGCCGATAGAACAATTACGACCTTCACTGACGTATCCCGATGCCACTGGAACAATGCTCAGCGTTGTGTGATGCTCTGTGCAGCAGCCAGTGAAAAAGGCTTTTGAAATCGCTTTTGTTTTTGTTCCCGTAAAGAACTGAGAAGCCTTTTCCTTGTTGCAGCTGTATCCAAGGGAAGGCGTAATGTTTGTGATTATTTTTTCTAGCTTGGAGTCACGACAGAATAATAAGTAGGCCTCTTTGTTTTTGGATTTTATTGCGCTGATTGTCTGTCAGAAGCTCACAGCAGATTGTTCTGCAGCCTCGCAGTGAAAAGGGGAAAATTGCGCTGAAAAAAAATTAATGCCAGCTTAGCAGACAATTCCACCGAACCTCGGTCCTCTTTCCCCAGTAATGGAAGAGTTATTTATTGAAATGTTGTTGTTTTTGCACTAGTCAAAAGGTGTAGTTTCAGACCCAGTGATCGCAACACCAGCAAGTGAGACACCAAAACAGCAGTGCAGTTTGTGGCTCAGGGGAAAGGGCTGTTTAAAGAACGGAAGAAAGGTATCGCTTAAGTATCCGCGAAGCCACGGCGCACGTTTTGAAATTGTAGAAAGGTTTTCAAAACCCCTCACAGGCGCTCGTCTGCCGCTGCTATGCAGATGGTAGAACTTAGATTAAATCTCCCGCTTACTGACAGCTTCGCAATTAGTTGCTTGAACCGAAGAATGATGCAAATTAGCCCCTGACATTCGCAGGCATTTCACTGAGCAGGCAGGAAGTCGTCGGCGTGGGCCACGAATGCCTCATGTTCGCACGGTGCCGTGTCTGATTGTGAACATTACTTCAGATCTATCTGTGCGCGGTTCCCTTCCTTTCTTTATTTCCTTGTTCCTCCAGTCAAGTGGATGTTTTCTTGTCCCACTGTCTCCACCAATTGAGGGATGAGATCAGGAGCTTTATCCTGCTGCCCTGACTTTCCTAGGACCCTTGTTAGTCAGAGTTTGTGAGATAAGAGTGTGCGTTGGCCCAGTGTGTCACCAAAGCCAGCGTGACACTAGTGTCACCCCGGCTCAAACCAGCTACTCGCAGTAGCGTTTTACTGCTGGGGCTGCTGCTGTTGTTGTTGTTGTGGCAGTGGTGGTCATATGCTTTTCATACACTGTGGATATTTCCTATTAAATCGCACACATTAAAAGCACGTTGAGGGGGGGAAAGAGCATAAACCTGTTATTTAGTTTATTTCTCCCATTTGGCGTTATTTACCACAATGCTAAAGCCCAGCTCTGCGACTGGGCCTGCTTCACTGCTCGCAAACGTGCCGGATACAGAGAAGCGCTGTTGCGGTGCTGCAGATTTATCTCGCCTCTAATAGGAAGTGAAACGCATGTGAGCAGCGTCTGGCGTGCCTCACTCTCTCTCTCTCTCTCTCTGATCGGCGCCATCCCCGGCTCCTCGCTGCCGATTTAGACGTATCCTGCTCCCGTGCAGAATAACGCTGTTAATAAAACATCCAATGAATACTGGAGACAGTAGCCCATACAGGCATTAATTTAGAGTATTCTGTGTTCAGTGCTTCAAAGCATTATTAAACCGTTTATTTTCAATTTTTTCCTCTCCTTCTGAACTGGCCAATAGATTGTGTGTCTGCAAACCTGGCCAAGAGTGGAAATTATTCAACGGCAAAGCCTTCGATTTTCTGGTTTCCCTGTTTCGAATACTGAGCCCCCCAGCCCGTCAGTATTGCTGTGCAGGGCCGTGGTCACCCTGCCCTGGCAGCTCAGACTAGGGCGGCACTGCGCCCCCCCCCCCCCCCCACCCGCTGCTCCTGAAAAGCTGAGGAACAAAGCAAGCGAAGCTGAGAGGCACACATCCTGCTGTCCTCTCCAGAGGGAGGCCCATTGTGAGAGCCCCGGCCAGCAGTATGTCATGCTGGATGTCTCCACCCGCCGTAATAGTCTCTTAACCACCGAGACAGCGTGTCCTTGGCTGTGCCGTGCCACAGCTCTGGGAGACGAGCAGAGAGCCGACGTGTCGAGCGGATCCTCCTCATGACCGCCAGCGCCCCAGGCACGGGGTTGGCTATGTAGGTCAGCTGTGACTTTCCACTTACCCTCGGCACATACGTAATGAGAAATGCATTTACTAGCGGAGAGAAATAACACGGCCAAAGCACGGCAGGAAAGTGGCCTGTTACTCTTTAAATCTATATGGAAATAGCCTAGCCTGCCTCTATGAGTCTGTAGTCCTCTCCCTGTGCTGCCGTGCGGGAGCCGTGACCTTGGAGAGACGCTGTGAAGGTGTGCTGTTGAGGGCCGGGCTCGGGGTCGCACCTTGTCGGTACACACACAGCGAGAGAGCGGCTGCAAAATGAGAAGAGCCTCCTTAACAGACCCTTGCTTTAGCTGCAAAAGCTTTTTAGCTGCAAAAGCTTCCTTCGTATTAATAGCCATGAGGATAAATTAGTTGATTCTTTTTGTATTTTCCTATTATTTTTATTATGTATTATTGCTTTGTTTACCTAACCTTTAGACTGACATTGCAGACACAGATGCACCCTTTCAAAATGTCTGGAAAGATCTTCTGTAGAAATAGGAAGGTCTCCTGCATTTTTAATGGGATCAGATCTTTTCGCTGGACATAATGGAAATGGTGACTCACAGAGGGCTGTACAAACAAAGTGGATTTATTAGGGCCATAACAGGGCGTGCGTGTTGATCCGAGAACTGCACTGATTACGACACGGGACGGAGATTGAAATCTTCGTTTCTGAAAGACGAGTCTGTGCAAAAAAAAAAACGATCTATTATATTTAGACTTACACACTGTAATGTAGTCTGTTTTTGGGGGTATTCTTCATGCTTTTAATGCAATTCTGGTGTGGGTCCCAATGCACAGTGCAGCGTTTTATGAAATATGGGCATGACAGGATTTCCTCAGCAGTAAATTCAGTCTGGGCTCTGAACGAGACGGGGAGAGGTGTGCACAGTTGTCTGCTCGCAGTGGGGGGGCTACCTGAAACGAACACACGGCTCCTTGTTGGCAGGAGGCCACAGTACAAGTGGCTCCAATTAGTAACTTAGCAGGCAGTCTAGCACGCGGAGGCCACCTCATCTCTTTAATGGCAATCACTCCAGGACAGGGTTGAAGCACCTTGGCAGTGCGCTCTCAGACTGCGCGCTGCTCACCGGTGCCTGTGCCGTCGTGACTTGTTTGTTTTGTGTGTGGCTCTTAAACGTGGGTAAGTAAAAGCTTTATTTTGACATTTCGGGAAGATTGCCAGTTAAGTTAAATATACCTAATGCAGAAGAATTGAATTGGTGGTGTGAAGAATAAAATAATTTGACTCCAGCCTCATTTTGCTAAATGTTTGTTTATTGCAAAATAATTCCATTTTGATCGTGCCATGAACCTCTGGGACTGTAAAATGAATGAATGCATTATACCTGCAGCAGATTTGTATTTTTGGCTCTGTTTCTCCCGTGCTGCTTACTACACACTAATGTTTATAAAGGTGGCCTTCAGGCAGCAGTGATGGATTGGGCCGCCCTCCGCAGGTTCAGCACACAACGGCCTCGGCTTTCAGTGCAGGGTGTGCAGACGATGCCAATTTGTAGATAAATGCTTCTAAACTAACCTGTTTAAAGAGGAAAGGTTCGACGCATTTATCCAATGTGAAGACAGATTTTGTGACTTAATCGAACATGAATTATTAAATAATATTGTAATATGTAAGATTTTCTGTTGAATTAACGTGGCTATATAAGCTGTATTACTGTATTATATGTAGAAGAACAAAGGAAAGTTTGTTGGTTTTTTTTTGGGTGAAATGCTATTGTATCAACCTATCCATGTGTATTAATCTCAGAAACACAATTGTAATGTTTCGCCTGAGGGCAAAACTGTGCCGAGATGTACCCGAAGTGGCAACCTGTGAGATCGTAAAGGAGTAGAATAAAGATTTAAGGAAAGGGAAGCCGTCCGCATCTCTAATGCTGGAGTTTTGCATATTTAATGGGATGAACCCAGGGATAAACTAAGGTGCAGTTAAGAGCATTATCCTAATTGCTCCCAGTGGTCCCCAGCAAGTCCTGTTGTGCTGAGTGTGTTTTGTTGCTTATTAGAGAGGTGCCCGTGCCCTCAAGCTCACCCTCTCTATTTTCCTCACCTTCCCTCTGATCCCCCTCTCCCTCCCTCCCCCTCTCTCTGGGTGAGTAAGCGGTGCAGTGAGGCCTGTCCTCTGTTTTCCTCCTCAGGCTCCACAACGCCTTCTACCCTCAGCACCCTGTCTTCACCCTGACACTGCTGCACGTGCTCTCAGCCCCGCTGCACGGCCTGGCCAACGCCTTCGTGTTCGGGCTGGACAAGGACACCTGGAGCCAGCTCAGCTTCACGGGCATCCAGGTACGGGGAGAGGAGTGGGGGGGGGGGGGAGGAATGATCCTCCTTGCGTATCTCCGGAGCTCAAAGCAGCTGCCTGCTGATCCCATTTAGACTCCGACGCAGCCTGAAAGCGCTGTGATAAAATAAAAGCCCGTCGCTGCCTCCGGAGCGCGCAGCAGCGAGCCGTTCAGGCAGGCCTTTTATCTGGCGTGCGGAGACTGGAAATGCAGAGAGCTGCGATATGAACTCCTGGCAGGAGAAGCCCTTTGAAAAGCAGCCCTGCTCGAATCCGGCCATGCGGCACCGACACAAGCACAGGCAGGCGGCCGGGGAAAGCGCGCCGTCAGAAGCTGCCGTTGTACATTGCTGCAGGCTGAGTGGCTCATTGATTTTTTTCTTATTTATTTTTTTTCCTCTTCCCTTTTATAGGGGTGGGGGCTGTTTTCTTGCTGAGCAGGGTGAACCACAAAATAAATTTAGAAGTCATAATAACCGATAGAATAACAGCGCCTGGCACAGAGCTGCGAGTGAAAGGCGGTGCGGTCAGGTGATTGCAGCCTCCAGCTCCAGCCGGCCTCCGAGTCCTGGTGTCGGATTTCAGACGCGGCCCCAGACTCGCCGTGCTCCCCCGGGGCTTGTCAATCCCAACCCAAACACCTGGAAATACATGCTCTCCGCAGACGGGAAGCTGGAGATGGCGAGCGCCTGTTTAAAATTTATACAGCGTAACTTACATTAACACAGCGAGGAGACGAGCTCTCCACTCTGTCGCCAGATAATGAGGACGGGCAGGAGACGAGTGTCAGGTCACACATTCCTCCGCCGTCTCCTCCCCGCCCGGCTCGTCTCGGTTTTTGCTGCTGCCCCCGCCAGTGTAATCAAAACCCTCTCGGCGAGAAACTATTCTAATATTATCGTAACTATTCCGCTCAGATCCACAGATAAGGAGGCTGACGAATGCGGGGTTTGTGAGGCGGCCCGTCCCGAGCAGGAAAGGCTGGGAAATTGTTTCTCAGAGATTAGCAACAGCCGGCCGGTGGAATCAGATTTGCTAGAGGAGAGCGCTAAAGTGCACGTAGCTTACAGCTCTAATCCCAGTCATTTGCTCTCTTGTATTTACATTGATCCACTTGTTTTAGGTTCTACGACTGTCAATCTTCATGGCTTGCTTTGTGTGTTTGTGTGTGTGTGTGTGTGTGTGTGTGTGTGTGTGTGTGTCCTTTAATTATGCAGAAGTCTTAAATCCACCCTCCGTCCTCTTCCATTCCTGTTGATGCATCTCGAAATGAAATGTCGGCGTCCCGCTCTTCGAATCCGTCGGCACTTGCATCTTTTGACAGCTTAGTTTAGCAATACGTACAACCACACGCCATCCCATGTCTGCAGCCGGACGCATGGCAAAGCCTCAGCCCGGGGCATCTGTCGTGATACAATAAGGCTTCCGCCGAGCTTTCAAAGACAATGCAGAAGGATCAAAGCCAACGGCGTGCTTTATTTCGGGATCGGCCTTTTCTGTCACGATTGTGGCGGCACTGACACAGACTCGAGTCCTTCACAAAGGCTTTAGCACATTAAACCATGCGAATATTTTGTGTTTGAGACTGAGAAGGCTTTCCTGTATATATATCCATGTTTTAAATGTTTTCCTTAAATACTTGCCTATAAGATTAGCTAGTGAAGGGTGTGTGTGTGTGTAGTGTTAGTGTGCACGTACTTTTTGCAACCAGGAGGAATGTTGTTCAAGAAAAAGGCCTGCCTTTACGGTTAAAGACCGAGCTCCGTGGTCGTGCAGACATTCCAGCCATTAAATAGCTATATTTAACATGCCATTACCCCAAACACAAACGAGGTGATGCACAATAGCTGGTTATTACACATGCGGGGTGTTAAATTGCAGGTGGCCTTAATGGCGACAGTGGAGGCCGTGTTTACAGTCTCTGTGGTGCCGCAGAGCCGGGAAAAGCGTGTGGGGCTCGGTGACCTTTATCAGAAATGTCAGCAGAGATTGTCTCTGATTAATGCGGATTTATGTAAAGTGGACACGCTCTTAGGGGGAGGGAGGTGCGCTGAAGTCAAAACACGAACGCGCTGCTCCTCTCCGGCGCTGTGCGGTGGGAGAGAGCGCATAATCACACTGCATTATGCGCTCGTCTGTGGACTTACACAGGGAACACTCCGCTCATTCATCCATTCATTTCTGTTTAGAGATGTAAATGCCGCGTTGCCCTACTTGCTCCACTCTCTCCACGGCGGCAACGGCAAAGTGTGCCGCGATTAAACCTCCCGTTCGACGCAGACATCAGACGCCGATCAAGGGGCTCCGTTTAGTTTCAGTCAATTAAAATCTCCGCTGTTATATCACCGCTATCAATTAATACCGCGTCGCTTCTGAAGCTTGCGATGAAGGAGACGCCAAACACATCATTTGCGATACTTGAATACGTTTTTTCCCCTCACATGATCGTCTCTGGCGTGCCTGTGAACGCCTGGTGAATAAAAGGCACTTCTGATTCCTCCTGGCAGCACTCACACTGTTTCACTGCTGCCCACACAAATAAGGTATCAGATCTGGGAGCCGCTGTGAGGAGAATTCTGCCTCAGCCGTCTCGTGGGCTCCGGGGTCTTTGATATTGTTTACCGTTCGCGTCAAGAACTTCCTTTATTCTCCGCGTCTTCCGTGTGCCGCGCTGTCTTCGGACTGTTAGGACGGCACGTGATTTGTGTCCTCCTTAGAGGCGGGCAAGGAAAGGGATGTTTGCCTGTACGGAAGGGAATGGTTCTCTAGCGTGTGACTAATTTGAAACATACAAGCAATCACGGCAGCGCGCCCATTAATTCATGTTATTCCTGAAGGAGCTGCTTCGTGTCCCCGAAACCGAGGTTTTCTGTGCGGACGTTGACTCTCTGTGGTACGATCAGTAGACACGCTCTTCTGCAGACACCTGCTTAAACCTGCTCAAACAGAGAAGCAGCTTCCCCTCGCAGCGCTGGCTTTCCCTCCCACCAACCGAGAGATCTTGTTTTGCGGAACGTCCTTTAAAACAGGGTTACAGTGGGGCCATGGGGAGGGGGAGGGGGTGTGGTTTGGTGGGAGGGTCCTGGGGGGCACGTGAGGGGGAGAGAGGGGGCTCGTGACCCCCAGCTGACCCGGCTCTGTTTCCCCGTGTCTCGTTGCAGCTGGCCCTTCGCTCACGCTTCTGCGACCGGACGCAGATCAGGGAGTACCACCCGGGGGCCATTCGCTACACACCTGCCAACCAGGGGGGCTTCTCGGACTCCGACGACGACGCCACGGTGCTCTTCTACTCCCCGGACATGACTCTGAAGGACAGAGGGCCCTGAGGAGGCTGGCACCAGAGAGAGCGAGAGAGAGAGGGAGGGAGGGGGAGAGAGAGCGAGAGAGTGGCCTGTGCACAGCAGCGCACGGGAGGACAGCCAGGGAGACACTGGAGACGAGCTGTCAGCCTCCATTATTAATTCCCAGCTCTTAATATTTAATGTCATAAAACTGCAGCTCCCCACGCTGCTGCGGAGTCATCAGACATGCAGAGGACATATCAAGCTGAGTTCCGGAGGTGGGAGGGGGGGGGAGGTAGAGAGAGAGAGAGATGGAGCGAGAGGAGAGGAGAGGAGAGGAGAGGAACAGTGCTCTGTCCGTAGCTCGCCGTGATTGGAGTGGTTTGAAAGAACATGTTATATTTATTCCTGCAGTATTTTGGTCTTGTTTACAATGTAAAGTATCGTCTCGCACGGCTGCGTTTTATACTGTTACAGACTGTGTCATATTATGTGCTTTATTTTTATTTTGGTGTGCATACAGATATAAGCATGCAACCCTGTATTCCTCATATTTATATACTTATATTTTTATATGCTATTTATCGCACGGACGCCTCGCTCCCGTGGCAGCCCCAGATCTCACGCTCGACTCGAGGCGCAGGGGGTGTGGGGGTGAGAGCGGCGCGGCCTCCCGGCGCACTGACCCCGCACAGCTCGAGGCAGCCCGTCTCACCTTGTCGGCAGCCGTCGCTTCCCCGCACAGCCGCCCACAGACGAGCCTGTCGGCTTGATGTAGCTGCTGCCGCGCTGCCTGAGACACGAGCTCTGTCAGGAGACACCTTGACGGGCTGTCAGGCATCGCAGCTGCCGCGTGATTGGCAGGCTGTTAGAAGCCGCGGCGGAGGCGCGCGCACACAGACGGCGGAGGTTTGAACTGGAAGGCGTCGAGCTGACAGCCCCACACCTCTGTACATGACCACCCCCCCCGGGCCTCCTGTCGTCCTCCTGCAGTCCCACTGGAGGCTGGTCGGCCTCAGGGCACCGCACCATCCAGCAGCACTTATCCAGCACCTGACCCTTCCACTCCAGAGCTCTGTCCCGCTCTGACATCATCGCTCCCTGACCCTTGACCCCTGGAGTGTTGGTCTTCAAAGACTCGGCCCTGGTCAGACAGGAGCTCGGCCGTCCCTTTCACACCCTGCCCTCTGTGGACGCCTTCCCTGGAGAACAGCAGCGATATCCAGTAGGTCTCTGCGCTGGGTCTGTGTTTGAACTCCTTAGATTGGTTTAGACTTCATCATTTAAATTGTATACCATCAAATAACGACAATAAAAGCAGTTTATTCATTTTGCAACTTTGTTTTCTTTGCTACAGTGGTTTGGTCTCGCTGACTTATACTGTCATAACAATCATACAAGTGAGCAATTCTGTGTGTGTGTATGTAAAGCAAATAAAACACCCTCACACACACGTTTATATGTATTTATTTTATTATTTTAACTATTGTTTTGGACACAAGATGGCAGCCTTAAGAGAAGGCACGCTTCCAGCCCGTCCTCTCCCTCCTCACACCTCATTACGCTCCTAATTTACACATAACGCTTTCACATGCCAGTCCATTACTCATTCGTGGAGAACTGATCGAGTTAAAACCGCCTTCGCCAGCAGCCTCTCCTCACACACGGCACTGTGATTTCCACGGGCTGCCATTCGACTGCGGCATATGAAATAAAGCCCTGTTTAGAGATATATAATTGTTGGAGCCGGATCGAGACTGTAACTCTTCTTTAGATGCAATAAAACAGTTTGGGGGTTTTTCCCCCCTCTCCGAGAGAATAACCCCCAGGAAAATCTCTCTCGCCCTGCCTTATCGGCCCTTAATCCCTCATCTTTTTTAATGGGGGCGCCGGTGCAGCTTTATTTTTGTTTCCTAGCCTTTTTATGCCGAAAAAGAAGTGAAACGCAGGTGCTGATGGAGGTACAGATTAATGCAAATGAACAGGAATTAACAAAATCGGGAATTGTTGCTTTTTTTTCCAATGCGCTTTCTACCAAGCAATTAACACTGGGACGTATCTTAAGTGTAAATTGATGTTTGTTTTCATCTATCTCCAAACACATTGTTCCTGTTGGTGCTGTTGCTGAATGTATTATGCTAATATATTAATTTTGCTCATACTGGCATGCATCGCAGCAGACCGACACAAATGTGTGTGTGTGTGTGTGTGTGTGTGTGTACAGTGGATTTTGATTTCCTTCATATATATAATATAAATATGAGTTTGGCAAACTGTATCTGAATCGAGATGTTTGTACAACAGTTTCCGTGGTTCCTGGTCATACGCAGCAAACCCACATAAGCCGAGCTGCGACGCGCTACTCTTTTGGCTGCTCCTCTCGGCCCTCCTCAATCTAACCTCTAATAAAAGAAATGCCCAAATCTGTCCGGTCGCCGGGATGTAATCAAGTGTGTGCAGCAGCCGCGGTGTGCGCAGGATAATCGAGCCTCTCCGTCATAGGAAGGAATTATTCCTCAGTATCGCCGCCTGTGCTGTAATTGGATACAATTTAACATGCGCAGCCCTGGCACGCCGTGCGCTCCGAGGCTGCCACAGCCCGGCCTGGCCGCTGGATTATTTTTCAGAGCTCGTAAAAAGAAGCAGCACGGCCTCCCGTGACAAAGGGATTAATAGGGGGTCTGGGGAGATTGGCGTCAGCTGTGGGAATTAGCCAGGACCTGGTGCATTACAGGTTAAAAGACAACAACTGGCAGCGACGGCGCGGCGGGGAGAGCATTTTAGATTGAAGCCCACCGCCGGCCACATGTGAAAGACGGCTCCGAGGGGCTGGGCTGGGCTGCCGCCTCGTAAACTTCCTCTTAAACAACAGGAACTGCTCGTTAGCGAGGGGGAGGCAGAGCCGCGGCCTGTGATGGGAGCCGGGCTGGCGGGCAGCAGTGCGCACGACTCCGGGCCGCGGCGCTGCTCGCATCAGGTCGCTGTCACGCTTTGTGGCCGCACTGCTCGACAGAGGTATTTTGTTCTGCCCTGGCTTTTTCCCCTCCTCCCCCCAGTGCTGCTTTCAAAACAGAAAATGCAAAACACTTGGTCAGTACAAGTGCCAGTTCAGTTTTGTGCGCAGCTTTGCATTTTGGCACAGATGTGAGCCTACCTACACACCGAGGCCACCACAGAGAGGAGGCTCGCCCTTCACACATAATCTCTCCATCAGACTCTGTGCGGACCACAGCGAAACTTGGAAAGCATTCAAGCGGGCAGAACAATAAAAACAGTTTCTCGTTGAATTAGTTTTCACTTTTTTTTTCTGTATCATTTTAAAAGCAGCGGATGCGCAGACGTGCCTGGTTTAATGCGCATCGGCTGTTTTAATTTCGGGTTCAGTGCCGTGCCTGCTCGGTCTCGTCGTTACTGCGGGTGAATCGGCCACGATTAGTAAATCCCCTCATACGGCCGCTCAGACAGCCTTCATCCTGCTCCTTTCCCCCTGGGTGTTTTTCTATTTGATGTGACTGTTTTTGTTTTGGGAAGCAGGAAGCCCAGACAACCTTATCGGCAGGCAGGCGGACGGCTGGCTGACACGGCGCCCCGGCCCCGGCCCTCGGTGTCCGCAGGATGGAGGGCTCTCCGACTCTGCGGCTGGGGACGCCTGCGCGCCGCTTCAAGTGATAAATGCGCCGTGAGCTTTGCACCCCGCAGGTAGGCCCTGCTGTTGGGGCCGGGGAAATGAAAAGAATTGCCCCCTGAGAGAGCAGCTCTGTGCCACAGCCCCTTTGGAGGGAACAGCGGGAGGGAAGGGAGGGCAGGCCGCAGCGCTATAATCTCGGAGATGCCCAGTGTGCACCGCCAGCCTCCCTGCAGCCGCCCAGCAACACAGACGCTCTCGCCTATACATATTTCATTCCCCAGCTCCTCATTATGCGTCTCTGCTTTCAATAGATTTGAAGCGCTCTCGCCGTTTATATCTGCTAACCATCCTCGGCGTGTGTGTGTGTGAGAGAGAGAGAGCGCATTTGTGTGTGAGAGAGAGAGAGAGCTCTTCTGCATTAAACCCAGTAATCTCCAGCCTTACAGTACCCAGGGGGCAGATATCACTTGTGAAGGCCAGGCTGTATGGTAGGGACCAATAATGAGCCGCGCTGAGCACTTACTGGAAGGAGGAATCCTGACACAGTCTTGGGTGTACACTTTTTTTTTTTTTTTTTTACGAGAGAGGATTTTTCAATTATTTACATTAGTGTACAGATTTTGTGGTCCAAATGAATGCATCAAGGGCATGTCAAACACTGGATACAGGGGAGCTCGGTGTGTGAGTGAGCGAGAGGGAGAGAGCGAGCATCTGCATGGTAGCATTAATATTTTATCCCCCATCCCCCACCCGCATGGCTTGTTTTATTTGCTTAGCAGTTATTTCCCTAAAGTAGGAGCCCAGCGTTGGGGGCTTCCCTTTTAATAATGGATTTTTTAAAGCATTGTTTCTAGATTATGCAAGCTAATTGTCTGAGTAAAGGTCCTGGCTTCTCACGGAGGGGCTTTAAAACTGTGAATGTTTGGACTGATTCTTGCAAAACCACCTCCTCCTCCTCCTCTGTCCCAATTCTGCCGTTCCAGCTAACCGTGCGGAAGAAAGAGAGGGGTCAAGTGACAAGGTCAGGGGTGAGGCCCAGCATACGTGAGGGCCGACATTCCTCCCGCAGACGTCCCGGGGTGCCCAGAGCTTGGTTTAAGAGTTGTCTTGCAAGTTGTGTCTGGAAGGTGAATTCTCCGTCTGAAGATGAAGGTGGGGGAGGTTTTAAAACCACACAAACGTAAAAAAAAATCCCTCTGATTGATGGTGCGGATGAGTCGTGGTGTTGATGTTTTTCCAGATCCCGTGAAGGCAGCGCTGGGGACGGCCTGTTTCCGAGTCATCATCTGACTCTGCGGGCCCAAACAAAACAACAAGCCCAAAATACCAGCTGACCTCATTTCCCGTGCAGGCCGTGCATGTGGCGGCTTCTTGGAGCTCTGCACTCTCCTCAGAGACAGACTTCACACATGTGCTCAAAACCAGACCGAGAGCTGCGCTGGGAAATCTGTTGGGGCAGCTTAACTGTCCTCATTTCTCTGACTTTGTCCCTGTAGCTGGAGGTCAAGGGTGCACAGGGTGGGTTTCAGAAAACCTTCTGCAAAAGGCCGCTGCTCCTGTATCTTCTAAAAAGGACGGGACAGGGTGGTGTTTAAGGTTATAAGGACTGGAATCACACTGAGCATTTCCTGTTTTTTTTTTTCCACTCTCTAGAAAAATGTTGTTTTCTGACAAACACTAGGAACCCGTGTACATATTTACAATTTGAGACCATTTACCAACAGCCGCGCTGGCTCTCTGTGTGTTTGTGTTGACAGGGAATTAACCATGTCTCTGAAATCACCGCCCTTGTGAAACCTTGGTAAATCGAGTTGCTTTCAGTTGAGGGAAAAACAGTGTGCGTTAGACCATCCTGAATTACACGTATATCTATTTTTGAAGTTCACTTATTGTTTCATCTTCACCCGCATTAGTGAAAGCCTCTCTGACTTCTCATAAACCAGACAGGCAGCTTCAGGACTCCGTGGAAACGTCCTGTGTCTTAACTCAAACTTTAATTAGGAGTGTAAATTAAATCAACCTTTTGTTGATCTTAAAGAGATCTCTCATATTTCTGAATAAAGAAGAGAGGGTAATTCAAAGGTGTTTTTTCTTTGTTTTATTAGCAGGAAACGGGGATTTTTAATGCCGATGGGAACCCGGTTTGTCTTATTCTTGCACACGTTTGAACGCATCGCTGAACACACATGCACTGCGCACGTCAGTAACGGGGGGATTTGGTCAGTTTGCGCGACGGGGACGGCAGCTGGGGCCCGCAGAGCCGGGAGCAGAGCAGCGGGGAGCTGTCGGAGCGCCGGCCAGAGGGAGGGAGTCCGGGCTGCTCCACGCCGCCTGTCCCACCTGCGCACGCACAGCACATTGCTCTCAGTGTCCAGCTGAGGATGCGTGTTCTCCCGGCTCCTTGGGACTTTGGGCATGATTTCAATATAAGCAGTTTTTTTCCATCAATACACCGGGGGTTGGAGGCAGAATTAAAACATTAAAAGCAAGTGACTTTCACAAACAAACCAAAAACATTACAGGGCCTGCTGGTGTAAATTATTGTATGTGGGGTTTTTTTTTTACAGGCAGCGGATACTATGACGTGTTTATGTGGTAAAGCAGAAGGCGCATATCTGGGGTGGGGGATTAACTTGAAACACACATGGTGTCAGCTGACTTGGGTCGGGGGTCGTCCACAGATCTACAGAAGGGGGCTACCACTGCCAGGATCAAATGCCCCCGCCTGATTGAGCAACGCTGGAAGACAGCCAGCTGAGCCGAGCTGGCTGTTGTGCAATTACAGATGTAGAAAACACGGTCCCCCCTCTCCTTTCCGAGGGAACAGCGCGGCTCCCGGCCTGACGCCGCGGCTCTGCGGATTGTTCTCAGCGATCCGTAACGATCTGCAGGTGGATCTCGCTGATTAATGACGGCTGCTGGAGGCGCCGCTTCCTGCAATCGGAGCTGCCAGAGAAGGGCTCCAGCTCCCACTCCCTGGCTCAGCCTCAGACGCCGCCAGACCTTTCATTCCAGCTCTCGGCTGCGCAGGCATTAAAGCAAGCGCTCCGAGTGTCTGATTTTAGGAACAGATGGCTGGATCATTGTTACCTCCCAGAGACTCCAACTCCCACACGAGTCAAGTGTGCGTGTTTCTCTCTTTCCTCTCTGTTTCGGGGAGCTTCAAATGCGCACTAGACTGCCGGAGATCTGCTGCAGCTCGCTTTTGATTTCGAAAGAGTTCAAGCACTGCTCCTCTAACTCCTGCATCAGCGCTGCTGCTGTTTGCGTTTCTTTCTGTGCTTGGAAATAGACAAAGAAAATGAAAAAACAAGAGAATCCCGATCTTTACTGAGATCAGTTGATAAACTAGTGGCTCGAATTACATCTGTCGGCTTTCTTTGCGCAGCGCTGTTGTATTGCAATCAGACGTGCAGTGTTTGCGGGGTTACGTGGCACTGAAGCCTGCAGCAGTGCACAAGTCCTCCCAGCTGAACTTAATGAGGGTGTCTGACCGATCAACCCAATGCTTTTAATGACGTCTGCGTGGTTTCCATTAGCGCACAGGACCTGGGTCCGTACCCTAATTGCCACGCCGCCTCCCACTCTGCATTTCCATTTAGTGGAGCTCGGATTGGCCTCCATTTCGGGTATACACTCAAGTTCAATGGCTCACTTTCTCTGAGCCGGAAAACGAAGGATCGGTGTCTTTGTTCTCCATGGGCGGGACAGCACACCCCAGAGACGGCTCTCACACCCTTCCGGCATCTTCTTCTGTTGCTGGTTAGTTTGTCGTCTCGGTTCAATGGCTCTTTTCAGGCCTGTTTATGCTTCTGAAGGTGGTTTAATGAGTGTGTTTTGGTTCCACTAGGCCACATCAGATAACAAGGGCCATGCATTTCAATCTACTCTTTCTATACCATTGCAGCAGGTGGCACTGTTTGCATTGCAAGAATCCAATTAAAAGCCAAGCGCATTACAAACACGCACACACACACACACTCAGAAATGCCATTCATGTCCCCCTCCCAACCACGATCTAGTTGTGTGTGATTAGATTGCTGAGGGGATGAAGTTTGTTTCAGTTGTAAGGTCATGGGCTGCCTGTCACCCCAAAGCTCTTCTGAATCTGTATTCCACTGGATCACTGCCGCAGTCAATGCGTCTGCCCACGATATTGCTGCTTCCTTAGGTCTTAAATCGCAAGGTCAAGCCGTGTTGGACAAACACAACTCAAGGACAAAAGAGGCTCACTTCTTTAAAACTCATGTCCAATAAATCTCCCTTTATTGTCACTGTGCAACTACAGGTACCTATTCGGTTTATTGTCAAGCATAGAGCATGTATTGTAATGATCATGAGCAGGTACCCAGCTGTGTGCTTTGCTTGTGTACACTGAGGCTAGTCTCATTTATTTTTCCCTCGGCTGGCCTCTCCGGTGTGAAACAGCTCAGATTTCACCCCACTGATACAGCCGACACAAGCACGATCAGGACCAGACATCAGGGGCTGCTCACTGATCCCCCCTGCCCGACCCGATCCACTTCTCACCTGAGCCAGCTGTTAAGCCAGCACTACGGCAGGAGAAATGCATCATCCCCGGTTGACTCCCCCCTCCCTCGTCCATGTGGCCAGGACCCTCACACCGCAGTGTGCGTCTGCAGGGGCTCTGGCACAACACCGTGCTCCTCTGGCGGCTCTTATTTCCCCATTTCCCTCGCACTGCACACCAGCACAAATTGCTCGCAAACCCCTACCCTCATTCAACATCTTCTGGGACTCGGAGGCACTGTGAACGGCCTCCTCGGAATTAATCAGTTTAGAGGTTATTTAATCCGCTGGAGACCATTTTTCTTGCCCTTAAACTGGAAATGTGCGTGTCTCCAGCAGTCCTTCATGAACAGCATTCCCCCAGACAGCTGCAATAAAAGGGCCCATCCCCCCCGTTATGAGTTACAGCTCTGACAGATGTGCCCCAGCCCTGAGCAGCGGCTGCGCTCCTCTCCTCCTGTCAGGATTTGTCACTGTGGTCCGCTGCCTTCAATGTCAGCGGTAATAGATAAGGAGGGGATTAGCCATCGGTACAATGGATCTGACTGCGGAGGAATAATTAGCTGAGCTAATGTCATTTAATTGTTTATTAATTAAGTAAACGCTGTTTTTGCTAAATCTGTGTATGACTTTGACAGGATCTATTCTCAGGGGGAACACGGGGAATGTACCTGCTCTCGGATCACTCTTCCTGTTATTCCCAGTTTCCACTCGGGTTGCTGTTTGGGATGAGCGCAGGATTGTGTCTTTGGGATACAATCACTGTGCATACAGGCGGTGCAACGTTACTATCACACTGATGAAGAGAAAACGCAGTCGTCCCCACAGATTGTGCTGATAAGTAGGTTTTGAATAGTTCAGTGACGCTAAGTACAGCTCAGGAAAAAGTTTTTATCTTTGAAAAGGCTTATTGTGATATATTAGTTATCTATCTTTATGGTGGCAGCCATAGCAACCAAATTATGGTGAAAAGGTAATCATGGCAGTTAAACTTCTTTTCATAGTGCTCCTCTCTTCAGTGTAACCTTTAAAATCGAGTCTACTTTAAAAAATAACATACAGTTGCCAGTTTAAGAAAAGGCAAACATACCAGCAGATTATACATAAATCGTCAGAATGCAATAATGTATCTGTAAGGGAGAAGCAGGGTTGCGTAGTGGCATATATCAGCTTTTTAATCAGCCGTTTCCCTTATTTTTCCGTTGTGGGACCAATGGATGTCGCATATAGCGGTTAGTGACACGTTAATGATTTCAGAATGGGCTTTGACAATTAAACAAGGAGGATTCAGCTGAACAAGACAGAGGTGTTGCACTAGAGTGAGCTGCTTTATTGTCACTCCCCGCAGAAAAGGATCCAGGATTTTGAAGATGCAAACGACACTTCTGTAAGGGGAGGATGTATGCATAATGCATAGCGTGGCAAGCTGTAATTAAATAAAATAAGGATAATAACAATAAGAAATATTGAAATTACAGAATATGTCCTGCTGCTATGTTTTGGGAAAGGACAGTTGGCTTGCAATGGGCTAGCAAGCTTTTCTCTGGCACTGTAGGTACAGTATATTAGCGCTGATGGTCCGACTGCATGCCCCGGTAATGAGCGGTGTGAGGCTGTGACTGCGGGCGGGATGGGCTGTCCTCGTCGCCGGCGCTTCCTTCCTGCAGTGCACTGGGGGGGGGTGCTGTGAAAGTGGCGCACGGTTACACAAATGCAGCGTCTCAGGTGCGGACGGGCCCTGCAGGCTGCGCTCAGACAGGCCGCCCTGTGGCTTCATCTGGCCGGCGGAGCGACGCGCAGACAATAACGAGAGAGCGGTGCCGCAGAGCACAGACCCAAACCAGCGCCTCCAGCCAGGGCCCAGCGCGACATCTGGGGTTTTTTAATTTAAGGAAGGAAGTGAAACCACCTCGGTTTAACAAGAGGCTCTGGGAGCAGTCTGGCTGCGGCGCTGGTGGCTCCTGGAAGCGGCGCACATCTGCTGCTCCAGGCCGGCCCCCTCACACACTCCCACGCTGCAGGGGCGAGGTGAGGGGCTCCTCCGCACCCGAGCGTCAACACGTTTTCTCCCCACTGGCTGTTTTAACTCTTGGTATGAGAAACATGAGCGCTCAGGCCGAGGCGCTGGCAGGGACTCTCTGGTTTATTTGTTTTGTGTTTGCTGTACCCGTTGTAATGCCTCACAGACATCGTGCTCGCATATCTTGGCACCTCTTGAAGGATGCTCAGAAAGGCAATAGTTGAAGCATGCTGCAAAACCCACATATTGAACTGGACCACACAGGCGACCAGCACAACACACCATGGGCCGGGGGGGAGAATGGGGCCATAAATATGGTGTTTAATTCAACTCAAACTAAGATGATTACTTTATATGAAAAGATGGTTTCCCAACCGCAGTGTTCACGCTGGTGGGCTGTGTGTGTATTGATCAGGCTGCAGAGACACAGCGCCCCTTGCGCAGACTGTACTATCATTATGATGATGATGATGATGATGAATCTTTGTTAAAAAAACAAACAAATACACACCCCACCCGCAAACAGCCACCAGTGTTGTAGATGATGGTCATTTCCCTGCAGTCAAGCAGACGGGACTGCGGGGCGGACAGAGTTAAAGTGAGAACGTGGACTGAGACGCAAGATAGACATTAATCATCTCGAAGCGTTTTGACAGCAGTAACACAGCGGCACATACTCTGCATTGAGGCTGTATCTGGAATACCTGAGTAACACCGTGTGAGGAGGCATCGGAGCACAGGCTGTGATTACCAAGTCAGCTCTTTTTCTCATCGCACAGGAGCCCTGGGCCTGTGATGTGGCCAACATATTCTCAGAGCAGTATATATGTACGACAAATGAATGATCAACTCCATTGTCAGAAGTTAAGCTAATCAAAACGTGGCCTGTTCTTTGACAGATTCAGATATTGGCGTGCTGCTGTCCCTTTGGGCAGGACACCGTGGCCAGTGGCCCAGCTCAGCCATAAGCAAAGCATTGTGATACTAAAAATACTCAACTTCCTTTTAAAAATAATCCCATCTGGACTGAGGGCAGCAAACAGACACTGATTATGTTAAAAATGAACTTTTCTGCAGTTTAAACGGGCACAATAACACAGCTATCTGAAAGCAAATCCCAACGACATTGTGTCAGCCGCGGATAGCACCTGCTCCGCGACCTGTTTCTTGGATGCGTTTCCCCTCCGAGGCTGTTGTTCTGTGGCAGGTGTTTTGCATACAGGGAGCTCTTCCATATCCCACCCAGAAAAGTGACCAAACCGCAGTGTGTGTGATGTCTCCACGGTATTGAGCAGCGGGGTTGGGAGATCCTTTGAACGGAATGGATGGCAACACCAGGTCGGGGTGTTTAATTTCAGAGATCGTACAGTTTGGGTTCCTCTGGAAAGGCCAAATGCAAAGGAGATCAGAGACAGAGCCGGGGCTGTGACGCACGCAGACTCAACAGACTGGCAGCAGAAAAACAAGTTCATCCTTTACCACGGCACGCACCGCGGATTGACAGGCAACCCGACACCCTCCCCCCCCCCAAGGGCTGGGATTGCAAACCTGTCCGTCCCCCACCGGCGCACAAAGCCCCGCCACCGCGCTCTCCACATGCTGCTGTCCGTTAACGCCGACCTCCTGCAAAAGGAGAGATTTGTGTTGTAAACAAATCTCTATTTATTGAGTGGGCTCAGTGCACAACAGAAAGGCATGCCATCCAGTGTGCTGTGGGTGTATTATGCACGGCCTGAGAGCCGCCAGGCAGCGATAGTATCGGCTGTGTGAGTGTGATTGAGGAGAGGCTGTGAACTCGCAGCCGTTGACAAGTGAATAGCACGTCCCTGCAGGCGAGCCCTGCGCTTCACTGCGCCGCTCCTGCGCGTCTGCTTCCCGCAACACAACAAAGGCAGAGCGCCTGTTTGTTTTGATCGGGGAGATATCCTGTCTTTAATATCCTGGATGAGGGTGCTATCCTGTCAGGGGCTTTGATGTCCGCTCCACCGCCGTCATTGTGACGTAACGGCCCAGATTGACTGACACTGGGAGGGTTGGAGAGAGAGAAGTGTCGCTGTCATCTGACTTCACACAATGCTGGACACAACACTGTCCTGGAAAGACAGAGAGTTTTGTTTTAGCCCCCATTCAGAGGATTAGATGAGGAAACCTCTAATCGGGAGTGAATACCAGGACTTGAGTTAAATATTTTGCATTCAGTGTACCAAATTGTGTACCTATTTAATTTTAATAGGGCTCTTGCAAACAGAGAAATGAATATGTACTGATGGTGGTATTCACGTTTATTTATTATTACTAAGAAAAAGAGGCTCTGCTGTGTATGGCGTGGCGCATTTTTACTCGGGTCTCTCCAACCGCGCAATTTCCACTCACAATACCCCGTGTGTGTCGTGAGTCCCGACCCCGCCGTGGAGCAGCGCTGTCCGGGGCCGAGCTGTGTGTAAACAGGGAGGTCAGTGTCCACCCGGCACGGTAATTAAGATGTGCATACTGGAAACTGTGCAAAATTGAGCAGGGAAATAAGCGGTGGGAAAACTGCACACTTCCACGTTTTTTTTTTTTTTTTTTTATCATTAAAAATAAATAAGTAGTTCTGTCAAAGGCATTAATCTCATTAAGAGGGTGGGGTCTGCTGTGCTGAATAGCAGGTTTAATGAAGCTGTCAGAGGCACCCATCATCTCCCCTCATTACACACCGTCCTTGGGAGCTGCCAGTCTGAGCGCTCTAATGAAGGGGCTTTTAATGGGGTTTGATGTAGTTTGGAGCCAAAGCAGAGTAATAGCACTATATCAGCGATTGTGTTAGCAGGCCTTTAATGAGAACAGGGAATGTTCGTGATGTGAACGGAGGAGGGAAAATGAAGCATTGAAATTCCTCAAACAGGAGAGGAGGTGTCCTGTCCCGGCCACGCAGGGGCTGCTGTGATGGAGGTGACACGTTTGTCATGGCGGTCACATTCTGCTACGCGTACTGTTGATTAAACCTTCAATTAAACCTTCAGTCTTGGTCAGCAGCCTGCCAGCACGTCAGCGCTCAGAGGCCCGGCTGTTCGCGGCAATTTCTGTTTTCGGCAGAGATCATTGAGGACACGGACAGGCACCTGCATGACCCGAGGTCACTCCGGGCTCAGAGGCGCTCAGGCGGCGCATGTTAAATCGTTTACCTTTGGAGCCGCAGCAGCTTTGATTTAGAGCCACTGATTACTTCCAGATCCCCACACGGGAGGCCGCCTTGTTGTCAGATTTTGCAAATGGAAGTTCAAAATACAGTTCTCTGGAAAAAATGTAAAAATAGAACCAAACACTCTTCATTTCAAAGTAAGAGTTTAGATGCGAAATCATTGTTTTCACCGCAAAGAAAAAACAAACCTTGTTTAGCTAATAATAAATAACAGACATCGGTGATTACTTTTACGGTGGTTATCCAGAGGGGTCAAATTATGAATGTGCACACGATATAGTAATCATGAGGGCTACAGAATACTGCCAGAGAATGATTCTGTCTTATACCTTCAATAACTTGGAACATCTAACCTTTCAGATAAGACGGGAAAAGGTAATCTGTAACCTCCCTGGGACAAGCTAGGAAAATCCAGGGTTTTCATTGTCATATAATTTATTTTGTGTTACGGGGTTGGCAGTGAGCTCTGTTTCTGTGTATTTGTATTCTCCGGGAGCAGACCAAACCCTGGAGAATACAATATTGTGCCATTTTGGAGCTCCGTGTATCCCCCAAATCACAGCACCAGACACTCAACTGCAGCCGTGCAGTGTGCATTTAGTAAATGAAGCGTGTAAGCTGCACACAAGGGTTTATTTAATGCAACTGTTCCCTGTGGCTTGTTCTTAACTAATCTCTAGATTCAGTGCTCCACTGTTCGTGGCCAGATAAAGCACAGCAATGTTGTACACCCCAAGTCAAACGCATTCGTCCCATCTTTGAACGCCGAAACAATATCTAGATCAAAGAGTGCTCAAATTCGAAGTTTACAAAAACAAACAAACAAACAAACAAACAAACGAAAGCCCGTCCTGTCAGTGTGAGGGACTCCGCTTGTCCTGGATAAGACGGTAATATTGTCTCTCGGTGGATCTAAACACGCCACCGGCTAAATAAATCAACTCTATCCGCCCTAGCGCAAGAGCTTCCCTCATCATAAAATACACTATTACAATGCATCATGCCTTTATTCAATCAAGAGCTGCGACTGTTTCACTCAAGGTTGTGTGTGCGTGCACTGAAGGAAAATCCGCACAAATCCTGTTCTCGCTCCTCGCTGCTTTGAAGCTGCGCCTGTGAGGCGGCGTGTCCCCCGGCGGGGCTGGATGATTGCGCCGCCTGTGCCCGCATGCTCTCCGTGCGCCCTCCCGCCCCGCAGTTTACACCACAACAGCGCCGTGCGAGCGGGGCGGCGGTAAACAAAGCCGCTGTTTTGTGTTTCATGGGACTTGGTCCTCCTAGGTTTGCTTTGGCCCCCAGCCAACCCCTCTTGGCCATGACATCTCTGGCTGGCTTGAGCCGTCCCGAGTGAGCTCTCACCAAGACAAACAGGCGAGTCTGGAGCTGCTATCCAAACACAGCGCCTGCGTGCGTCACTGCGCAGTCTGCTCCAAACCTTTATTTACACGCGTATGCGCGCAGTGCAATGCCAATGCACCGTCGTTTTATATAAAATAATAAGCCTCATGCTGTGGATTTGACATTGCAGCTGATCTGTTTTGTAGTCTTTGTAATTATATATAGGCTACCTTTATTGTACCTGTTCTGCTGGTGCACCAGACTCGAGTTGATGCGCAGAAAACGAAACGATACGCTTTCAGTGAACTGTCTGTACATGTGGGCCGATTCTTTTAAAGTGATAACAAATAAACACTGCTGACAATGAGGATCATGGTGTCCAACTCTTATAACTACAGCCAGGTCATTACATTGAGCATTTCCATTCTCCCAAATACACCGAGGAATTAGCCTGCTGTGTGAGTGGTTGGTCCACAGTACAAACTACTTTATCTTTCTTGAATGAAGGGGTCTGGAATAGCTGTATCACCACCTGTACATAATCATACATGTCCATATCGCGGCATGTTATTCTGCTTGGTCCACTTCGCACCTTCCACGATTACATTTGCTCTGCGTTTCTATAACTGCGGCAGTCAATGCAAAGGCGGGCTTTTAAACGCAAATGACCCATTATCATATAAGTTACCATCTGTTTTTGAACTACCTCCTCTCCCCATTGTGGTAATTGCTAAATGGCGGACCTTCTTCTCAGTCCTTAATCTCTCTGCAGCAGCGGCGACATTTTACGCCGGGACGGAGCCGAGCTGTGCAGAGGCACCCGATTCAGAAGAGCGCGGCCCGTGTGTATTACATTGACGAGCGATCACACGCCCGCCTAAATAATGCAGCAGGATATTTAATTGTGTTTTTAATTTTTCATTTCCACCTTATCATATTCAAATGAGAGGTCCCTGCGCTGGCGCGGCTCCGTGCTCGTTTTTCTAACTTTCCAGTTAAGGGTCGTGCCAGACCTGCGCCGCCGTGATCAGCGCCTTCTCCAGTGGGAGACCAACACCAATTACAGCCCTACCCATTTCTGAAAAAGAGAAAGAAAGGGGGAACATGTTTAAAAAATACAATTGCAAGCGATTTACTTTGTAACACCGATATTCTGGGACTGTTTTCATTGCAGGTCGCATGTCTTGTGATCACTCCATGGTTGTGTGTGTGCAGGGCCGGCCGGGTGCTGTGGGGCTCGTTGTCGCAGGTCTCGCTGTAAATGCGCACAGAGGACACCGCTGTTGCCGGGCCGGGCGCATTCAGCTGTACGTTTTCACACGACAGACCAGCTATAGATGGAAACTAACAAGGACGCGTTGTTCAGCTCAGTTGCAGCTCTCAGAGAACGCGGCTACAGACGGACATGTACACTAAAGGCTTGTATAAGTGTACATCACATGAAAAAGATGATGATGATGATGCTATAACAGTGTTATACTGTAGGCAGTAACACCATTCAAGTATTTAAATGATGACCTGGCTGAATGTTCGAGCTGGTTCGGGGCTTTTAATGCCGCCCAGGCTGGGCCGGGGTGTCGGAGCGCTGACGTCACAGACCCAATTAAGGCAACGCAATTCATTAGCGCCGCTGGAGTTAGCAGCGCGCAGAGCCAACAAAGGCTTTAAAAATAGCGCAGACACCCCCCGTGCCAATTAGGGCACAGCTGTGCTACCCTTAAAGACACAGGCTTGTGCTAAAAGCAGCTTACACGCCAAAACCACTGGGGCTGACGGCTCACACAGGGCTGCTGTGGTTTGGGGGTTTCTTCTCAGTATATATATTACGCAGATAAAACGCACGTTTAGTGTCAGGCGCTGTTTTAGCCGTTGTCTCAAACCTCTGACACGAATGAGACCGTTTTTATTGTAACGTTTTCCTGTCACCCTTTTCAACCCAGTATTATACGGGCGGATCCATAATATTTCTATGCGCAAGTAAATAGCTTTTTAATTGAGTTTATATTTTAAATCTGTAGGTTTGCCATTGCCATCAAGCTGGATAGTCCGCTGACGAAGCATCAGCACCTTTATTATCCCAATTTATACCGGGAAGCGTGATTAATTTTTGATTACATCAGTTGCACGCTGATTTGCGACTTTCCTGTGTGATCACAGGTTAATGAAAATCCGGATGTGTGGTCTTCCCTGGTGGTGACTGCTAGGCTTATGTATGTATTATTTTGAACACAGACACAATCGATACAAAACAACGGACGAGTCGCCGTAACCGCGCGTTGGCACCGGTGTGCTGTGCCCTGGCCTCGCTGCCCATGTGTCCAGCGGGTCAGCGCCACCCAGCCGTGTCGTTCAGGTGGGAAACGGCTATAACTACCAAACCACAACGCGTTAAACAGTGATGATCGGTTTCTTGGACGTGGCACTGAGTGGAGAGCGGGGCAGAGCGTTTTTTTATTATTTTTCACGAATAACAGTGTAAGACGGACAGTCAGCGCATCCCTGTTGCCATCGCTGTGGATAATGTGTGTGTGTGTGTGTGTGTGTCTGTGTGTGTGTGAGTGTGTGTGTGTGTCTGTGTGTGTGTGAGTGTGTGTGTGTGTGTGTGTGTGTATGTATGTGTGTGTGTGTGTGTCTGTGTGTGTGTATGTGTGAGTGTGTGTGTGTGTGTGTGTATGTATGTGTGTGTGTGTGTGTGTATGTGTATGTATGTGTGTGTGTGTGTGTGTGTGTGTGTATGTGTGTATGTGTGTGTGTGTGTGTGTGTGTGTGTGTTTGCGCGCATTAGGCTCCCGTCTCAGCCCGGCCTGCATTGTGCGCCCTGTGCTCACCTCTTGAGCTGCTAATCCCATCATCATTAGCGCATTGCCGGAGCTTCCCCGTCTTCTGCGGGGCTTTTATTTATTTATTTGTGTGTTTGTGTGTGTTTGTGTGTTTAATGCATGTTCTTAAAGACTACCCACTCCCTCCCTTCCAGCATCAGAGGCCACTTTTTTTTTCCCTCTTTAGCAAAGGGAAACTAATCTCGGCAGTGAATCTGTATCCCATTAAGCTGTGATGCTGTAAGGGGCATTAGGCTGCTAAATATCAATATCCTCCTCAGGCTCTTCTCTCCAGTCGCGGCCGAGGAGGCTGGAAATTGTACAAGTGTCGAGTGAGGCGCGGCGGGGGGACGAGAGCACGACGCCGCAGCCCTGACTGTCGGCCCGATCCTGCGAAACATTACCGGGGTTTTCACGGATCAGGCTTTGTCGCAGCCATTATTGTCATTTATAATTGCGCTATGCCCAGGGGTTTTCTGAGCCTGTACACAGTCGTCGGTGTTTTAGATGTGCCTTTACATCAGCAACTGCTTATTACCTGTTAAGCAAATCATTAGTTCAATTAAGTAATGGAGAGCGAGGTCCCAGCACTGCAGCAGGACTCCCCTGTCCTACTGAGTCATTTATTCGTTATTATGAAATAAATTGTCCCAGCGTTATATCTGCACGTTACAAATAGATGAAATCCAGTTGACTGCTTAAAAAGACCAAAAAATGAAAGTTTGATGAATTATAAAGAATAAATAAACGTTTAATTTAGAGAAATGTGTATGTTAGTCATGTGTTTGTGGAAACATTTGTATCCATCCATTGTACCTTTGCACAGTCATTGTGCACATATTCTCCTGCAGTCTACACTAATGTACCTTGCTTTCATCGCGCTCACTATGGTTTTACCAAAGATTCACCATGCATTTCCATACCAACAGTGTTCCCAAGGGCCTTGTCACATTATAACATGAAACACAACTCCTTGGATGTCTGGAAAAAGTTAAGTGACTTGATGCCAATTGCTTAAATCCACATTTAAACAAAGCAACAAACAAACTGTGTAATTTTGTTTAGCTCTTACAAAGGTATAGTAAGTAATCATATCCAAATGTCTGTCAAAACTGGGTGGGAGTTTATTCTAGAGGTGCCACCAGTGAACAGCAGACTGATGTGTTTATATTCCTGTGGTCTCTGGCCCGCTGCCGTCCTCGTTGCCCCTGATAAACAGCAGCCTCGGTGCAGGGCCATGGCAATATTGCGCTCTCTCCGCATTATGGCATACTTCACTGCTTGAAGAAAGATAAACAGTAACTTCAGTGCTTTTGTATTTAGTTTTCCTGTAAGCAGGTATCCTTGCCATTTGAACTAACAATCAGTCTCTCATGCGTGTCTTAAAAGGACAGTGTTGGATGTGCTTTTTCCAGCTGTGGGATTTGCAGTCAATTAGTCAGAGCTTCAGCTCCTGAGTCGTCTCCTCATTTTCAGGATCTAGGTGTAAAGCTGTGGGGTTCCTTATTTTAACAGCTGTGTTCAATCCAATATGCCTGCTCCCTTCAGCTTGCGTATTGTTAACCAAAGCTGTTTGATTTAGAGAGCAAAAAAAGAAAAAGAGTGTGTGTAGCTCTCCTGCTAACGTCTACAAATGTGAAACCTCAACCTGTCAAAGCATTAGGAAAGAAAACAAATGATACCCCTGGGGCGTGGACAGGAGTTCGTGTGAGAGGGGCCTGCGTGTTTTCAGAGCAAATGGCTGCAAGGTTGTGCTGGGATTAACCAAATCCGGGCAGGCCTGCTGTGCGCCTCTGTGCGTGACCTCACCCTCGCTTTCTTCTCCGAATCACTGTCCCCGGACGGCCCTGCGGACGCTTCTTCACCGCACATTTAAGCGCCATTCAACGGATATGCTTTTTATTCCCCACAACCACGCTCGGGAACTGAAAAACATCCTTTCTAAACGGGGGAAGTTTATGATTTTTAAATATTCTGAACAGTCTTGTTTATCTATGGCAGGGACGGCTGGCCTGCTGAAGAGGGGCTTTGTGAGCGCTGTGCAGGCGGGCTGGGGGATGGGAGCAGGCCTGACCCCGCGCTGCTTTCATTTCACAACTGATAAAAGATTCAAAGCCCTGGGCCTCGGAGTCTCGGCAGCCCCCCTGCCCTCCGCGCAGCCCCTGGCCTGGAAAGTGGGGTGTCTCCCCTCTCTCAAAGTGTGAGCATCTCAGCCAAACTGGCTCCAGGCCAAAGACACTTGTCTAACAAACAAACTATCAAATGTTTGCACAGTCTAATTCCAGACATACTGTATCTTCTGGAACAAAGCTTTTAATGATCCGTTGTGCTCATTCACCAGGGTAAAGTCTAAAACTCCTACATTTAACTTCCTTCTTTTATTTTATTAATTGAACCCTTCCTGTAAGGATCTCATTTTCAGTAGACACAGTGGTTGAAATAGCATTAGTTTCTTTTTTTATGCAGGAACTGAACTGCCATGTGGAAGACTCGAATATTTACTATGTATATATTCTCATATTGTTTTACATATGTATAATACACTTTACATGTATAAACATATACGATACATACATGAGTCCATAGGGGACAGACTTTCCTATTCTCCTATTAAGAACACCCAAATCTCCCAGAAAGCCATTATATATTATGCAAAAGCTTACACGTATCAATCGAAATTAGAAAAAATACTAAAAACGAATACAACTGTTGTTTATTAGCCTAGTAACCGTGTCCATACACAACTACCCATACTGCAGACTATCCTCAAACAGGGCCCTCACAATGACAGTGACACACACACATGAAAGGAGAAGAAGGGCCGGCAAAGTCATCGTTTAAAAAGGTTTTCAGGTTTGATAAACATCCGCATCATCTTGCAATCCAATAGCATTCGGTTTTTAATCAAAGGTTGTCTAATGAATGACCATTAATATTAATACACAATGAAACGTACTTAATATATTATTTATTGTGTATGAATAGTTTTAAATAAAGCAAATGAGGCATTCAATTAATTTGGAGCGCATCCCAGCGAATTTCCATTAATCAAGCGTTTCAACATTTTATACGGTGCTTTCTTAAAAGGAAGCTATTATTCCGCTCATATGAAAAAGATGTGACTGTACTTTGAAACGCATCACATGATGCACAGTGTGACGCGGTGGTGGAAGTTGATGAAAAGAGGTGGTTTTGGTGTTTCAACCACTCACTGCTGCTGCCTTCACAAACGCACCTTTTTGCGTAAATTAAAACGTATTACATGGTCCTGTTTGGCCCTGTTTTGGGAGTGACTGATTAAAATATCTGTGATCAAAAGAATACAATACTTTAGCACATAATTTCATAATTGAAGGACGCTAAATAATGTATTATTATTATTATTATATTTATGAAAATGACGTGGAAATATCCAGACCACATATTAATCCGAGCACAAGAGAAGGTGCAATTAATTTCCCCATTTATGGATGTATGCCTACGAGGCTGGCGCTAATTACAGCACCGAGCAGGGTTCATTTGTCTTGTGTGTCGGATAAATAAGCAAACGTTAATATCTGGGGCCCTTAATTGTCAAAGCCCGGGGTCAGCAGGGGCCACGCAGGCTCTCCGGTGCCACGCCGGGAGGAGCAGGTTATTGAACAGCAGAACAAATCTGAGTTTAACCCCCTCTCTGCCCCCTCCCCTCCCTTTAGAGCCACTTACAGCAGTTAACCCAAATCTAATTACGCCTCAAGTGGCCATTACATTGCCCAGCAGGACAGGGAAAGTTATTCATACCGCAGGCTCCCCGTTCCCTTTGGAGGCCTGGATGATTGAAACACACCGTGCGCCTCGCAATAAATACGGTTATGGCGAAGTAATTTCGTGTCGTGCGGAGAACGAGAACTGGAGACGATCCGCATATTTCCACAATGAAACAAAATGCGCTCCTAGTAGCGTGGTGGGGATATTTCTGCTCTTCTGAAATTCATTTCCAAATACCTCTATCCTCCAGAGATGATCAACGTTGGAAATAAAGAAATGCAATCCCCGCATAATACACAGCAAACAAAAAGACCGTGCATACGATCCGATTATATATGAAATATGTTGTATAAGTATGATTCTACATATACGTTTGATGTGGGTGAACAGATGCGCAGTGCCTGTGCTTTGCATGACACAGTCGGGGTGTTGAGTCTGCGTGACCTGGAGGGCAAGGCTGGCACGGCACCAGCGCCCCCCAAACAAAAAGTGATTGAGCCCCCGATGCAGCGTGTTAATGACGCCTCCGGGCTCTTCTACAAAAGAAAGGCATGAATAACCGTCACACGCATCCAGAAAACGCCCTCAGTGACTGCAATGCCAATGGACCATGCCTTGCTGAACACACGTCCCATTTGTTGTAGGAGACCTGCCAGAGCCGTGCTCACATACAACACTACAGTCGCTGTGGTGGTGGTGGTAAAAGGAACAAAACACACATGCTCATCCTGTACGGGATGCTACAGAAACCACAATCCTCACGGATACACTGTGTGAAATGTTGCTGAATCCCATGCGATGACAATAAGCCCCAGTTTCTGCAGGAAGGCCTTAATGGGGGTCTGGGAGAAAGACCCGTTTAACAGCCACAAGCTTGCACCTTGTTTCAAATTAGAGTCACAGTTTGCAACATTGTTAAATAAAGGGCTCTATTAATCTAACAATCAGACCATTTCGGGACGCCTATGGTGTTTAAAAAATGTTTGTTTGTTTCCATCGGGTATGAATGTATTTCATTGTTGATGTGCAAGCTTGAAATGGCGGAAATATGAGTGTGGAGCAGTGTGCGTGGGTTGCGGGAGTCTTTGTGACGTGGTTCGCAGTTTTGTGTTGTGCAGTTTGTATCCATCGGGGGAGGTTTCCGCGCCAGGTTTGGTTTTCAGCGAAATCCGGGTCGTGTTACGGTAGAGCAGATTTCCGCGGTTGTGCGCAGATCTGCACAATCCCGGCGATCCCATTGGTGGAGCAGCGCAGACGTGCTCATCTACTGAATCTGACGCATGGCCGCTGCAGAAGAGCTTCTCCACGCTGGTGTTGTGTCCTCCACCTGTGCATCTGATAATGAGAACTAACCGTTTCTTAACACCACATGCATCATATATTTATAAGACAAACCGTGAAGGACAAACTGAACGCATGACGCTTTTACATGTGCATTCAAAATATATGATATGCACCTAATTGCATGTACCTTCAGCCAGAGATAATGTTTCCAAAAATAAGAAACTGACACACACAGTAGGAGTTTGAGATTCTCTTATGGTTTTATTGCCATTTATTTTTAAAGGAACTTTTTTGTAAAATATAAATACAAATGAAGGGGTATTTTTTTAATTACAAAGTTTAAACACATCTCCAAAAACGATACACACACCAGTCAGAAACGGGTACTGCAGTCCTCACCCTGTTATATACACGTTCAAGCATGTTTACTGCCAAACAGCTTATAACATTTTAGTATTATTTCTCTTTAAACTTCTTTAATATTTTACAAAAAAACACATGAAAAAATATTTAAAATTTCTCATCTTTAAATAAGAGATAAATGTAAAAACCAAGTTTGAACACAGGTATAAAATAACCGCTCCTGAAGGCCGAGCTGTATGAGGAGAAACGCAGGAGGCTGTCTGGTAGCTGTGGATACGAACTCCATATTAAAAAATAACTCGCTTTCAAACAATATTTATTTATTCACCTGACCGAGGCAGGCAAGTCTGTAAACAAACGATGAAGTGCACTGTGTACGACAAAATAAAATCTACAAAGCTTCTCCCACTGCAGTCACACGGAGACTCACAGGACCCTAAAAGGTGAGCACCATCCTCTAAACCAGTGCCCCTCTCTCGCTCTGCACACCGGGCTAGAATTAAAAAGTCACAAAATCACTTCTGGAAAATGCAGACTTTCTTGCGAGACAAAAAAAAAAAAAAAAAGGAGGAGAAAAGAAATAGGCAGTATTATAAAATAATAAAAACAGACCAAAACAAGAAATATTTATATATATATATTTATATATTTATAAAAATAAAATAAAAACAAGGTAATCGTTAAATTAAAAAGTCCTTCTCTTCTCATTGTCCAGGGGGTGGGATTTAGTGTCCTCCCCATCCAGTCCGCACCGTGCTCTGGTTATGTACACTATGAACAGGCCAAACCGCGTCTCCCCCCCGAGAGTCCGTGGGGTCAGGAGCGCTCCCGAGACGCGGCGTCCCACCGGTCGTCCAGGCACTCCAGAGACGAGCCCAGCAGGGCCACCAGCTCAGCGGTGAACTCCACCAGGTCCAAGAGTTCCTTGCTGTCGGGCACGAAGGCCTCCAGCTCCTCGGGGCAGGAGAAGAGCTGGCTGAGCGAGGCCTGCTTGTAGAACTCGGCCTCGGCGATGGTGGCCACCTCCAGGTGGGAGAACGCCGAGCGGAAGGCGCGCGCCGTCATCTTCAGCCGCTTCAGCACGTCCGAGAGCAGCAGCCAGTTGCGGGGACTGCGGGGGGGGGAGAGAAGAGGAGGGACGGCGTTAGCATTATTTTGGATTATATGCATTTGCTTTTTTACAAGGCAACCCAAGCCAAGTCATTTATCAAGACGTTAAGCTGCGGAACAAGTTCCAAGGCTGCTGTCGCTGGCACACCCCAGAGAAGGCCACGGGGACGGGGTGTAATTACTCAACACGTAAAAGAGTTCTGCATATGACCCAAACAACCCTTCCTCCACCTCTACGGTTCCTAATGTGCCTCAGAATGAACCAGAGAAATAAATAAATACACGCATATATAAATAAAGTTCGCTTCAAGATCCGTGCTCGCTCTCGACGCCCTTGATAAATACTGGTTTATTATTATTTTTAAGCCACACATGCAGGGTCTCCATACGAATCAACTGTGTGAATCAACTGGTTTCCAAAATACACAAAAAGAGGCTAAACTAGAGACAGGCGGCTGCGTATCGCACGTCAATCTGTTCCCTGACCACCTAGGAATGACACGTTTCCACTCGACGACTGCGGTCTAACGATGGCCTGAGTAGCTATAGGGTTTTTGAATTCAGATAATCCTTAATGAACCCCTCTCCCCTAACCAAAATACATAAATAAACCGCATATTGCTTCCTGACGGGGAGGGAAAAAAAACCCCAACGAAAACAAAACAACACTTTGAACATTTCCAGATCACGGCGTGCTGGCGATGCGTGAGAGGAATGAATGAGCGCTGACGCAGAGATGTGAGCATAAACGAGAGAGCGTCAGGTAATCAGGCCCTCCAGCGCAGGAGATCTATTAATACCACATCAGTGGGAGCCTGCTCAGGGTGGAGTAGGCACTGGAGAGCGCACATGCCTGTCAGGAGTGTGGGTGGGAGAAAGACAATGGGGGTTCTTTAAGTGGATTAAACACGTGTTGTTGTTTTTTTTTTGGACGCCGAGAGGTGATTGATGCGGAGCTCTGAGCCGGGGTTCGCGGGGTGAATGAGTGAAAAACTGTGTAGGAGGCAATTAGTTCTGTCTGGTTTTGTTTAGCTTACATGCAGAGTGCGTATCTTTCGCTGGCAGCCTTAAAAACCTCACGGCAGCTCGGCACCCGGGCCTGCCTCTCAGAGCGGCCCTCGTTCCAGAGTGCCGAGCCGACAGGGCGAGAGCGATTCCAGCAGCTGAACCCCTGCTAAATAAATTATTTCCTCCCAGACAGCCTCTGTGACAACTCCCTGCAGACCGCCGACTAATGACCTACAGCCCCAGGTGAGACTTATTACTTTATCAATACTCCAGTAATAATGATCCTGGGTTTGGTCATTTAATTAAAAGCCCTAAATGAGGGCAGTTACGAAACCAAGACCAGGAGTCTGGTGACTGGTAATTACTAGTTGTGCAACAGAATGCTTAATAAAGGAAGATTTTTTTTTTTTTTTACTTCCCTCTAATTACAGCAGATTAGACCATTTATGCTTTTTAGTCCCTTAAATATTAAGTCCATAACTACGACCAAAGCCCGAAGACACAGGGCTTGATTGGAGGTCAGCCCGTGCGTGATACAGCTGCACATGCACTGATAATCTACTGTATTTTGTTCTGTAGTGGTTTTAATTCAGCACCTTTGGGCTTACAACCAAATAGTTAAACAGATTGGTGACTATTCAAGGGAAGAGCGTTGGTCTCCTTTTAAATCTTGCTGCATTCAAATCAGCTATTTCTCTGACACGTACGCACGCCCGGCAGTGGAGAACCCGACACGCAGGTTCCCCGTAGCGCTACTGTAAATTCCAGAGCTGCCGCGGAGCAGCCGAGGCGTGTTACAACATCCCACCGTGCGAGTCGGGGGGGGGGGCGGCGAGCCGTGCAGGTGGCCGGAGAGGCTGTGGGGTGGCGATCACTCTTACCCCTGGGAGACAGACACCTGGATGTTATAGCAGGGCAGGAGGGGGCGGTCCGAGAACTCGAACTCAAACACGTCTCTCTGCTCGTCCTCTTCCTCTTCCGGACCCGGCGGGTTGGCCAGGATGTCGAAGGCAGCCAAGTCCTCGGCGGACTCTGTCAACAACAACAACAAGAAAACAGTGAGATTCTCGAACCGTCACAGGCATAGCACTTATTCTCCAGTCAGGCCGCTAAGTGAGCAGCGCGGCATTCCCCCATGGCCCCTGACACGCTTCATGTCAGCTAGACGAGTCACAGATCCTGGAGCGGTCCCCCCCGTGTGATTTGGTACGAGCCCGTTACATACATGTCAACGGCGTAGCGGTGCATTAGATAAAACGCACTCGTGCTCTTTAATTGCCAGGTGTTTCCCCAAAGTCAACTCCTACACTCCATAAACACGGGAGTTTCCTGAATAATTCAGCGGAGCGGGTTCCTGGCACAGAGGCAGCACACTTCAGCTCAGGGAAAAAGCCCTTTCCGGCACAGATGACTCATGGGTTGCATCACTTTCTATTCGCTGGTCGGCTGGTTTGTTTACTTTGTTTGTTTGCTTGTTTGTTTAAAAGTTCCCACAAGAAACGTACGCCTGCCTTTCATTTAAGGGGCCAGGATCGTTCTCTCGCACATGAGCGACTGCGCACAGTAGGCGCCGTTTTGATTTCTGTAGAGGCTCTGTAAAAGTTAATAGAAAGAGGGTGTTCGTCTGCGTGTCTCGAGAACACGCTCATTTCCCATTTCCACACATGGGAGACAGAGATATTTCTCACGTTCAATTTGGATCGCATCGCCACTGGGGACAGGACCTTTATTTTTCCAGTTGGCAACGCGTGAGACTGGGAGTCCCATGCCAGCTCGGGAGCTCGGTCATGTGGGAGCTGTAATTGTGCCTCTGGAGTTGGGAAGGAGGCAGGAGGGACAGCTCAGTGGGAGGCAGGCAGCCCTGACTAACAACACAGCATCATTAATCAGAACACCCCCTGCTTCGATCCCATCCCCCCCACCATACAGTTGTTAGGGAGGACCAGCAAACAAACAAAAAAAGCAGCAGAGAAAATGTTTCCCTTCGTTGAAACTGCTGAGGACGGAAACACGACTAAAGTGTTTAAATAATTAGGGGCAACTAACAGCACCGATTTATTTGTGTTCAGATCGGGAGCGTGGTTTATTTATTTCTCCAGAAGAGTTCTCTCTCAAAATATTTATTCAAACGATTCACTCATCTAAAGCAGAGGAGCTAACAAAATGTAGGTTTAAATATATTGTCAGCAGAGCGATACAGCAATCTCCTCCGTAACGGTAAATTGAAAGTCTCCCCGTGTCTAAGCCAAGAGACAAAACGTGTGCACCATCGCAGATCCCACAACATCAATACCCAAGCAGGCCAGACGCTCGGACGAGATTGCTTATTTAAATATAGCCGAACCGGAATCCATCACGCTTTTAACACGGCCTCGTCAGCGAGCGCCAGCCCCGGCCAGAGGAGCGTGGGGTCTGGAGTACAGTCCTACTGGGAGAGCTGCCTGCAGGGCTGGTTCAGTTTCTCACTTTCCCGTGCATCACAGCTCTGGCTCGTTCAGCACTATTCTGCTACTTTTCCCGAGGCGATGCTTATTGAACAGCACAACAGGAAAAAAATACTCACCACACACAGAGCTGCCGTAGAAATCCCAGTACAGACCGGGGTCATCATCATCGCGGCCCTGCAGGTCAGCGAAGTAATCTGTGGAGACAGCAGAAGAGAAATGCACCTCGTCACTGGATGTCAAGGAACTGACTGAAGCCCCCTCCCCCTCTTTCCGCGTGACTCCAGCAGACCACTGCGGCTCACAGAGACCGCACTGCTCTTCACAGGTCAGTGTCAGCTAAACCAGATGTCAATACCGTGACTGGACAACCTCTTTTTAGTTTTTTTTTATACGTAGGGATTAACACAGCCACGCACCGACAGACACACATCCACTTTCGAATCCACCACACTGTCGAGAGCGGCCGCAGAAGCATCAATAGTGCTCGACGCACACCAGAGTTTTTAATTTTTATTTTTTACGATGTTTCAGCTACAGTCGGATAGAAAAACAAATACAGAAATGTGTTCGGGAGCCTGCCGGGACATGTTTCAAATGTACATAGTCTGGAACGGAGGAGCATTATAGTTAAGGGCATTATAGTTATTTATCTTAGGTTGTTTTTTTTTTTTTTATTCCAGACAGTGAGTGGCTCACAGGTGGGATCCAAACCAAGCAAAATGGGTCATAAATAAAGCCCAGCGATCCCTCTCTACATGCCTCTGCCCCAGTCTGTTTACGACTGAAGGTGTAGCTACTAGTCTAGTGCTAATAAACAGCTTGAGGTACTTCGGGAGACTTTGGCCCAGAGGAGTCCTACGTTTGCAGAACTGAAATGCAGGGGTGGGTGAGCTCGGTCATAAACAAGTACAAAATCCTCTGTCAACGTGGGATTATTAAACCAGGAAGTGAAAAAGTACAATGCAGGAGGAGGGGGAGAAACAGAAAAATCCAGATCAACAAAAATAATTTATGAGAAGCTGACGAATGAGTTAAACAACGCCATATCGGAATCAACAGGATGGGAGTTTCTGGAAGGGGCTGTCGCAAGTTAGGCCTGGTTTTATTATGGGATATTTCCATTTCCTGTCTGCACTTCGGACAGACGTCTTAACATCTTATATTCCAGTTATTTTTGGTTTAATCCACTGCACACATCTCCAGCGTGGTTGAGAGGCGCGCTCCGGACAGTGATGGCAAAACGACTTGGCAGCCTGAGGAACGCCGAAGCAGTTGACAGATTTTCACGGTCATTTTCCCCAGCAGTGTCATTATTGCCAGATCGTAGAGTCTGCCTGTGACACACATGCCTCATTAATGCCGTATCCTACCTCTAAACCGAACAGCACGGATTAAATGACTAGATGATGTGTGTGAAGTGATTGGGGGGGGGTGAAAGGAAATGCGGACTGCGAACAGGTTGAGAGCAGACAAGTTTGACGAAGGGAAGGTCAATCCCCGTTACACGTTAGAGTGAGTCAGACTGGCCACACATTTAGGTGTCATGGCACAACAAAAGGAGAAAACCTTGGATGTCTCTGGAGAATACGCTTCCCCTGACGGAGGCCGCACACAATCACGGCACAAGCGAGGTGTGTAAGACGCACAGCCCACTCACGACAGGATGCGGCTTTTGAAGACGGAGTCCCTGACCCGTATTAAAAGACAAAACTATTTTTTTTCCTCCACCTCAAGGACCACCACCTCCAGCTTTCCCTTTGTTTTTATCCCGGTGACATTAATGATTCTTTGTATCTCATGAAGTGCGTCAGGTTGCATTTCACTCGCTGTCTGCAAGTTTTTAAATTCTTAAATGTCTATTAATATGAAGCACTAAAAAATAAAAATAAATAGAATCGCACTGCAATACTGTTAGAAAAACAGAACGTTACTAGTGCTTAAAAGAGTAGGGAGGGAGGGAGAGAGAGAGAGATGGAGGGAGAGAGAGACGGAGGGAGAGAGGGAAAGCGGGAGAAGCTCGATCGCACATCTTGTTGTTCCCTGTAGCTAGGGCAACCAGTGCGCAGGAAGCTAGCATTTTAAAAGCTAAGTAAGAAATAATGATTAAAGAACGAAAAACACAGGAGTCCTAATCGCAGGCAGAGGCTTTTGTGCTGCCTGGCGTTAACATTTTGTTTGCCTCCTCTGCCCCTGCCCCGATTCCCCTGCCCGGGTTCTCTCTCGTTGTCTAATGTAGGTCAGGCAAGCAGAGCCGTGATCTTTCCCGTGTGCCCACCACTGCTGTGTGGACTGGTGGGCTGAAACTGCCACCTCAGCAGCGAGCGAAGTGGCAGCCCGAGGCAACGCTCTCCACACACACACACACACACACACACACAGACACACACTTCCCTCCACTCAATCTCCACAGACCCGTCTCTCCGCGGCGCTCAGACAGCACGGCGTTCAACACAGGGAGACGTCGCTGCTGAAAGCGCCGGCGCTCTATTTAACCCTGTTTTCCGGCCCTCAGAAAGGTTTCGCTCTGAGAGCTAGCGAGGCTGCGGCCAGATAAAGGAGGAATTACCCAGAGAGCCATGGCGAGATTTCTGATATTTAATCTAAAGATGGTCTCTGTGATGCTTTATCTTGTTTCCATGGACACCCCACTCCTTTTAAGACGGCAAACAATGGGAAAAGGAGAATCGGGAACTCGGCGGCGCATTAGGCAGGCCCGAATGTTGACCAGTTCTGGAATTTGGCGTGAAAGCTAAGTGTCGTTCGCACGGGCAAAGTGTAGGTTTTCATATTCACCATATACATTATTTAGCAAAATGAGATGTGCCTTTCTCCTAGGCACAATTAACAATATATGAAGTGCAAAGACTCCCCATTGCTGCTCAAAACATTTATCTTTATAGTACTCAGCTTCGCCTTTCTGAGCTTTCGGAGCTAAAAAAAAGCAGAATTCCACACTCATACGGAGATCAATTTAAGCTTCCCCCTTTAAAAGAAAGTTTCCTTAATGAAACTCAGTTTGACTAAGGCTCTCAGGTAAGGATCTCCTACGTAGGTGAGAATTCTTTCAATCCCGACTCGAACAGCAAAATAAACACTTCTATCCCATTAGGCAGGCTTATAAAGGGAGAAACTGCGACAGCAAAATCCTATAAAGATTTTGCTCTGGATTAGCATGGACCTCAAAACAGCTAATTCTGGTTTTTCACTGACTGCTAATGTGCCAGAGGGCCTAACGCTTTTTAAGGGGGAAAGGAAAAGAGATTTTCAGACAGTCCGTCTAATCCCGGCTGTCGTGTTAAGATAAATATGATTAATTTTTTTTTTTCCCAGGAATATTCTGTCAAATATGTGGATTATGCAAACAGCTTGGGGAGAAGGTGCCTTTAACTGTGTTTATCCCCAACACTCAATCGGAAAAAATCATTTACACTTTAAAGGCTCGCGTGCTTTTTACATTCGCTTATTGTACTAGCATTTCATTATTTTCTCTGGCGGGGTGGGGGGGTTAAAAATTGTAGGAAAATACTAGTGCCGATCAAGCGCAGAGTCTCCACTTCAAAAGATCTGCACCACAGGAGCCGCTGGTTCACAGGAGCCGCTGGTTCACAGCAAAGCATGACCGTGACAGTCACCCACAGCTCAGAAACGCTCGGTGCTTTGCATACGTCGGGTCGCATTTGAAGGTCACCCATTAATCCGGCCAGGTGGGGCCGACTGCGCCAGGCATCTGTGCGATCGTCACACGGTCACGGCGCCGGCGCTCCTGTCTGTCTGGTAATTGGGCCCTACTTGTTAGGCGAGCGAGAGACAGGTGCTACTGGCAGCATCAGTCCACCGAAGCTCAGCTTGTGAAATTAAACCGCATGTCTAAGCCACCAAGTGGCACAGGAACACGTTTCAGCCGCAGGGCGAGATTGATTAATAAAGCTCTAGGCTGATAGAGAGCGAGGGAGGGGAGGAGGAGGAGAGGGAGGCGAGTGAAGTGAGAAATGAGCAGAGAGCAGGAGAACCTATACGCAGAGGTGCCAGTGGTCCTCTATATTCACGTATTCGAATATCCCTTTTAATTGTCCAGACATCATTCATATCTCGATATTCCGACGTCTCCATGTCCTATACATGTCCACCACTCTACACGGACCAGGGTCCCTTGGGGGCCAGAGCGCCAGATGTCCCACAGAGAGACACGGACGGCGCTCAGGAAATGGCGCAGACACCAAATTTGAAACATCAACACGTAACTTAAGCCTTACAATTATAGAAAAGCCGTAAAATGTTAATCAAAAAAAGCATAAAGACAAAACGGACTAAAAAAAATTAAAACCTCCAATGAAGAAAACCTTCAGTGTGCAGGAGATGGTGTTTGATTGCCCAATAGGAGGACTTTCTCTAAAGTAAACACACACAGACACGCACACACACGCACCCCCCACACCCGGTGTCGCCAAGCAACCGCAAACACCACTAAAGCACGCTATAGGCTAAGCAACCTCCTATTTTTTTCAAGCGACGCAAAGCAATTTTTATGGACGGCTGCCATCCCCAGTCCTTTATCTGCCGTGCCTGACGGAGCCAGGTCTTCACACACAGGCGGGGAGCCAAGGGAGCGGAGCAGGGGCTTACCAGACAGGAAGGTCTCCATGAGCTCGCTGTGGGTCATCTTGAGGACGCTACGGCCGGAGTAGGTGGCCAGCGTGGGGTCGGCGCCGTAGGACAGCAGCAGCCGCACCACGTCCAGGTGGTCGTTTTCCACAGCATCGTGAAGCGGCCTGCACAAACACAAACACATAGAGCCGTTACACAACATTCACGCGTCGCCGGAGAAGCCCTCAGGCCCGACGCAGTCTGACGAATCTCTCGGTGCGGCGGTTAAATCAATCGCGTTAGCCCGAGAGGTCAGCCGGCCCCTCCCCAGACATATATCACTGTGTCTCACAAGACAGCGGCTCAGCGCGAAGCCACGACGGCCCTCCCAGGCTGAGGGCTGAGAATCGGTGGCCAGGCCAGGTCAGAGGGGCTGAGAAACATCGCTTGGTGTGCCACTATCTCCAGACAAATCATAAATGATAGCGGAATCATAAAACAGAAGTTTACAATAGCTGACTCCGGAGAAACCCAGGGGAATGGCTTGAGCCAAAGAGTAGTTCAGCTGTTTGGGATTAAAACACAAGCTAGTCAAGCATTGCATCCAAATGTCTGCTGTGGGCTTTTCTGCACTGGACTCCCACCAGAAGGGGAAAAAAAACAAGTGGGTTTCATTACTGGATGGTGGAGGAGATCCGGGTTGGCTACTGAAGTAGCACCCTGGTTTGAAAGCGGAGCCTATTTCCATTAACTCTCCTTAATGACAAAATTAACCTTTTGAAAATCGCACTGTTTTAACGTGCTTGCCATGCAGAATTCAAAACGCCCGAGCTTAAAGTCTGCAAATCCAGCAGCTTCCCCTTTAATTTTTCCAAGCAGCCCGGGATCTTTCTACTGAAAACACTCGCACATCTGCTTTGAACACTTCTTCACGACCAAAATAACCCAGGATTCAAACGAAGTGAAAATTTGGAGAGAAAAAATTAAAGTGACCCTCTAAAACAGTCTAATTCTACACCTCTGAAAACTTCCTTTTTAGAATACATAATTAAAGCACTGTGCCACTTTAAATAACAGGAAGGAATAAGCCTGGAGGTGTACTTGGCACAGACTGACAACATGACTAGAGGATATGAATAACATTCCCCATTTCTTGCGTATTTCTTCAAATCAACGTGAAATTTCAGGAGTTATTATTTATTAATCACTGATGGAATCACAGACGTTTTTTTCTCTTTTTCCTTCCCCCAAGCATTATTCACATTAAAAGATATTTAATGCGTCTCAGTGGTGACAACAGCCTCAGTTTTATCTGCTCCCCCCCACCCCCTCTCCCCTGGCCCCCCACACACCAGCCCATTTGCAGGCAGCTCTCTAATTAGCTTACATTAAAATAACGGACCTCGATTTGAAAGCCACGTATTGACGTTCACCCGTAATTTGAAAACATGCAATTACAGGAGCCGCGGTAACACTGAGGGGAGCCGAGGCTGGTAACGATCGCTCTGCTCTGACAGGAAGATGTAATCAGACACAGTGTCTCGGTGCACGCTGCGTGGCTCCCTCCCAGCTGGCGGCCCCGCTCTCTGACAGGCGTGCGGAGGAGCCGCTCGGGCGGCTGCGGGGGAGACTGTGTACCTGGTGCCGTCCTGGGCGCTGCAGTTCACGTCGGCTCCGTGTTCCAGGAGATGCTGGACGATGGAGAGCCAGCCCCGGGCGCAGGCCTCATGCAGAGCACAGTAGCCGGCATTGTCACGGTGATTTACATCACACACCTTGTTTTCCAGGCAGTACAGCAGCACTTCCTGCAGAGGGGAAGAGGAGCACAAAGGAACGGCGATGTTAGGGATGTAATTGGGACGAAATCTTCCTCGGCACGGGACAAGGCCTCTGGCTGGCTGGCTTTGTTAACCCGATCAGTGTCAGTCAAAAAAGATGGCTACATTTGGAAGAATTCAATATTCAGGAACACATTCCCAATCGATAGAATATCCGATCAAACTGCGTTGACCACCCCCACCAAACATATTTAGTTGTTTTTAATAATCATCATTTTCCTTTCGGTAAAAAAATCTATATGTGAGAATCACCTTCATAATTGGTTTTAATGCAAAGGTTGCCAAGGTCATCCCCGTTCTAGCTTTTAAGTTGACAAACAGAAATGAGCAATGTAGCTACATTTAATATCCCAAGACTGGGGCAGAAAACATCTCATTTGAACTCCCGCAATCTTTTCAAATTCCTATTTCTATGCAAATTTGGCAGCCTCGGCCAGAGCTTTTATAATTTTCTCTCTTCTCTGCAAATCGGGAGCCAGTGAGAATAGCTCTTCCAATCTGTCCACGTTGGTCAAATTAATATTTTGGACATCTGGAAAATAAATCTACGCTCTACAAACGGTTCGGCTTCAAAATGGTAAAAACGGACGACTTTGCACAACCGATTTCTCCTTAAAATCAGTTTTGTCGCAGGAACAAGATTTCTAATATAACCTTCTCGGTCCACAAAAAGCTACATGTCCTTAAAAATATATTGTCAACCAACTGAACCCCCAATAACCATGTAAATTTCCCTGAAGGATCTGATCAATGTAGAGTTCAGAGTTCAGTTCAATTTTTCTTCTCATTTTATTTAAGTATATACAGTGCGCACACAGAATACCCCCCCGGGCTTTGACACGCACGAGGCGAAGGTAGTTGTAAGTATTTTACGACACGCTAGACATTGATAATCACATTTGATAAGGGAGGTAATAGATCATTAGGGAGTTGGAGCGTTGCAGAGTTGAATCCTGGCGGAATTAAAATTAAAGCGCTGATTAAAAAGTAGTAAACACGTCTAATAGAAGTGGACGCATTTTTTTAGATCTAAGATTACACAATTAATGGATGATAAGTCTAACTGGGATATCATGTCTTGACAGGTAGGTGCAGTGGGGGGAGGGGGTGATTAAATAAATGATAATCAGAACCTAAATATTGTGTAGTTGGTTCCTGGTAAATGTCTGCAGATTAAAATGAGCCTATTCCCCGGAGGTTTCATTCCTCAGGTGGCAAACAATATCAAAACAAAATGTATATCAACATATATAAAAATTGCCAAATGTATGCAAAAAAGCAGAATATTTTAACTTTTCTCTTCTATGGTTCTTCAGATTCATTTGCCATGATTTCAACCCAACACCACCGACTTCTCCATTAACACCATAACCCACCGGCACACAACCTCCCCTCCGAGGTCACCGTGTTCAAGATGCTGCGTTTAAAATGGAAATGATGCAACCCGTACCCATCTCATAGAAAAATTCGACAACAAGCCTTGGGCGTTTCATTGTGACGTGATCTCACATACTTCACAGACATTTAAAACCCAGTTTGATTGACGAGTTTCAAATTGGATGGAAAGAAAAACACCTAAAAAGAAAACACCTCACAATACAGTCATACCAGTTAAGAACAAACTTCTCAGGTGAGGCGTCTCCTAATGAGCCACACCGGAAGAGCAGATCAGGCTAATCAACTAATTCCAATGCAGGAGACAGGCCAGTGCCTTCTTTGAATAATTTGCTTTCCCCGGTGCGCCCTGCCCTCTCTCTCTCTCTCTCTCTCTCTCTCTCTCTCTCAAGGCTGCTTAAGAGGGGCTTAAAGTACAGTTAGCGCGACACTCCGTTCCTCTAAACTGCATAAGAATAAATAGAGGCAGCAGCGCATTCGCCTTCACCCCGCTCCACATTGCGCGCCTCCATTGCGCTGACACGGGGATTGGTATCTAGGATACAGCATGCAGCAGCAGCGTTACCGGGGCCTGCACTAACCAGGCTAACATGGATGTCAGCAGACACTAATGAGCCCTCTGTCCGAGGCATGAAAATACCCCGGGTCACGTGACTGTGGGGATCGTCTGCTCACTAGCCACTTACTGCTCGCTGGCAGACAGACGGGGCCGTGTGTGGCTGTTGGGGGGGTGGTTGAAGGCGTCTAGAAAGATGAATCTCACGCAGCATTTTTTAATTAATCCTTTCGGTAAATAAGGGACTCAACTTTTTTTAATTTTATTTTTTTAATGTGGCCTTATATATCATCCTGACTTATTTGACGAAAACCTTGCATTTGGTTTTAAATATCAGCACTTCTTACAAGTGCTGTCGACTTGGATGGGATTTGCCCATTTTGAGCGAGTCTGCAGCTAGCCCCGGGAATTCTCCTCCACAACATGCAAAGCTTTTACCAGCCAGGGTTTAGCATCGTATTAAGCAGAAAATTTAAGCGCTTTAATAGCTTCAGGAGGGCGCAGGCTTATTGATAGCTGTACATCTCTGTGTGTTGCTGATGTCCCTACAGTAAATCCAGACATCCCCCACTCGAGCTCTTGCCGGTACGCAGTTGCAATCAATGAATCAAAATTCAGCAGGAAGGTTTTTAACCCTAAACTGGTAACTGACTTTTTTGGGGGTTAGGTTTACCAGAAACATGATTTCTTTGTTACTCTACTCCACCACATTAAAGCCAACTGAAAATCAGCCACACACAGTCCACCAAATACTCAGATAACTTGGGGAGGGGGGCAGTATCTTCTACACCAAGCTTATCCACCACTTATTCTGGGGGATTTTTCCCCCTCTACACAGCATACACGAATGCATACATGAAATACATCATTGCAGCCCACATAAGAGGACTTCAACTAAATAAGCTGTTTGGCATAATTCAGGCTTTTGTGCTGAGCTTTATTAACTGCACTTAAGCTTGCCTAAGATATACAGTATCTAATTAAACTCAGGTGGGGCTAATTAAGCTCATTGTAAAGGCTGAAACAGCTATTCTTCTTTGTGAAGGAGACATGCACCCGTCGAGTCGATCCAGCTCGAGCACACACACCCTCCCAGAAACCGGCTCGAGCCCACCGCGCTGACGGCAGCTGCCTGGCTGGAGCGCACAGCGGCAAGCCTGGTCTCTCTCTCTCTCTCTCTCTCTCTCTCTCTCACACACACACACACAGGCAGAGTGAGATCCTCAATAAAAAAGCTGGCACTCTTCCCAAAGTGACAAACACGTCCCAAGCATTAACGCTTCTCTGCCAATTAAAAACGTTAATAAATAATAATTTTCTGAAGAGTATGCACGCTCTTCTCAGTACCTCCATACATGTTGCAAAAAAACGGAGGGGCTCGGGACACCCTGACATGCGGTACAGGGGTGGGGGTGGCTGGATCGCGGTGCATTAATCTTTTAATTGAAACCGAGATCCTAATGCTCATCTCCAGTCAGTCAGTCGGCAGCGAGCGAGTGGGAGTCGCAGTGAGGGAGAGAGAGAGAGAGAGAGAGAGAGAGAGGCTCGTACTGCTAGGGGAAGTGTATCATTACAATACAGCAGGCATGTTCACTGACAGCTATCCAAGACAGGACTCGACTGGAGGGGTGCTGGGGATTGCAGGGGGGGCTCGGGTCTATGGTTACGGGGCTCTGCAGTTCCCAAGGAGCTCTGCTGAAGCCTGCGATACCTCGGGGCTCTTCACTGTGTTCCTGGCGACCAGACAAGATGTAAAGGAATCTGCGCACGGCCTCGGCACGGTGTGTGCGTGTCAGACGGGCTGTGGGGGGATCTCGCTCTCCCTCTCCTTCCTTCCTCCCTCTCTCTCTGAGCTTCTGGGTTATTAACACGGCTGCCAGTAACCACAGCAGGTAACTCCGAGACCAGACACAAACCATGAAGACTTAATTTGCGACTCCCCTCATTAACATTTTAAACACAGCGACGGCGTGCTTTAAACCACAGAGAGCGCAGACTTTCATGTGCAGCGACAAGCATCACAAAACTAAATTAACATGAAATATGCAGAGGGGTCGGGAGAGGAGTGAGTGAGTGAGTGAGTGAGTGTGTGGGGGGGGGTGTGCGAGAGCTGGGGGGCTGGTTAAGCAAAAGACAGCTTTACGGCACTCAAGAGGCCGTTAACCCCCGTTAAATCCAGGAACAGCAGTGATCCATCCAGAGGAAAACGATGCAGCTCCATCGCCACTGTACCACAGCCAATCTATATCATTCCCATATAAGAAAGGAGGCCTCCATTAGCTCTTCCCAGTATTTTTGCCGTTACACACAATAAACACATTCATACAATCTCAGATCACCAAGTAAATAGGCTAATGATCTTGTGAATGTTTCTGAATGCTTCATGCACTGGAAACAAAAGTACCTTGGTGTAGAGGTTAGAGAGCTTTTGCGAAACACACACAATCCGTAGTTGAACCAAGACAAGGGAAACGTCTCTTCCTCGACATGGAGCGAATTCTCATGGAAGAATTACCCAGATGAACACAAATGGAAAACAAATGTGCTCGCTTGCCAGCCTTTGAGCTGCCACCGCCCCCCGCCCCAGACCCATGACCGTGTAAACCACAGGCCTAATCAAGCCGGTCTTTGTGCACCGGGCTCCTTATGAACGCCTGTAAAGACTACCATTAAATGTTACTGACAGCCAGCTGAAGGGTGGGCCCGTTCCCTACTAACTACTGGTCTAAAAACGGCTCCGAGCTCCCCCCCTCGCCTAATCTACTGCCCGATAAAAATAGCTCAGCCAGATAACCATTGTAATCTGGGATAGACACCACACACAGCACAGTCACACTCAAGACTTGTTTTTATTCAAGCACGTAACCTGCGATTCCATTGTAAATCAAGCCTCATTCTTTAAAGCACTTTTGTTTTCAACTGCAAGCGAACGACAAACACTGAATAACCCACCTGTGCCACCACACCTAAGTGCGCAAAAAAAAAACTGCCAAGACTTTGTGCAGAAACGGAAAATGAAAAGATTTCCTTGTACGGCACCTCCAGCGCAAACCAATCATGCTCAGTTTACAACAAATGCTAGAGTAGTATCAAATGAGATGCCTATATAGCTGATTTTTGTCTACATTTGTCACAGGACAGTAACAACAACCTATCTTTGAAACATACACACAAAAATCTAATTAAGGATCTCTCTCTTTCCAGAGCCCTGTTAGTTGAGAATCCAAATCTCTCTAATCTGTGTGCACACAAAACACTGCACCAGGTACTCGCTTGGAGCTAAAACTGATAAAACCTCCCAGTCAACAGAACTCCAGGTTCTCTCTGGGATACGTGGAGACAAAAGCAAATCTAGCAAGTGGCCTCTCTCTTTTCTCTTTTCTTTCTTTTGTTAAGCAAAGGTGGAAATCCTCAAGAAAAAAAAAAATACTCCAGCTACTGTTTGAAAAAATAAACAACTTTTCATTTTTGCAACCAACAGTATTCCCCAGACACGTTCTAAACAAACTACAGTGTGAAAATGAAGAGATCACAGGCTCTGGAGCCTGTCGTAGCCTCTTAACAATTGGAGCCGTATTTCACAATCTTACTGACAAGATATCTGCTTGGAATCTTCAGAAAAAAAAAAAAGAGAAAAAGTATCCGAGTGAATGCGGGGGGAGGGGCTCTGAGAATGGCTTGTGGAGAGCAACTGCTCCACCGCAGATTTTGCAATGGATCAAAACCATGTCTTTGTGTTTTTTTGTCGGAGTGTGTGTGTGTGTGTGTGGGGGGGGGGATGGGTTGTTTGCCCCTCCTACAATCTAAAAAGAGCAATTTTATCTTCCGTTGTTTTAACGAAGGTTGCAAACTACCGGAGTTTAGAATGCACGGCTCTGATGCCGGAGCGTTCAAGGTCTTTAGCCCAGTTTTAAATTCATATCGTATTGTACTGCTCACAGAGCCCCGGGGGACATGGCCACGGCTTATCACACACAGGCAGTTAGGAAAACACTTCCTGCCTGAGACCAACTACACAAAAAAAAAAAGAGGGAGAGAGAAGCTACAAAAACAAGGTAGTGACCACAAACACAACAACTTCCCCTCAATCTCCCCACGCAAGCTGACCGTGGAGGCCGGCTGCAGCGGCTCTCTGGAACAGGAAGAGATAATGCAGAGGAAGGCTCTGCAGACGGGGTGACATCATAATTGCGAAAAAGCAAATAATAACTAAACACAAAGAACAGCTCTGCCCCCATGTACTCCTCACTGGTAGGAAAAAAAAAAAAAAAAAAAAAAAACGAACCCTGACTTTTCTATCACAGCACTGTTTACACTGTACCACACGTCACCGATTATAAAGAGTTTCAGGGAAGAGGTGGCCCAACAGCATACCCGAGATACGACCCTGGCCAATGCTTGTGCCAGAGGCTTCAACTCGCCACACCTCAGCAAAAACACGCTCTCCTTGTGTGGTGGGGGAGGCCAGCAGACCAACTTGGCAGCAGAAAAAATAAATCAGTTGCTTCGCAGCCAGTGGAAGCGAGAGCCTTCGAGTGAAAGACCTCTTTTCCTTAATGCCAATACTAGAATGCGAGGGGGGGGCGGACTGAATGCACGGCACGTCTGGATTCCTACACGGCCCCCCCCGGCCCCCCTCTCCAACGGACGTTAATGGAATCTCATCGCCGGGCAATGAGAGGCGATCCCCGCTCCAGCCCCGCGCGCCACTCTGACTGACACGGCCTTCTACGAGAGTGTGGCACCAATTAAAGGCCGTCTGACGAAAGGGCCATTTCACAAAGCAGGGTCCCGAGGAAGGCAGGCAGCTAATGGTCTAAAACAGCACCTATTTAGCACCTTCCACACAAAGCACCATCACCGAGAAGATTAATTAAACCCTGGATGCCGGAGAGCACTTGTCGGATAACTGATTGAGCTTTAATGGCAAAGAGCAATTTCGCCTGAAAGCAGAAATTTCCAAAGTGAAAAAAAAAAAAAAAAAAAGTGTGTGAATGCATTGTTAGCCCCACCCCCCACCACACACACACACCACTACCCACAGTCCAGATCCCGATGGAAGACAACAGACAAAGGCCACGCTGTGCGGAGGAAAAAGGAAAAAACAGACGAAAGGAGGGGAAGAAAAAAAAAATCCTTAAGAGGTTCTCTTTTCGGAGGTTAATTTAGAGAAGTCTTTTTTTGTCACAGGAGGCAGAGTGACTTAATGAACTAAGGCAGCAGCAGTGGGAAGGAGGGAAGAAGGGAGGGAGGGAGGGGGTGTTAATTTTCTCAGTGATAGAGCAGAGAGAGAGAGAGAGAGAGAGAGAGAGAGAGGAGTGTGTGTGTGCATGTGTGTGTGTGAGGCCGAGAGAGGGAGGGGGGCTGCGTGAGCCTCCTGGGGAGAGAGGGAGGGGGAGAGAGAGAGAGAGAGAGAGAGAGAGAGCGCGCAAGCAAGCGAGTCTGTTTGTGTGTGTGTGTGTGTGTGTGTGTGAGAGAGAGCAAGAGAGCGAGGGAGGAGGGCGGGGGGAGGCTGGGTGGCGGAGCGCGATGTGAGACAGTGCAGACAGCCGAGCGCTGCAGAGGCGGCCCGGCCCGGCCCCGGCAGTCCCAGTAAACAGAGCCGCCACACAGCGCTCCGTCTCTCTGACACACAGCAGCTGCTCCGCTCTGCGCTCGCACCGCGGCAGCTGGCCGGGGCTGGGGGGGCTGGGGGGGCTGGGGGGGCGGGGGAGGGGGCTGGGGTGGCCAGCTCTATAAAAAGCCCTTTAAAAACACTGCGTTCAATTCCCGTTTCCATGCGCAAGATCTCCGGCGCTATTTTCCCAGCTCTGTTGAAATATAGGTGTTTTGCTGGTGTTGGCTGTCGACAGCGTCGCTAGATTGACCACTCCCCACTGCAGAGGCGAAAAAATTAACGCTCAGCCTGGGCCGGAACCGCTGTGCCTCTGAAGTTTATTACCTTAACTGTAAACTCCCTGCACCCCCCCACAAACACACACACACACACACACACACACTCCCGTCCCCTCCTCTGCACTGATCGGTTCTTTTTAAAAGTGGGTTTAAAGACACTAGCTTGCAAACAAGGATAACTAATGGTCCTGTTGAAATTTTAATTTGTTCACCATCAGATGCTTTGTTCATTTCTTAAATAAAATATCTTGGTATTTCAATACCTAGTTAAACGAATACATATTTATATGTATGTATGATTTATACTATTGGAGTTAATTTATTCTAGCTCAATAATGCTGGGGTGGATATTTATGTTGTCCTGGACAGAACAAATGTCAGAATCGTGGCGTCAATTAAAATCCATTCCCTGCCTTATATCTCCAAATCATCATTGGAAAAAAGCAGGTGAGGATATGAAACAAACCCTCCAGAAATAAAAACATGAATTCTAGAGCTTCTAGATTCACACGGAAAAACCAAATTCTCACTACGATCCATTTTGGGGTTCATCCCTCCGTTTGTTTCTCAAACGCCTTTATTTACATGCCGTGAACCTCTCGTGCGTCTGCCTGCTACAGTAATTGTTCGTTTCCTGTGCTGCACGTTGGCTTTTTCAAAACCCCTGCCGTTACTAATCCAGAGTGTCATTAATCTGTAGAAAAATTAGACATGGATGATGTTATTCAGAAAGCTTTGCAGATTGTTGATAGTCTTTTTTGTTTCCCTCCCCCCTTCCGTCTGGCACCACGAGGATGTCGTACAGTAAGCCAACAGAGAGGGAAGGGAGGCGAAGGGTTAAGAGCTGGCTGGGATTAATGCGGAGAAGTGATATTTTCCAGCGTGTGCGCTAAGCGTTTGCTCCGTGCCTGTCGGGGACGCTAACATGTCACACTCGGCCTCGCAGAGAATTAATGAAGTGCGAGGGGGCCGAGCGAGAGAGCGAGCGAGCGCAGCCAGCCGCTCCAGTAAAAGAGGAAGTGGGTGCCACCAACGACAATCTGAGTCACAAAGAAGAGGAAAAGTGCGTTTCAGCAGAGCGGGAATTGCCAGGGGGAGTGTGTGTGCGTGCGTGCGTGCGTGTGTGTGTGCGAGTGTTAAAATAAAATAAAAAGGAAAGGCAAAGCAGCTTACCTCATAACCCAGACGGGCAGCCCTCTGCAGCAGCGTCTCGCCCGCATTCTTATTCACGATCAGCCGTCGCGCTTCAGGTGGCATGGGCCGGCTCGTGGGGGTGTCCAGAGGAGGGGTGCCGACGGGCAGCGGAGAGGGGTGGGAGGTGGGCGACAGCAGGGAGGTGGGGGCCTGGGACACAGCAGGAGGGAGCTCCGGGTGGCAGGGCTCGATGGGAGAGGCGTCGTAGTCCAGAAGAGATGCCGGTCTCTTCCGAGAGGATCTCTTTAGGCTGACCTGTCCATCAAAACAGACACACTTTGCTTAGACACTCTGTTACACGACTGCTCTGATCTGAACACCACAGAACCCTCCCTCTTTGACATATCAGACATCGGAGGATTCTTAGAACGTTCTCAACCCGCTGAGAGCGTCTCGGCAGGCCCGGAGACGAGAGTAATTATTCACAGCCACAAGTTCACCGTGCCGTCCCACGCTGCCAGCCTATAGACAGCACGCATTATTAAATGTCACCGCTGCTCGCGAAGAGGAGACGCATAAAAAGACATTACACTACGCCGAAGCGCTCAGATCTATAAAGTTCGGTCGTGAGGCAGTGAATGCGTGTTGCGCTGCGAAATGCGGACGAGTTCCTAAACGACTGCTGCAGCAGGCAGTCTTCAAATGTGCAGAGCTAATGAATACAGATACGTGGGGCTGTAAAGAGATGTTTTAATAACCTTTCAGAAAAGAGTCGAGCGTACTTTGATTGTTGCGCTGTAAGACTTTTTATTTTAACACCAGGGGAAAACAGTCTCCAGTTCAGTACTTATTGTCCCAGTTTCGCTAGAGACGTTATCTCGTGAAATGCGGCCATTGTTGTGGAGAGATCTCCGTCAGGATATTGCTGATGGCTGGGAAAGTCGGGCAGGAAACAACAAGAGGGGCGAGAGAAAAGAAAGCAGGTCTGAGAGACGGCCGCCGGAGCAGCAGAGTTCATTCGAGCCGCGAGGGCAGGGCTTATATCTGCCCACCCCTGTGGAGTAACGTGACACAGCAGCTGTCGACAGCTCGGCCAGGGCGTCATTGCTCAAGCTCCACAGAACCACCACGCTCCACACGTCACCACTGCCAGTGAGGATTTGTGGTGGCACAATAAAAAGCCTGTATTTACTAAACACAGTCCACATCGACTAGCAAGAAAGGATACCACATCCTTTCAGTTCACCCTTATTTATGCGATCACCTTTCCTCAAGGTTCAGTTTAGTTTGCGGAGCGACCTGCCCTTCTGCTCTGGCACCGGATCGCGCTACAGATTCCCAGCTCTGCGGGGAGAGGGTTTGCGTCCAGAGATCTGAAGGCACTTCCTCTCTGCCACCCCCCCCTCTCTCCACTGGGAAACGGAGTCTCGGTGCACAAGGAGGTCACCGCAGCAGCCGCAGCCGCCGCACTCCAAATAGAATACATTTCCTCTCTTTATCCTGTGCTTTGTGTTCTCGATTTTATTATTAATGCAGGGGAAGAAAAAAAATGAAAATCTATCCTAGATGTCAAGAACAATTCCAGTAAGCCTCTTTTCGGAAAGGGACAATGAGGGATTTAACTACTAATAAGAACAGCGCATACATAACACACGCATAAATAAAATAAATAAATGCATGAATAAATAAAACTGGTCATCTGCAGTGTGGTTTCGCACCAGCAAAAACACCACCTCGGCGGTCTGCCTACCTTCTGCTCTGACGAGTTCTCCAGGTCAGTGTTCTCCTCGGCTGTCTGAGACGTCCTTCTCCTGTCCCTCAGGCTGATGTGCTTAGTCTTGCACTGCCGTTTGCCTTTGGGCTTCTCAGGGTCAGTGTGTTTACGCAGTCGGGGACTCGACGTCTCGCTGTCCTTGCCGGCGCTGGGGGAGGGGGGCCCGAGCCCGCTGGCTTTGCGATGCTCCTTCAGCCGCTGTCTCTTGTCTGAGAGCCTGGTCGCTGCCTGGGGGGGCTTTTTAGCAACTGCTTCATCTGTGGGGGGCGAGTCAAGGCAGCCTTTGTGTTGCGGGGTCAGAGGAGGAGCAGCCAGACCTTCGAATATAAAAACACAGGGCAGCCGTGTATTAATATCACCACCCACAGTAAAGCCAAGCTCAAAATCAGAGGCCGTTTTTTTTCTGGCAGCTCCATCGTGACCCAGAGCAGCACGGGGTGGCGCCTGGCACCCGAGGGAAAACAAAAGCACACGACACAGGGGTACGCAGCACCCTGCACGTGTCACTCAAAAAAAGGGCCAAAACTTAGACTGGTGTGTAACAGCTACACGTTTCAAGGTCTGTGTCCGCAATCCGAACCGAAGTGCGACACCACAGACTTCTGGACGGTAAACACCTTTATGCACCTGCTGACTACAGAGGGTTTTGTTTTTTCTTATATAGGTGAACATGCACGGACCGGAGAAAAACACACACACACACCAAAACAAACTGATCCGAGGGGGAATGGGTGAAAGGAAAGTGATGTACGTGTTCCTGGAGTGAGTGCAGAGAGATGGGGCCTTGTGTACGAATGGGACAGGCACCGTCTGACAGAACCTCATGATGAATAAGGAAACGGACTAATGCAGTACCCAACAACAACAAATTAAAAATGAATGAAGGCACGTGAAGAAAAAAAAACCTGGCTAGCTTCAAGTACGTCCAATCTAAACGGACCAGATGCAACAGCCCCCTTCCCCCTGGCCTCCACAGTGACGCAAGAAAGAGTTAACAGAGCTTCTTTCAGCTGCGCTAATCCCGCTCCCTGAAATGTTTAAGGAAAGCCTTTTATGAAATGCAGTCAGGAGTCTTACCCTCTCCATCTGCTAAATGATTTATCTGGATGGGGCTCGAAGCGAATGAGCTTCCAAAAGACGAGGGGGAAAAAAAATAAACGCATGGACGATGAACGGATGAACGCAGGGTGGGGGGTGGGGGATTCTACAGCCACAGAGGCGTGCTCTGCAAACACACGCACACACAAACACACAGAGCACACCAATACAAACAAGCTTTTTCCGAAAACACCTTACATCACCCCCTCCCCCAAACAAAAACACTAACAAGGAAGAATTCGTACAATCTCTACTGAACGCACACCGCTTTTTCTCCAGAATAGCAGACGACACTGGGTACACACACCGTGGGGGCGTTTGGGCTCTGGGAAGGACTGACAGTTCAGACCGCGGGTACCAGCCTCGTAAACCGCATGCTTTAGATTCCCAATAAAGGAAAGCGAACAATCCCTCGGGTGCAGTATACATCACAGTATAAGCTCGTGTAAAACGTTTCCCTTCTCGAATAAGGGCTAATTAATGCCCTACCCCATATGCCTCCAGGGAAAGTAGCTAAAGGATCATTTTTCTCGGGTTTAATATGCAGAAAGACAATGAGCCGCCGCTTGCGTCCTTGTTTCTTAATTTACCTGCCTTGGAATCCCCCCGCTTTCTTACCACTGTGTTAACCACCGCCAAGGCCGCGCACTGGAGGCAGGGCTTGGATTAAAACTTCAACCTTTCCACTGCTGCCCCCCCCACCCACACAAGTCCCAAACCACTAGTCCCCCACAATCTGCGAAGTGTAGGGTACGCCATTCCTCCACTATGGTTTATAATGTGTTATTCTATTTTAAACCTAAAGGAACAAACTATCTTGCTGTTAAGTTAGGTTTCATTACAAGAACTCAATGTTAAAAAGTGATTTGTCAATTGTACCACGGGGTTAAAATCAAGAAACCACAGTAGCACAATGCTGGCCACCTCACCAGCTGGTTACCGGGACGCCAAAACACAAAGGTCAAAAGCCAGCGCCTTCACTTGGTTGTTGTGACCGAGTAAGATTCAGTTCAAGATGCCAAAGAAAATTGCCGTCGCCCTTTCCTGTACTACGTGCGATGCAGCTCCAGGCCATACAAGGCGACCACATGGAAACAAGCTCCCAACACGCAGCATCTCCAGTCCCACAGCGGGACACAAACTCACAGCTCTACCAAGCCTCGGGTTCAGGTGGAAACCTACTTCGCAAGTTTTTCTTCTTTTCTCAATAGCTGTTGCTACATGTCTCCACTGAGCTCAAAGTTTATGAAAAACACCTTCAACGGCTAAAAAAAGATGCACTGACTGAAAAGTCGTCTCCACTGGGCATTATGGAGGCGTGTGTGAAACGAGACATGTTTGGTGTAAAGGAAATGATCGGTCAGACCACTTCCCCTTTTGTCTGGAAACCCCCTAACACGGCCACCAACTTGTTTTCTGTTTTTGATTTTTTTTGGTCCTTATATCCGTATTCAGAGAAAGCAGCCCCTCAGAACGTGAACGAAAGAAAACCGTTTCCAACTTTGTTTAAAAACAAACAAACCAACTAAAACAAACGCGTTTATGGTGTGCTGATGATCCACCACGTAGAACAGAAAGCAGGACAATGACCTTCATACTCTCGTGTTATTTATATATATATTTCAGCTACACCCATGGAGACATAACTATATATAACTGAATATATATATATATAGAGAATTAAAAAATGGTTTCTGTCACCATATATATTCAAACATGAAACTTAGGCACAGTTCTTGCCATGGATAAATATGCATTCTCCCCCTCCCGTCACATTAAACATCTGTGCTTGCTCTGCATGCATGAAAAAACAAACAGAGGGGACAAAAAACAAAACAAACGCGCCCAAACAGTAGCAGCTCATCCAGCGTACCTTGTTCAATGTCACTCTTACAGAGCGCCTCTTCAGACCAGCTCCTATTGACTTTGCCCTCTGACCTCTTCTTGGTGGGCCTCTCTTCCACCAAGCTGCCTTTGACCTTTCTGTCCTTCCCTGTGACCTCTGGCAGGCAGGGCTCGGCCGGGTGCAGCGGGGGCGGGGCTGGGGCCGGGGCGCCGCCGAGCACCGACCTCTGAGACGAGACCTGCCTCTCCCACAACTCCCTGAGCTGGAGCAGGTGTGGCTGCTTGCGGAGCCGCAGGCCGGTCAGTTCGATACACACTTTCAGGTTTTTCACTTCCTTACAAGAGGACTCTTCCAAGACGTGCTCATAAGAAGGGCTGGTAATTTCCTTCTCCGGCCAGTCATCTAAAGAGACAACTTAGATTAATCGAGAACACAGACCCTCAAAGCCAAGACAGATCCTCAATACTTTCACACAGCAGCCCTCGCGCTCTCGGCTCGTTCTGTTCTTCCCCAGCAGCGCACGGCGGAGCGGTACCTTTGAAACTCCGCGCAGACAGACACATCTAACACAACAGAAAACCTGAGCCCACAAAGACTCCTTTTTTCTCTCCTCTATTACACTGGGAGAAAGAGACGTGGGAATTCGTATTCCATTAACCCTTAACTGCCACCTACGAACGTCTCCAGATCAGGCTATTCTGCTCAACTCGTGATCCCTGCTCACGCTCCAGTTATACCCCCTCTGAAGGCATCAAAGCCAAATAAACACAGCACAGCTAATGATCTTGGCTCAGGCACATTTCCACAGAAGACGTGGTTTGATAAAAACCAGCCCGAGGGCACTGCTGGGGTTAAATTAATTGCAAACTAAACGTTCTCGCAAAAATCGGTCACATATGCATCTCTCCCGATCAGAGAAGCTGGAATGCAAAGCTGTAAGTTCAAGACAGATCCCGAATGCTACAAAGCACACAGAAACGAGGCCGCTCCTAGCTTCCCGACGGGCCACAACCGAAGCAACGGCAGGAAACGGAGGGGCAAATGAAAAAAAATACCTCAGGCGCATGCATTTTGGGGAGGGGGATAAAAAATAAAAATGCATGGTGATTAAAATGTGGTGCGCTCTCTTTTGGCACAGTCAACACCGCGCTCCCCGGATCCCAGCGCATGCCAGGCAGCGTCTGGCAAACCCGTGTACTGAGGGAAACAAAGACAGAAGGATACGCTCGCATCAGTGGGGCTCGCTTCCCGCCGTCACACCCTTTCCTTTCCCATTATTTATTCATCACGATAAAGAGCACGTGCTCACAAGAGGGAGGGAGCTGGCCGGGGTCAGACTTGGAAATGTGTCGCTGTACTGGTGGATGCACACACACGAGCACACACACACACACACACACAAGCCAAAATCCTGCTTTCCCTGCCCCTGGCTTGTGCACTAACAACAACTGGTAACTCATATTCCATTACCAACCTAAAAAAGAAACACACGTAAAAAAACAACCACCGCCAAGCTGGATTGGTGCAGAAAACCGTAAGGTAAACAGTCGGGCATCTTTACCGACACGTAGCCCGGCGAGCTGTGGTGTTTTTGAACAAGACTCTGGTTCTCTCGTCACTTCCCCTCGGCGCAGCGAACAGCAGATCTATTCTGTGCCGAGTGCGTGCAGTGCAGCAGGGAGAGGGCGGCTAATTAAAGATGAGACGCACTATTGTGGCTCTTACCCGTCAGCAGCCTCTTTCTCTTCCCCTGGGCAGCCGCCGCGCGCTCCTCCTCCCCCTCCTCCTCCTCCGCCTCCCTGGGCTCCTCTGCGCCTCCCTCGCCGCCGGGCAGCTCGTCCTGCAGACGCTCCTTGCTGTGTTTGCGTTTCCTGGCCGGCACAGGCCCAGCGCCTGGGCTCACTTCCTCTCTCGGCTGGCTCGGCTGCCTTTCCGCCGCCTGTGAGCATGGAGGCTGCTCCCCCGGGGCCACGCAGCCTGCCTCCCGCTCCTCCTCATCCCCCTCTCCCCGCTCCTTCTCCCTCAGCCTCTCGTGCTCTGCGAGAGGCCGGTCCTCGCGCTCTCTGGCGGGGCTGCGGGGGAGGCAGCTCTTGTGGTTTCCAGACACAGGAAGCACACCTGCGGGAGGTCAGAAAAAAGGGAAAAGAACAAAGAGCAGCCGTTAATAAACACAGCCTTCTAAAACGTCGCGCTCTGTGTTTTTCCACTGCGTATGAGATGCGGTTGAGAATTAAGTTCAGTTGTCTGGTTTAATTGCCACACGTGGGGGAAAAATAAAATGGAAAAAGCTCAAGTGAAGCAATTTCAGCGGCAATATTCTGTCTTAAGAGACAAAATGCCAAATCAGACTCTCGTGGAGCAAAATGATAACGGAGACCAAGTTCCCGGCTGAAACACTTGAAGAGCTTCATGCATCTGCAGATAACACGGGGTCAGCAAACACCTGGACGGCTGAACGAAAGGACTTCGACTCAGGAAGCGTAGCCCGTGACCTCTGGGTCAGCGCTGCACCCACGGACCCTCGCTCCATCCCGGATACACTTCACTGCTCCCTACGCTCCTTTGTCCGCCTGACACTTTAGATCAGGTGAAGATCTAACGGATTTTAGTTCTGGCAGAGGGAGCCCAGCGTGTCTCTCTTCCACAGGGACGGCGTGATGCCTCCCACACAATGTTTCTACGCACACAAAAAAAACAACAATCCAGATCAAAGTTGGCCCGTTCAGCCCCATCCCGCAGCCCGGCGGTGGGCGGCCCCCACGCTCGAGTGTGAGGAGCGCCCCCCGGCACCCCCCGGCGCGATACTCGCTCCGACGAGAACGTGCTCCCTGCCCTGCCCCGGGCGCTCGTGGGAGCCGCACAGATGTGAAGCAGCCCCAGCGCCAGTGGTTTAAATCATTTGATCTGTGAACAACAATCATATGACTCATGACACATGCATCCCATAATTTATCGCCATATTTGTGCTATGGCAACTCTCCACGGACTGATCGCCATGGCAACTCTGTCCACTTCACCCCTAGCAACCGAGCAGCGTCACCATTCACTTAAAATGTCCAATGATTGCCAGACATGCGAGAAGAATAACGGGGTCAGCGAGGGGTCAAGCCTGGCTTTACATTCGCTGTCAAACTTTCTCCCCTTCTTATCCAAGCCACAAAGTTCTGGCGCGCACAAGCCCGGCAGCGGCGGCTGAACAATGGCACACACTCACCTACACAATATACCGCGCTGAATGCACAACACTCGCCTGAGTAACGAGACATTCCTTTGAATTTCAATTCGTTTCAACTTTAATTTCCTCTGTCATTTTAACGGGGGAAAAAAAAAAAAAAAAAAAAAAAAGATATATCCTTAACCTCTGCTGAAAAGATCTGGTTTAAATTAAGTCCATCACAAATATTCCGACTGCCAATTGATAAAACTGCTTTAATAATAAACGTCAAAACCTCCTAACAAGGAAAGTTTATTTTTTAATTAAAACTTCGATCTTACAAAAAAAAAATATTTGCAAAAAAAAGTCATAAACAACTTTAGAATGAACCCGGGTGATTGTTCGTCGCTGGTTAAACAGTAACCCACTGACATTAAAAGAGACTGATATCAGAAGACAAATGAAATATAATTTAAATGTTAAAGAGTAGGGGGGGTGGGATGGTAATAAAACAGAACAATAGTAATTCAAAATGACAATTTCATATCAGCCCACATCGCAAACCTCACCCATCTAACTTGGCCGAAAGGGAGGGGAGGGGGTTTGAACAGAAACATGGGTTTCTGTTTCTCAACAAAGCTGGTCTCTGTTGTTCCAGCTCCCTCCAGCACAGACGCGTCCCCCTCCCCCTCCCCTCGCAGCTGCACAGCATGTCCCCCGCTGACATCAGCCCGGCTCGGCCACGCCGCTCCCCCAGCGCGAGTGAGAGCTTCCCCTTTGAGCCGGGGCAGTGTGCCGAGACCGGGCCGAGCCGGGAGACCGCCCAGCCGTGGCACCGCTCACCAGGGCCGGGGCCCGGACGCGACGGGCAGCCTTTTATGTGCCATTAAAGGCGCTTATAAAAACGCCGAGTTTAATCAGCTTGCACAGTTTCCGTGCGAGCGTCACATGCACTGCCTCGAGAGGTGCGCTGGGCTGTCAGAGGAGAGCCGAATGAAACAAGCTTCCTTTTATTTTCTTGTCTGGAAGACAGGAAAACAGCAATCTTTTTTTTTTTTTTCTTTTTTTCCCAAGACAGGAGTGGAAATGTCTGTAACCACTGTACGTCTTCTGGTCTGCTGCACATCTGACGGACGCGGCGCTGGATGCGAGGAGGTGTTGGCGTGAGTGTGGCACGTTTGCGTGTGTGTCGTGTGGTCTCTGCGTGTCGGCCCCGTGGGCGGCGGTGTCCCCCGTACCACTCACCGTCCCGCTCGCACTCCTCCCTCAGGGCACTGCCCCCGTGCTTGGCGGTCTTCTCGCTGCCCTCCCAGTCGCTCACGCCGGGCTGGCCGTCTGCCAGGTCTCTTCCCGTCGCTCCACTACCCTCCTTCTCCTTCAGCTCCAGCTCGGAGAAGCGCATCATTGCACGCTACAAGCATACATAAAACGGCCATGAAAAAAGCTCTTAAGCAAGCTGCATTTTTTTGCATTTTTGTTTTTGGCTAAGCCTTTTCATAGCAGTTTCTTTTAACATGACAAAAAATAATAATCTCAGCATAGAAATTAAAAAGCAGCATCGTTTCATATGACATCAGCTATACCATGAAAACCTTTCACTTTCATTCCATGCTCTGGGATCTACCCGTTTTATTCCTGAAATACAACAGTTCTCAAATACAACTAGCCTCTAAAGCAAAGAAAAACAACAACAACAACAAGCGGTCTTCCTGAGCCTGACTGCAGTCAATTGTCATAACCTTCTGCACAACCAAAATATACTTTTTTAGCATTTCTTTAATATTTAAATTTGTAATAAGAAATTTAAAGAACTGACCTCACAGTTAGCAGCAGGTTGACTTAAATTACTGTCCTCTTGTGATAAGCCTTCCATCTAAGTAATTAAAATGGGTGCTCAATAGATCTTTCAATCATTGCAATCATAATGACACATCTTTAACACACAACAGGATACACCTTAGCCCTAGTAAAACATAATATTTCAGACACACAATATAAATGAGCCTAAAGTAAAAACTATCAAACTCGCTTCTGAGAACTCCTACTGAAGTGCAGGTATTCCCATCACATTTCAGAGGTACATGCATCCAAATACATCATATATATTTATATACAAACATACACTGGATAGCATTTATGCATCTTATTGCTTTCTAAAAAAGGGAAGCCCATTGTGGATTATGGAGCAGGGGGGCTGCAGTCACACATTAAAATACTACAAAGCCAGAAACTCCGCTTTGATAGTTTTGTATTTAGGCTCTTCAACTGCAAGCACAGGAAAAAAATAATAAAAAAATAGCATAAATTATAAAACACTTCTCTGAGGTGCACTTTAATATCTCTGAATTTGTTTACACTGTATGCGTTGATAACATTAAGTCTGACCTGGCAATGTCTCGCACTAAACTGATCTGTGAAATTAAAAAGAGGGAAAAAAAAAAAAAAAAAAAAAAAAACTAAAACGATGGAGGGGACGCTAATTAGATTTCGGTCAGAGCCTCACTGAATGGGAAGCTCTTAAACACCGTCCTACGCAAGGCTTAGAAACGTCTAACAGAGAATAGAAACCTGCATGAGATACGGGACGACTCGGGGGCGGTCAATCTCTCGGAGGGAGACGTCCTCGGTGGGCCCGATTAAGCTGGAGGCGGGGGAGGGGCAGGTATTAGTCTGAGGTGAAGGGGGTACCAAGGGCTGGGAGGAGGGGTAGGGGGGGGCATTGTTACCAGCCCCGTTTCCCCACAGCTCCCCCGCGGTGTAACAGTTGCCTGCAGCGGTGTAGACCCACAGGCTCTGGGCCGGCACGCTCCACAGCTGAGCTTCCGCGCCGCTGAGCAGCACCGGCAGAGGCAGTGTTGCGTTAACCCTTTCCCCCTCCCCTCCCCTCCCCCCTGCCCCCCCCCGCCTCGCAAATAACAAAACTCCCGCCTCGGAAAGCTGCTCAACCACAGCGCTGAGCAGCAGGGGAGCCGGGGGATGCCAGGCAGCAGAAAGCAGTCCTCCGCAGACTTGTCAGAATTCAACTGATCTGCAGCGTGCCGAGCGCGTCGGCGATGTTTTCGGCGCCGCAGAACGCACCTGGGTGCACCGGAGGCCACCGAGGCAGATCTCATGGTCATGCTAGACACGGGCTCCGAGTCCGTAATGTTTACAGTACGGGACAAAGAGGAAGGGCCGCTGCCAGCCCGCACTGATGTCAGCTCAAGAAATAAAAACGTGCGGCTCTCTCAGATGGGCTGCATATGGAGGCCAGGACAAAACATTAAAATGGAAAGCTGTGTCTGAAGCTGTGTGATGTGGCGTTACCAAGAAACTTTCTCAAGTGACAAGGCGGCTGTTGTGTAATTTCCTGCGTTTTCTACTTTAAAGGCTGTCCTGTGACTACACTGCATAACTACATCATGTGTCATAACCACACCAAGCGCAGACCCCCCCACCCGCCCCGGACGCAGTTCTGGGGGCTCACCTGCAGAGCACGCTGCTCCCGGCTCAGCTTGCTGGAGTCTGCGTACAGCTCCGTGGTGACGCACTTGAAGCGGTCGCCCACGTAGCCGGACGAGTTGGCGATCCTCTTGGTCAGGTTGGACTTCCTGGACCTGCAGGAGCCGTGTTCATCCTCGTCCTCGTCTTGGGTCTCCCCATCGTCCAGGAGCTCCTTGCCCAACTCAATGGAGCGGGCCAGTCCGAACATTCGACTCTCGTGTTTGAATTCGGTGTCCTCCACGCCTCTGTCCCCGGACGTCCTGGCACAGCGCAGAGTCTGCAGCTCCAGGAGTTCGGGCAGTGACGCGGGCTGAGCGGGGCTCCCCTGGCCCTGGTCCTGTCGCGGGGAGAGGTACTCCCTGCAGAGACTGGGCACTGGGTAGCTCTGCTCCAGCAGCTTGGGTGGGCTGCACATCTCTGGCTGTTTCTCAGGTTCAGCTGGCCTGTGAGCAACAGCCTGGATGGAGAGAAGAAGCTGCTTTAGCTCTGGCTCTTTCCCCTCACTAGTGCCGGTGCTGCTGCCACAGATACTGCTGCCGAGTGGCCTGGTGGCATCTCCTTTCTTGGCACTGGGGACACTGTGTTTCATCGTCTGAGAGGCTCCATCTGTGTCATCTTGGATCAAGTCAATACAAACTATTTTCTCTTTCTCCACTGCCAGCGGCTTGCTCTGTGGCTTGGTTCCCTGACTCGCCAGCTTTTCAGATTCCCTCTCATGCTTGGGAGCAGGATCTGCGGCTTCCGCTGGGTGTCGGATTTTGGGAATGGCATCCTCATTATGTCGAGGTCGGTCCTGGGACCTGGACTTGCGCTCCAGCCTCTCGTTCACTTTGGGGTCCAGAGTGAGATGGGGCGACATCAAGGGGTGGACCATCTCCTGAGAGTCGTGATAGGTGAGGAACTCTCCACGTCCAGAGGGCAGGCCATACGGAAGGCCGTGCTTTGGAGTCAGGCGAGCTGGGTACAGGCTGCTGCTGCCCAGCAACACTGGATGGGGGTAAACAGGGCCCTTCCCCGGCAGAGGTAAATGAGGAATAGGCAGGCCTTCTGGGACAGAGTATGTCAAGTATCTGTTGGCGTACGCCAAAGCTGGAGGCAGGAATGCCTCATTCTGTGGTAAATACAGGGGGCTGGGAGTGTGCCCGTTCTCATGATGCTGCTGGGGTGGTTTATGGATGATTTCCTGGGTCTCTGCTCTTTTAGGGGCTTTTGCCGGCTTGCCAGAGGACGGCTGGCTGCTGATGTGACTGGGCTGGGGGACTTTTTCTGGGAGACTGGGATTTGCCTTGGGCCATTCGCCATTGATATTGGGAGAGGGGGAAGCAGAGGCTGGGCGGCCCAAAGCAGGCACCACGGCTGGGGCAGGATTGGGGGCAGGGCTATTGTTGGACTCCCCAATCCTGGGGCAGGAGGAGCTACGCTGCTGGGGCATTACGCGTTCTAGAGTCTTGTTTTTAATTACGGAGGTGCCCTTGTTTTGGCTGGAGTCGGGAGTGAGTGGATTGGGGCCCGGCACCACCCAGGAGGAGTGTAAAGTGCTGATTATTTCTGGCCTCTCTTGAGGTTTGGAGGAAGTGCTGACCCCAGGATAGGAAGGGGATAAAGTCTCTTTAAGAAGCTCCAGGTTGGGAGGCCCATATCGGGGCGTCGGAGATTGTCCCATTTTGGCAATGCCTTCAAGTTTGGGGGGGAATCCATTGGGAGGGACTCCAAAGCCCGCCATTTTAGCAGACAAATCCAAAGGCTTATCTGCAGGGTCTTTGGCGGGAGCCTGGTGGGGCTGCTTCTCTGACGTCGTCTTGGAAGGAGATTTGCTGGCTTTCCTCTCCCCTCCACTACTTCTGTGCTCGCTTGTCCCCTCCCTGGATTTGGACTTATGGCTGGTAGGCCGCACCGGCGAAGGGTGCTCTGGAGCCAAGGTGCTCATATAGGAGAAAGGGAGGGACACCGAGGGGGAGGAGGAGGAGAGAGCAGAGGAGGATGAAACTGGAGGCCCTCTGGGCAATGGTTTCTGGAAGTCCGAAGGGCTCTCCATGTGAGCCGAGGACTGGTGGAGGCGAGGGGCTGCGCGGGGAGACTGCATCAGGAGAACGGGGGCCGAGTCCACGGGGACGCTGCTACAGCTGTTGCTGCTGCTGCTACTATTGCTGCTGCTGCTCGAGCCCTTACTAGAGGGCGTCCGGCTCTGCTTGCTGCTGCTGCTGCTGCTGTGCTGTCGGTCGCTGTGGGACTGGTGGTGCGGCTGCGGCTGCTGGGCTTGCTGGGCGTGGAGCTGCTGGCCAAAGGCAGACGGCTCGTGATGGATCCTTGGGCCCAGACTCTGCATGCTCTTGTCCTGGCAGTGAACCAGCGGGGAGAGCGTGGGGGCCACGGTGGCGGTAGGGATCCTCATCGGGGGTGCCAGTGAAGAGGTCATGGGGGCAGGAGGGTAAGGGGGCAGGTAGAGAAAGCGCTCACTGCCAGCAGCACTGCCCCCGGCACCAGCGCACACAGACTGGTAGGCCAACGGCTGGGGCAAGTAAGGGGAATGCTGGGACAGAAAGGAGGCCTTATACATGTTCAGGGCATACTTTGCTGAATCCAGGAACGGGTACACCCCAGCCTCAGGGTACGGGCTGACCCAGGGGAGGCGCAGGTAGCTACTGCTGCCATTCAGACCCAGCTCAGATGCCTTATCACCGGGCCCAACTCGGCGGTCCAGCCCGAGGGTTTCTGCTCCGCCTCCGGGGACGATCATCGGTTTCTGCAGCCCGGGAGGAGGGCTCTTATAGAGGCCGCCGTAGCCATTAGGCGGCTTCCGGTTCTCCAGTGTGACTTCGGCGGGCTTGTAGCGCAGCTCCGGCATGCGGTCGCTGATGTAGCCCAGGGGCATTCCGGATCCGTCCCTCGTCTTGTCGGCAGACAGCGCTCGGATGCCCGGGTACACCATGCCACCGTGCACCCGGAGGCTCTCCCGCATCAGGCCGCTGCGGTCCATGCTGAGAGCCGCCAGCGTGTTCATCCTACACGCCGCTCCAGCATCCACCTGCGGAGAGGAGCACAGCGCCAGGCGCCACGGAGAGATTAATGGCGGGGAGGTTTCACCCCCGACGTTCAGCAGCTACTGCCGTCGCCCATACAGTCAAACTAATAAACCAGGGCCAAGCATGAAGATCTTTGCAGCTTTCCAACACAGCCTACAATATTGATAATTTCTATTTGATAACAGATATTTAGCTTTCATGCTAAACAGATACATATTTTAGCACTTTGATATGAAGACAATGGTGAATGAAACCTTATCCTAATAGATCATATTGGAGCAACCAGTGGAGTCACCTTAAGGATAGCGAACATTAAAATGCAACCACATGTGGATATCAGAAACAAATATTTTATTTTAAAAGCACAAAAACCATTTTTTAAATAAATAAACATAAATAGAACTTTCTTAGAATATCTAATATTGCCATTTGATAAGAAACCATAATATAAGCATGTTTCAACTGTGTTTAATTTCTTTAAGGAACAATGCAGATTCTTTTCCTGTGTATATTCAAAAGGCCCGAGGGCCTGAATTCGACTAAGATCCATTTTATTACATTGCCCTCTGTGCTTTACTCCTTCCTGCTGCATATCAAATAGAACTGGATGCATTGAAACTAAACAGATAAATCAATATATAAATATATAATCCAGCAAGGTTATTAAAAAAAGGATTTTCAACGATACAAGACTACTTGAGAAAAAGAAGAAATAAACGCCGTATCTGTGAACATTTAAGGAGTTGGGACTTTGCCTTGGGCTGCTCGGGGTAGTGAGGCACAACAGCCATGATCCACCTCCGACCCAAAGACCTACCGCTGGAAGACTAATGTGCCCCGTATGGGTCACGCTTTTAACCGCAGGAAGCACATGATACAGATACAGAAGAAAGTAGATGAAAGGGATCTTGAGTTGTCTCTCGATCCAAGATGAAGGTTTAATTGGATCATTTGACATATAGGCTAGACTTTGTTCAAGAAATATCAACACAAAAGCACCAATAAGGAAGTGATCTACGCCAGCTATGCACCAGTCTCGTAATTCCTAGAAACGTCTTGCACAGAGTAACCAAATCAGACAAAGGAAAAGAAGAAATTATTCCGAAAATTAGTTTTACACGAACTTCATTGTATCTATTAACACAGCTGTGTTCCACCATTCAAAGAGAATCCAGGTACAGATATCAATTGTTCCTACCATGCTTGGCGTCAGGTGACTGTCTTCTCTCAATTCCAACCTGTTTTTCTGGGATTCGCCATCGGTTACAGGCACTTTCCTGTCAAGAATAAAATCTGGGTTAAAATCTGGGGGGGGTTCAAACCAATAGAAGTCACATTGCCAGATGAAGGAGCAAGGAAAGGTGACAGCATGGGTTATTTCACAGTAACAGGTCATACATTAAATGAGCATCATTGCCTCAACTTAAGACTCCGCTTGACATTGGCCAACATCATTAAAAATAAAATACGCCGTACTATTTCGAGTAACTAGGCTCCTCCAGTTGCAGTCATTAAATAAGTAAATAAGAGCTGATGACCATGGAAACAGAAATACCCTGCCATCGCAGGAGAGAATGGGTCCCTCCGGAGCAGGGCTGGAGCTCGGCGATTGGACAGTGGGGAAGATCACACTAGCACGAAGCACACATTAACGGGTATACAAGATGTGAACTATGAATCTCATTCTCCGCATGTTTAATGGCTTCTGCGGGACTCGAGGCAAGGACAAAGGGATTCTGTCCCAGCGTTTTCCGTGCTTAACACTTTAGAAGCATTCGATTGTGCATTTCGTGGCAAACAGGCACAGAAAATGGGTGCAAACTGCACACGCATATGGGGAAATGCACGCAACCACAATTGAGTCTCTACACTGCAGCCTGCTAACTGCTACACAACAGATCATTACATTTTCCATGACTGGTTGCAGCATTCTAGTGCGGGAACATCACATCTGCGTCTCTCCAGGGCTGTGCACTGGGACTTGTTATCACAGAATGAATGCACTGATAAGAAATACCTCGGCAGCAGATCTCATAATCCTGGGGCTAAAATGGCTGTCATCTGCCAGAAGGAAATTTTCATCATTACACACAAGAGCCAGATGCAATCACCTAGCACTGCCTTTCAGCCCACGGCTGGGAAATGACATAATAGGAGCCGTCGTTAGGCTGCTATATGATGCTTCTCTTATTGATGTGTTTACAGGCCCAGGATTTCAATAATGCAGACCTGGCCTTATCTTTAGACACCACCGCCATGACTGAAGGAGGACGGGGAGGCAGCAGACGACTCCACTTCACCCCCCCACCCTCACTCCCTCCAACCAAACCACCAACATATTTCATAAATAAAGGCAAACACTAACCTTCTCCACCACCAACCCCCTCCCACCATCTCTCCTCCCATGCTGGAGAGCCGTAGGCTGGCTTACAATTCCCACCCCTCCCTCCAGAGATAAACCACTCACTGTGGAGGGGAAGCCATTGAGTCACGTTCCACGGATTGAATAGCGCTCCTTTTCCGTGCCCTCCTTGACCCGATGCATTCAGCGTGCCAGTGAGAGAGGAGATTATGCACTGCGAGTCTCCTAATACCATCTGGGGGTAGTGAGGGGACTCATTCCATGCTACCCCCCCACCCAAAGATTTAGAGACCTCTTGAATGAAGTGTAATTTGCTCCTCACGTGCTATGCTACACACATACACACACAATGCCTCCATCACTACCCTTTTAAGAGCATTTTATCCTAGACATAATTGTATTACCGTATTATTAATTTCTTTGCAAAGACGTCACTCCTACCGCATAAAATGTTAATGACTTCCTGTGAATGGTTACAGGGTAAGGCAATGCAGAAAATCATGTGTCATCTCATCGTCTGTCTGGAATACAGAGCGCTGTGAACGCAGCATCACTCATCAGGACACCCTGGCTGGTAAAATATTAAAACGCAAGGGGTTGACATAGACTTGACTTATGATATCGCCACATGGGTGACATAAGCCAAAGTACGAGCACAAAAACAAGCCCAGGGAGGTGAGATTTTGAAAAGGGCGATAGAGGAGGTGATGCCTCTCAAAAAATCCACTTTCCATGTAATGTTAGATACAAAACACACGAAGAGGACCGCACTAAACATAAAATACACCAAGACAGTCACAACATATGTTCAATGTGCACCAAATATCCCAGAGGGAACTCGTTTTTCCTCCATATGGCTTTTCCTATGGTTATACGAGAATGCAACAGTTTAAGACCACAAAACTAGCAACAGCATGCGCACACAACATTCAAGCACTACACAACGATTGTCAGATGTGCGAGTTTTCCACAAAAGTACCATTTGGAACCACACTGCAACTGGATATGCCGATGCAGTTTCCCCGAGAAGAAACCGCCCATGGCCATGAATGTTCTGGTTTAGGAGACCCTTCACAGTTTCTTATGATTTCTGTGGGACCAGGTAACCCTCACCTCTCATACCATCTTTAAATATCATAGCCCTCTTTTACTGGTGTTTCTAAGCCATTAAAATAACCCATAAATCTATCAGATAACACTTTCTAATTTCATGGGGCGAAAAAAAAGAGTTCAATACCCAAGGGGTTAATCTGGCAGCGCAAGCTTTGACCTACGAAGATAAAGCCGGGGAAATTCAGCAGCGACTGATCCTACATATAACCGTGCGCCGCCTCTGCATGCTAACTGAGCAGAAAAATCTTCTTTGTGAATGCAGGCATTTCCTCTCCTACTGATCCGACAGACAGGCTTGGCTCCAAGAGCGGAGCGCTGCAAAGGACGGGATTCACAAAGCATTAAACTTTACAGGCCCCAGCCACCATGCCTCCACATTCAGAGCCAAACTGGGGAATTTGCAAAGGCTCCGTCATAAAACTGAAGAGGATTTCTAACCACCGGAGGCTATTATCTGATTGGTTGTCATTGTCAGTTTAAGCGAGTAAGAGGGAGGAGGAGGAGGAGGAGGAGGAATGAAAGAAAAAAAATAAAAAGCGAGGTGGAAAAACAAGAAATGCAGTCCTTGTGGGAAAAGCTGTGCCTGTACGCCCGGACTGGAAAGAAGCGCTGCGGCGTCTGCTGCTGCTACTGGCAGCTTTAAATCCCGGCATGCCACTTTTATTACACTGGCCCCGGGTCCATTAATCTCCTGCTTTTGGAGCCGTTCCCATCTTTGTTATGGCTCCAGTTCAAGCGAAGCTCGAACACTCCAGCCTAAAGGGATTGAACCCTTGTTCTCCTATCTGCAAGCTGTCGCCGCTTAAAACTGGCCGGTTACGAAACAGCTTTCCCAGGACACGGCCGGACTGTCACACACAGAAGGTTATCTACGGGCTGACGAGGAGTCACTTTGCGGCACGGGGGCTGGTGAGCGCCTCCCGGGAGAGCAACTGTGTGCGAGGGACAGCACACCCACTGCATTCCACATTAGGAACTGGACAGAAAAGCCCTGCCTGGCCTGCCGCGCCCCTGATATCCTCTTATTGTGGTCTCTCTTCGTCCTGCTTCACTGCCGTTCGTGAGGAAGCAGACATCCATCCGTGACAAACCATGAATTTAATGATTTCTCTTTGTTAAAAATATACATTGACGCCTGCCAACACTAGGAAGACGGCATACTTTGAACAGGCTGTGTAACACTTGAACCATATGGAGCGCATTCAAGGTTTTCCAACACAAACCCACACAGGTGCGACCCAGGTTGCACTGCCGAGCCCAAATGCAGGGTCAGGTGGGGAGCTCAGCTGCTGCTCATACAGCTTCCTCACACGCGAGGTTGTAATGGTTGTTTATTTGAGCAAAACATGTCAGAGATGGTGCGAAAAAAAACACATTGCATAGAGCCAACCCCCCCCCCCACTACATATATACAGTCTGAAGGTTATCTGTGTAGCATTCATTTCACACAGCATCACCTGGACTGTGTGTTCCTCCAGTTCATTACATTCACAGGTCAGTTACACACAACCCTTGAAAAAGAGAGAGAGAGAGAGAGAGAGAGAGAGAGAGACAGAGAGAGACAGAGACAGAGAGAGAGGGGGGGGATTAGAGTACACAGAGGGACAACTAACCTCTCTTCATTAATTCCACACATGCGGACCCTCTCATTGCTCATCCAGTTGTGAATCGTCCCATACAGGGGTGTTGCGGAGAGCATGACGTCCGCTCTAGCCCGGCCTCTGTCTCCCGTGGTCGCTCCTGAAAGACAGTGGGAGAAAAGCAATCCATAAGAATCGACGGCGGCTCCGGGCCGGCAGACACCTTCTCCAGATTAATTGCCGGGGCTGCATTTACGGACGACTAAATGTGCAGCCCACGCTTAAATGCCAGGGAGATACCCTATCATAAAGCAACAAATTAAATACTTTCACAGGTCAGAAGAGATGTCCCTTCCTCTCAGCGCACGCCAGGAGAATTAAACTCTATTCCTTTCTAAACCAATCACGATAAGGGGCTGATAAAAGTTGAGGAAAAACCCATTTCAATTAGCGTGTGCATTTTAAGAAGGCAAAACCCGCATTCATCGGCGGCGGCATTTGCATTGCGAAGGCCTCATCAAAATACTGCATTTAAATTAGCTATAATTAAAACTCCGTTTAATTGCAGTGCAGTGAAATAGTTAAAAACAATGGGTGTCATTCGTATTTAAAAACACAATCAAATACTTACAGCCCCTATCTACAGCTTTTACCAATAAAAGGCGAGAGATCCTCAAATAAAAGGTGGACAACTGCAGTCGGCGGCTATATTGAATTTGCAACACCGGGATGCTTTCTATAGTCGGTTCAAATGTAACCGAGCAGGCTGCTTCGTAAATGGGGAGCTGGGATAGACTGGATCCCCTCGCAGCTCTCCGGGGTTTTGAATGGTTCACGGCGTGTGGCACACTGTGCGTGGTGTCGCTCGGGTGCCAGGAACTGCGTGGGGACAGAGCAGCGCAATGGGATTAATGTGACACAGAGGCGCGGACACCCAAACCCCGCTGCCTCCCTTCCCGTCGACACCTCATTTGGAGGCAACATTTCATTAATCATCGCCCAGACACGCAGAGACGAAAGCAGCCCGGAGGTCAGGATGCATCTCTCCTGGGTTCGTGCGCCGGCAGAAAATATCTACTGCGTAACAAACGCACGTCCTCCTGTCAGTTTGCCAGGGTTGTGTTAAAAAAAGAAGTGTTGTTATACCGGGAGTTAAGAGACTTCAATCTGTGCAAGCAGAGTTTAATCACTGTAATTAATCTATGGTGGGTGTTTAGGCAGAATTAAAGGTGTGTGTTCTAATCAGAGAAATGGGTCACTATATTTAAAGCGGACTGGTAAACATTGTAAATATCTGAATTGCAGGCTCCCTCCCCATGCCAGGTTTATTAATTGTATACTACTATTACTTATAATAACCTACAGTATTGTTTTAATCCGTGCGGTTTAAATTGACAAGACCTTGACAGTGACAGTTTACCCTTCCCGTGCTTTCACTCCTTCAGCAGATGTATAGTTTCCTGAAGCTATAACGCTCAGCTGGAACACAGACACGCAATAATGATGCTCAGGTGTGTCGCACACTTGAAGCGCCGCGCTGCATACCTTTGAACTCCGCCGAAGCAGCGTGCGCACGACCGAGACACAGGCGGCGCAGCCGGCGACGCCCAGCCGCTCAACTAAAAATAGGGTGCGCAACGAAGTGCGTGTCTCCCCATCGCGGAGGCTTGGCACGGACACTAAAGAAGCAGTTTGGAAACCCTCTCCGGGTGAAATCGGATTATAATTAGCTTAATCAAAACAAGCAAAGCGGCCGACGGGCTCGGCAGGGCTGTGCAGTGCGGTGTCTGCAGATAACAGGACGAGGACGAACCGTAGTAGTTTAAATAGTGAGAAAGCTGGTGATTAAGAAAATGCATAAAAGTGCTCGATCTCTCTGCCCCTCTACGAAATAGAGTTTAAATTAAATACAAGAAATAAAACCCAAGTCCAGTTAAATGATATAAATTCGATTTTCTAAACCTTTAAATGGGCTGCTCAGTTTGGCGCACGGCCGGTTTGTTGTGAACCCCCACAGCGAGCCCGTCGACGTCTTATTTCACTTCCTGATCTTTGTAGTTAGTTACTAGTTTATCGCTCCGATGAACTTCATCTGAACTGTTTCAAAGTGGAGGTCTGTTGTACAAACAGCGGCGCCACTGATAATTTCCCTGCAACCAGCAGCAGACTGCAACTCGCTGACCTCTCTCTCTATCTCTCCTGATCAGCGGAGGCAACCGTGCCATAAATCTTTTGCTCGGAGAAAAAAAAAAGCGAGAGACGGAGAGAGAGGCCGATCATTTTGTACAATGCGGCCGGGCGCACGCAGCAGTTGCTACTTAGTTTCCCCGGAAGCTTAGTACCTAAACTCGAGCGATCGGAGACACATGATAAGGCGCTGAATCAGACAGTGTGTGTGTGTGTGTGTGTTGTGAGTGTGTGTGTGTGTGCGTGCGTGTGTGCGTGTGTGTGTGTGTGTTGTGTGTGTGTGTTGTGTGTGCGTGTGTGTGTGTGAGTGTGTGTGCGTGTGTTGTGTTTGTGTGTGTGTGTGTGTGTGCGTGCGTGCGTGTGTGCGTGTGTGTGTGTTGTGTGTGTGTGTTGTGTGTGTGTGTTGTGTGTGCGTGTGCGTGTGTGAGTGTGTGTGCGTGTGCGTGTGTTGTGTTTGTGTGTGTGTGTGTGTGTTGTCAGTGTGTGTTGTGTGTGTGTTGTGTGCGTGCGTGCGTGTGTGTGTGTGTGTTGTGTGTGTGTGTTGTGAGTGTGTTGTGTGTGTGTGTGTGTGTTGTCAGTGTGTGTTGTGAGTGTGTTGTGAGTGTGTGTTGTGAGTGTGTGTGTGTGTGTGTGTGTGCGTGTGTTGTGTGTGTGTTGTGAGTGTGTGTGTGTGCGTGTGTTGTGTGTGTGTTGTGAGTGTGTGGTGAGTGTGTGTTGTGTGTGTGTGAGTGTGTGTGTGTGTGCGTGTGTGTGTGTGTTGCGCCCGACACCCTCCTGCTACTCCAGCTCACGTCTCCCGACAGGATTGAGGGGGGCAGGATCGTGCGAGCAGACTTCAGACACAACTCCGCTGTGCACAGGCACGCTTATTAATTCACACGCAAGCCGTCCCGCAGCTGCAGTCTCACGCCACGGCTTTGCCATCGATTTATGACGCGGGCTGTGGGACAGAGGCACCGGGATCGTTAAAACCCCTTTTTCACGAGGGCAGCGGTTGCAGAGCATCAAACACACCCACCCACACAAACAAACACGCAGGCTACACGCATTTGGAGACAGATCCGGATCAGAACCGATCGCTGTAGCGCGCGTAATGAGCTCAAACTCATGCAAAATAAATTATAATGTTAACCTGACGTGGCAGACACTAACGCGTTGGTTTTAGACAAATTAAAAGGTGCGCGGGGTAAACAGGGGGCTATATAGCCTTGTGATTACAGGCTACGTATTACAGACTTGATTAATTGCATAATTATAACCAAGCATCGGCGAGCTTGTAGAGACTGGCCTCGGCGGCGCTTTAACGCCTCTTTCCCCTGGGGGCTGATGTCACTGTAACTGAAAATCGAAACTCAACAGAGAAAATAAATAAGTTAAAGGACACAGGCTCGCACAGCGGGGACAGCACGACGTGTGAAGCACACAGTGCGTCCGTGTGAGCCTTCATCTCAAGAGGAAAGCGCGGTGGGGAAACAGAAACCTGTTCTGCACACAAGTCTAATCTGCCGACCGGTCGGCTCCCAAGGTGTGGGGCTTGGCATCGGCGATGCGAGAGGAGGCGGCTGGATCGGCCCGGCAGCTCCGCTTGGCGCCCTCTCGCTTTCTGGCTCTGGCTGGCTGCCAGTCTGAGCTCGCCGAAGCGCCAGGCTCTTAAAGCGGCAGGGCGATGCTGTGAACCTCGGCCGGGAGAGGAGAGATTTAACCCGGATTAGGGCGCACACCGCCACCCCAGGCTAAACCCAGGGCTGCCACTCATCAGCCCGTGGAAACGTCACAACACGCCCCAAGCGCAAGAACGTCCTCTGAACAGGTTTCCTGAGAAATGTCGGCATGACTCAAATAATAAGCAAGTTGGACCTGTCTGTTAAAAACGGCACAAATATACATCTCACTGCCTTCTCCCGTCACACGGCAGCATCTGTACGCAGATGGTCTCCTGCCAGAGGCAACTGTGTAGCATTTCTGTGTCTGTACATCCAGAGGAGCGTCTGAGTGACATTTCACATTGTTTTTAGCTCACCATAAGACACCATGTGTGGAAATGTTGCTCGGTGACTCAGTCTCCAATAAGGTTTGCCATAATACAAAAAAATGACCACGATTCAGAATAATACAAAGTGCCCCAAGCAAACACACAGACGGGACTAAACAACCCTCAACTTGCGTCAGTGCAGAAATCAATTGAGTCTGAACAAAACGGGTGGTAAAGAAACACGAAGGCGAGCTGCAGCGCTCACAGCGGGGCCACGGGGGATCAGGACAGGGAGAGGGGGTCACCATGAAGCCTACATTACACGTAGAGAAAATGCTAATTTGCATCATATGAGGAGTGCCTCTTGCAGCTGACACCTGAAGGTCAGAAGGAGATTCGTCCGACATTGGTTTCAGTATACTGAGGGCAACGACGGCTACGGTATATCTGGAACAGCCGCTGTAAAGCAACCGTGCTGCAGCAGTGAAACCGAAACGCAGACTACAGGCGGTTAATTCAATTTTTCCATCTCCCCACGCTGTATTAGATCACCGTCACAGGGGAGAGCCGTCCACGGCCACGCACACTGCTGCCCCGTGGCTGCTGTGAACGACGGGGTCCCCTGGGGCCCGTGAACAGCCGTGTCTCTATAAAAGACAACCTGCCGATGCCCACAGTGAAGGTGGCACAGGGGTGCATGTGTGGGTGTTGGCAGGCACTTATTGCGCTACAACACTGCTGTAGTCCAGCCCGTGTTGTTGTTGATATGTGTGTGTGTGTGTGTAGAACATCTCCTAGAGGAACTTGACACACGGCAATGTTGAATGTAATTCTCACCGTAGATTTCATGTTAGAATTACACATTTTTCGCAAATAAAAAACGAGATCACCCTGCTCCCAAGCAGCAGACCCTTTTTATTTTACAACGCCGAAGCCCACTGCCAGTTTAAACAATCAAGATAAATAAGCTAAACAGCCACAACATCGATTTTATAGCGCAACGTTTACGACCCGCCTGCTAATGCAGCTCAGTACACAGTGATAAAGGACTCGACTGGTACAACAGATGCACGCAAAGCAACAGCTCCTGGTGTGTGTGCACTTCTGCACTGCTCCGGTTTCAGAGTGTGTGTGTGTCTGTGTGTCTGTGTGTGTGTCTGTGTGTGTGTGTCTGTGTCTGTGTGTGTGTGTGTGTGTGTGTGTGTGTCTGTGTGTGTGTGTGTCTGTGTGTGTGTGTGTGTGTCTGTGTGTGTGTGTGTCTGTGTGTGTGTGTGTCTGTGTGTGTCTGTGTGTGTCTCTGTGTGTGTGTGTGTCTGTGTGTGTGTGTCTGTGTGTGTGTGTGTCTGTGTGTGTGTGTGTGTGTCTGTGTGTGTGTCTGTGTGTCTCTGTGTGTGTGTGTGTCTGTGTGTGTGAATCGAAAGATTTGGGACGTTGTTCCGTGAACCTCCATAAGGATATATACCTCGTTACTTTGATTTATGCGTGTGCCTAATGATCTCTATAAATCAAAATTAAAAACCAATTTACTTTAAACGCATTATAGGGTTAATAACACCAGATGGGTACAACGACAGTCTGGAGATTCCTTTAAATCGTCTTCCACAGTTCAGCATCGATTCCCTGACATCCCTCGCAAAACTATTATTTATGCCCTGAGACGCACGGAGCGGCTGCCGTGCCATACCCCGGAGCAACTGCTGCCTATCGACTCCGACTCTCGACCACCGTGCAGTTGGCACTTCTAGCGATCACGTTTCTGCACTATTTCCCCGCAAGGCTACGGACTCGACTCAGTTTAACACTGCGTGTGTGATCAAAACAGAAGGACAGTGCGTGTGGCAGCTGACGATTACGCACACGTTTTTAATAGATACACAAGCAACCGGATTCCAAGCACTGTCTTTGGTAAACACTGGCGGCGGGGCAGTCTTTATCCGCAGGAAATGCATATTTTCCGTGAAGACCACAGTCCAAGGAGCAGTGAACATGGCCAATGTCCATCCTATTACAAAGGGACTGTCTCTCTCCGTCTCTCCCACACAGACAGCAGCCTCCTGCGTATCAGAGACGGGCTGGCCGCGCCATTTTAAAGACACCAGATTCCGCAGCCACGAACAGCCAGCGGAGTGGGGGCGTCGCAGCATTGCACAGACTTTCACATCCTGCACACCGAAATGCCAGCGAGTCAACAAGGACAAAACGAAAACACACGTCGCAATGAAAGGCTTTGGTTTTAGCGACTGTGGTGTGTGTGTGTGTGTGGTGGTGGGGGGAGCAGACTCTTTCCGTGGTCAAGGTAGAAGCATATTAACTGCATATTGTAGCCTATGCATGCTCATATCAGCCCATTGTTCACTCCCAGTCGGGTCCCCTTTATCCAGCCCGCAGGCACCGACCATTGGCTACACTGAATCAAATACAGACCCTCTGTAAAGACACTGTGTTACAAGTGTATCGTGCATTTACCCCCTAATGCAAAGTTTAAAGCAGTCGTGTGTCTATATATAACGAATAAAGAACAGAAAAGCAAGCACGTTCTCTCCAGACGATTGCATGTGGGCTTTCCGAAGTCCTAACAGCTAACGAAACGCCAGACGAGCAGCCGCGTTCAGAGGGGAAGTGAGCACAGCCTGCCTTAGAGGCAACATGCCAGCAAGAAAGTGTCATCAAAAAAAGAGGGGAGAGGAGGAGGAGACGAGGGGGGGCAGGCAGCTATTCTGAAGAGACGTTAGTGGATAGGCCTATTGATCACAGAGGAGTTGGTTTTGCATAATTGCGGCTGACAGGGGCTGTGTTTCCCACATTGACGGCGCAACAGCTTCGGGGGGGGCTGATCGATTGGCTACAAGGCCTCCCCTCCCCTTTCCCCGCGCATTGAATGGAAGCGGGCCCGGGGGACTCGCAGGCAGCTCATTACACAGCGAATGGACGCGCAGCCCGTCTTCGCCCTCTCTCTGCCCGCAGACTCGCTTTCCCTGCTCCGACTCTCAGCTCAGCGCGCTGGAACTGGATTCAACCCTTCTGAGGATGCGGTGCCTTTTGTCCATGCCACTGATAAAAGAGCCATGTCCAGATTGTGACTATTATAGATGTCACTGTCCTACAGTCAATGCATCTACCATTCATTTATTTTATCGATGGATGTATTCTGCGTTGACCAAAACTTACGCTATTAGTAAATCTCATATTTCTTCCCCATTATGAGTCCAAAACATAATGTTATATTCTTCAGGAAGGAACAGGTGAACACTGATGTGTGGAAAAGAGCTGATTAAGCATGCAAACCAATTCCCTTGCAATACAAGTTTGGCACAAATGATTCGCACCCACGCACTCCAGTCCTTTGTCTTTCAATGACACGTCAGACGAGATCAAAGGGGACGAATAAGGCAGTGAGTCAAATTCCCTTTGAAGACATTACGTCACAGCGTTAAGACAATGCGCCGAGCCCAGGCGGACCCTGGCCGTGTGAGAAATGGCCTTTATTCCCCAGGATTGCGGCCTGTGCAGCTCAGCTAACAGATGATAATGCGTCTTTTACGTGTGTGTGCGGTGGAGCTTTTTTTTATCGGTAGTCACCTTAAAATTCACAATTGATTTTCCCCGTCACCGACGAGTAAACACGTTTTAGCTTTCTTAATAATATTCCCTTTATAAATAGTTTCAGGAATTGTGAACCATGGTTCAATCCGTAAGACACAAAACAGGCAATTCGTCCACATACGCCGTTTAAAATATCTTAATATTCAATACCACTAAATACAGACAATTCAAATGTATAAGATATATATGATGTAGCACAAATTATATATTCTATATAGAGGTATCTGTGTAGGTAGAAGTTTAACCATAAAAAACAATCACTGTGGGACAATAAATCAAACATACAGGACTTGGGTATTAAATGCGCACGTAATGTTTTTTTTATTTATTTAATAAGACTTGTCCGGTTTGGTTGCCGGCGATATGGGTGTATAAAAATATGTTTTTCACCGTAGGGCGTGGTAAATCAATGTGCTGATGTATGTTAGTGAACGACACAGCAACACATGACACATTATGGTCCTGCTCTTCTGTGAGATGCCATGGAGATTATGGTAAAAAACATTAAGTGCATTTAAACCTTTTTAAACTATTGACGTCAGGTGGCTTTTACAGTTCTAAAACAGTTTCCAAGACTTATATGTCGTTGGGTCCTTTCAGCAGTCCAGACTTGTTCGTGTTACTGCCTTTGCTTCTAGCTAAATATCTGATATCTGATGCAGATATAAGTTGTTCGCCAATATAACCGCTGGATTTCCCCCAAAACCAACACCCGCTTTCATTGCCTTCAGACCGACTCGCTGCGGCGATACTGTTGGGATAAAGCCGCCCATAATCCACCCTCCTCCTCTCCCACCTCGATCAACTGAAAGTAAAGGTTAAGTGTGCTGGTCTGTCCGGACATGCAGGATATAGGCCAGGAGTCCTCATCTGTGCTGGGGAACTCATCCAAACTTTTCAGACCACAAGATATGTCTATTGGGAGAGTACACGGATAACAAAATCTGAATGTATTTACATATTATTTACGTAAATCTAAGCAAAGTTAGACGATCCTTTTACTTTCATATTAAATAGTATTTTAAAACATTACAAAAATATATCGAGTGTGATGGCCAAATCTCGCTTTCGTCTTCTCTTTTTTTTAACCCGGATTTATCCACAGGGCTGCGCATCTCAACACGTTTCCTAAAAGGCAATGCATATGATCAAGCCATGCATAAACAGACACAAATAACGTCTCTCAACGAACAAGCCAGATGATTTACCAAACAAATAAAACAACAAAATGGTCAAGCGTTGCCATGCATATACAGTCTACCCTCGTATCTATAACTGAATATCCGTTACATTACACAAATCCATTGCAATGAACACTGGGGCGGCTGTGTCCACCCCGTGCCTAAGGTGAAGTGCAAGCTCTATAATGAAGGCATTGTGTGCACGCATGGGGGGGGCAGGCAGGCACCCGCGCCCCCACAGCTGTCGCATTATTTGCGCTGGCCGTGCACAGGCCTCACCCGCCGCCACACAGCGCCTGAGTGAGACCGGCAATCCCGCACCGCACGGCCCGGGAGCCAACAACAGCAGCATTGTGAGAGCCGCCGCTGGAGGACGGGCCACTGCACTGCAACCCGAGGGGAAAAAGACAGACAGACACGGAGAAAGTCCTTTATTTTACAAAGGAGCGGAGAACGCGAGCAGCGGGACTTGTGCACCCGCCACCAGTCGCCTCCCATTATCCAAATATAACCCCGCTTCGGCACATTTACTATGGTGTTGCTCAAGGGTGCAGCACTCGTGACGGCCCCTTTCCACGGTGTTTGCACACCACAGACTCGAGTCTGTGCATGCTTTCTAAATTTAAGATTATGCATCTCATTATGACAATTATCGAAATAATATGTGTACAAGTAATGCCTAAAATTCATAGATTTCTTTTTTTTTTAATTAACATGCTCGTATCATGTTTTCTAAATGTAAATAGAATGTAAATAAAACGTCATTCTGCACCCATTGGAACTTTAAAATGAACTCTTAATTCCCCCTCTAATTATATTAGCCCCTGTTGAATGGCGTCTAAAAGTTTGGTGTTTTTAGCACAGAAAAAAAGAAAACATTGTGGTTTTGATTTAGCCCCACTGACTCCAGGTCTAATGACTCCATGCTTATTTACAGGCCTGTTGAATTGGTCTGGGGAAATTAATTGAACTGATTCAACTAAATTAGTATTTTTTCCCAGGTTAGGAAACCCATCATCCACAATCTCGTTGTGCGGAAAACAAAACCGCCAGTATTTTCTTATTTCCACCTTAAAATGACTTAGTTGGCTACGTTGTCAGTTGATCCAAAATATCTAGAATTCCTATGTAAATGTTTTGTAAGCATCAGTGATGTGGAAACCGGGACAATGGTGTTCAAAATCAGTGTAGTTTTGATTTCAACACAAAAAAAAGTGTATGAACCATAAACAATATGGTTGAAAGTTTGATAATTACTTTAAATTTGTGTTGAAGATACAGTTTCTAGCTGCTATTGCTGGTGTGTAAAGAACTTTATATCAGAAACACAAAACAATAACAGGTTGAAGAAAGCAATGTTCTTGTAAATTAATACAAATATATAGAGAGAAACAGAATAGAAAGCAACATGATAAACTGCTCTAGAAACAAATGCCCTGCGTGACGTGCGCAGGGTCCAGTTTCCCATGTGAAAGAGCTGCTGTGGGCAGAAACGCAGCGCTAAGACAACAATGCTGGCGTGGGCAGGAACGCGTTCCTGTGAGGGCGCAGCGATCCGTGCCCGGCGCAGCTCCTGCGGCACAAAGGCTCCCGGAGGCAGAGAAAAGAGCTCCTGTTTCAGCGCTGCGTCCCCCGGGAGGCTGGGACGGAGTGCAACTTCAATCAAACCATGACTTCTCCTCTGGGAGCCAACTAGGAAACCCGATCTCGCCAGCTCACTGCCATGCGTTTGCTTTTATTCACACACATCTCATACCTCCTTAGATTGTGTATCGCAGCCCCTCCTCGACTGTAAACACAAGGCGACGGGCGAGGGTGGCTGTTTATTCGCTCCTCACTCGGCGGGCCTCCCGATGTGCTTTAATTTCCGAGGAAGAAACCTGACTCGGATGTAAAGCCGAGGCCACGTCAGGTGTATATTTCACAGAGATAGGGTGACGGTGAATTACGGTAATTATGTACCCTAACAATGACAAAAAGATGATCTGTAGGCATAAAAAACGACGGTGCCGAAATGTGAAATACAGATTATGCATTTCCATCCACTAAGTTTTAAAGCCTTTATTTATGAAACTAAGAGATACTACTGGAGCATACCGCATTATTTATGAAGCTGCACGGGGCTAAAAGCAGTCAATTATCGGATCCACTCCCCTTCAAAGCAGCAAGATGCATTGGTGTGATCTCGCAGAAGAGAGTCCTGCTCCACATCGCTACACCGAAATCACACCGGAGCCGTGATTGGGATCGGCCTGCGCTGACAGATGAGCACAGCGCATGTGTGTGTTCTTCACATGGAAAGCACTCTTTATGAAAACAGAAAATAAACCATAATAATCATAACCACCACCTGGGAACCACAACACCTGGGTATGATTTATGTTTGACGACTCGGTATGCATCAACTTACTTCACACTGGCCATTCCCAGCCTCAGTGAAATATTCTTGCACAAACGATTATGCATAAAAATCCCTCCCATAGGTTATTAACAATCCACAGTGGTAATTGATTTTTCATCCGACTAAGACCTAAAATGTACACTAACTAATGCAAAAACAAGTGCACCCAAGACTTTCTTTGGCCGACACAATTTTCTACATTATCACGCACATAAACTGTCCAGTACGTGTTCAAATCATGTCCAAAGTGTTAGTATTGTAATCGTATTAGGGTGCAGCTGGGTCCCGGGGTGGACCCCCATCATCAGAAGCTGCGGCTTGGCTGTTCTCCATTGGCGTCCGTCTCGGCAGCAATCTGGCCACCCACCCAGGGGTATTAACTTTCGGGGGCAAAGAAACAACCACCCTCCTTGCTTTTAATGGATCAGGGTCTTATCTGTCCACTCCTGCCCTGACCCTTTCTGAAGAAGCCGATTCCGCCCGAGGCCTGGCACCGCTCGGGTGTGCTGTGCTGCGAGATGTATGACCCGTGTAGCTGTAACTTACAGCACCGGTTTGTTTACAGGACTGTCATTAACCTCGAAGAAAAAGGGTGACGTCGTTTGGAAATCACGTTAATTACATAGCGTGCACCTTGTGATCTCAATGCCCTTGTCTGGTGAATAGATGTTTTCCTATCTGTGCCCTAGACGTTCACAAACGACTGACGCATGCGTTAAGTGTGTAGCTAAACATGCTCCAATCTTACTCCGCTCCAATGTACTAAACAGGTTAATTATAATGTGATCCGCGAGTTTTACCACAGGCTATAGTAGTCATGGATGCCACTGTTTCCGATGGCTGGTATCGCTCTTTGACATCGGACTCAGTAACTCAAACTGCACCAAACATCGGCCCTGTCTTAAGGGTAATGGGCACAATCATTTGCTGTGATAATTCATGGTTGGTCAACCTAAAGAATGCCATATCCTGACTTCAGCCCTCTTTATTTCCATATTTTCAGTACTTCTACTACTATTACTACTTATAATAATACCAAGTCAAATCATATCACCAAGGCACGGTGCGACTTCTGTAACTGTCCAGCCATCACGAAGATTTGATTTAGACGTTCACTTTTTTGCATACATATTATAATATTTAATATATAACACAAACCGGAAAAACCTTTCAAGACTGAATGGTAGTTGCATACGAACATGCACGATCTTGTGCGGGTATATAGGCTATGCTTCATATAACTGTTTATCTTTTGCAAAACGTTAGTTGAAATGTGTGGCATGTTGTGAATGGGTTTGGGAAAACACTGTTCATTGTTTTACTAAGCCATGCGATTCTTCCTCGGCGGTGCAAATTAACATCTCGGTACAGCCCTGCAGGGAACAACAGGAAAAGATGTCGCAAACAGACTGCCCATCAAATGCAGAACAATAGCCCCAAATCCGTTTAATTTTCGTCCACTGGAACCATAATGGGTCTAGTGCCCGTAAAAAAGAACTGAATACCATCCGCGGTCAGCAAATCTGCTGCATTAAAGAGAGAGAGAGAGAGAGAGAGAGAGAGAGAGAGAGAGAGAGAGAGAGAGAGAAAAGCGATCACACCTCATTAGTTCCCTCGAGGTGCGGAGCAGACAGCGCGAGAAAGGCAGGAAATTTCAGCGCTTTTATGGCAACCGGCAATTATAAATCAATACAGCTACGTGTTTGCAGAAAGTCGCACTCCGAAGCAGCTTTCCACTTCACAAAGTTCGCAAATTGTTATTTTGTGCAATCACACGTGGCGTTAGCGCAAAACACCGCCGCCACTTAAGCAAATCGTGTATGTTTAGATTTAATTTAAAAATACAGCGCTGATGCTCCACGTACACCCGTCAGTTTTTGCATACCGATTAAATTGTTTAAAGGACGGGACACAACTTCACCACCCTCCAATGACCTACTTGTTACTATTGCCACGTATCGGGGTCCCTCATATGCTCAAATTAATTAGCGGGGGGGGGGACATATTGAAAAGGAATATCAACTGCATATTTAACAAGGCAATACAGGTAGCTAGATGCAATCAGACATAGCAGTAATCTAAAAACAACCCCGATTGCAATATATTGTTCGAGATTCCATGTGAAATGTGAGATTCCATTTCCAATATAAAGCAGTCGGTATTTTATATTACAACACATTATATTTATACACTCTTAACCCCCCTTTAAGGACGATGCCAACATTACAAGAAAAACAACTCCAAGAGCATCCACTTCATTGCACCGCTCACCTGTCACCTTCTAAAGGAGTTCGCTTGGTTCCTCTGCATTGACATACAACATTTGCACAGCTTTTAAACAATGAAACTTCAACATCCCAACATGAATACCTATACGATGCTAGTTCAAATCAAATTAGATTATATTGGCCAAACCCAGGGGAAACCGTCAACACATGACTCTTCCAACTAGGTAGTCCAGACTCTTCCTACAAGGCGAGATGTGAACTTCATGGAAATATCAAATGAAATCCACTTCACTTAGTCTTGTTATAACGTATGGAAAACTTGAGGCAAATCAGCCATCAAGGGGGAAAGCAAACTATAGTGCTGAATTCTTTATGTGAATGTGTTCAATAATGAAAACGAGCTGCCAGCAGCCGTAATGCGCACACAAAGTTTAAAGCTCACGCTGACAGAAGGTGGGGGGGTTCAGTCGCCTCGGTTTTGCACGGCAACTTTGTATTTCCTTTTTGTTTCGGAGGCGTTAATGCCTAAAATGAAACATAAAAACGTCTTCATCTGCTACATTCCATGCGATACAATTGGTCTTTAATACCATTCATTTACCCGAGGACCATGGTACGAGTCTGGCTGCATGCAACAATACCTTTAGATTCGCGTGAACAACAATGCTACCCCGTCACTGAAACCTTTGATCTCGCCAGTGCAAACAGAGCAGAGGTGAATGGCACGCCGCGGTAGCTGTGTTGACATTATGTCAGCGCCATAAACAAGCCTTTCCAATGTGAAATAAAGAAAATGTGATTTTCGGCTGAAATATAATGAGCTGGCACACAAAGCCTCAATTACGTGTGTGTGAATACCTTCTCCGTACAGAAACGCACAATACCGGGGCGCGTCCGACGGCGCTGGAGCCGCTCTTAAGCCGCACGACCGGGCTCTGTTCCCGGCTCAGTCTCGGACAAAGCCAGACGCTGTAGTCAACGCGGTGGGTAAATCCAGGCTGTAAGAAGCTGTGATCTTACTGGCTGTGGCTGTAACTGTCCTACGCAAAACAGCGCCTGCAGTCTGCCGGTATCCATTCAGACAGAGACCAGACAGCAAGAGACCGTGCTAAAAGTAATAATTGCTCCAGCTCGTTCGTTATCCGCGCTGGCCGCCTGCCTGTGCCGGTTGCATCACGACTCCCTTCCAGAAAACGGCTCTGTGGCGCTTTTCCGTGTGTAGTTAGTTGGGAGACGATATTGCGAGCAGCCCCGCACCTCATGTAGGGGAGAAACCGCGTTTGCACCTCCCGTGCATTCTAACCACGTACGAGCATATGTTATGTATAATTTTTAAATAAGTAATATGAATTAATCACCGCTGTCTTCGCGGGTTTCTTTCTATTTCATTTGTCCGCTTCCTGTCGTGTGCACTTCAGCAGGCTGCAGTCCGCGAAATGTGGAATGGGACAAAGCCCGAGGTGCATACCACGTAATAATTCATTAACATAATTAAGATGGATTACACGTCAATCTAAATAGCCCGACGTATAATTTCGTACGTGGGAAAAGAAACCTATTTGCTATTAAAGTTGCGATTAGAATAACCCATTGAAGCCCTACAGTGCATGTGCTTGTGCAAGTAGTAGAAATATATTTCCACGTCCAGCGTCCGGAGCGAAAGTAGCCGAACTGGCTGCGGGGACACGTCCCTGTTTAACTTTCTTTAACGCTTTAGCTCTCTCCTCCCGAGAGCTGTTGGTCTTTCACTTTGAACTTCACACTTTTCTTCTTGTCCACGCAATCTGGTTAATTTAAAACTAACACCTCACCCCCATTCGCGTTGTGTTTTTCGCTTCGTCTGTTTTTCTTCCAAGTCTAAGCTGTCCTGAGCCCCAGCGCTTGTCTAGACCAATCGATCATTACACACACTAAAATGCACCACAAACAGTTGTCCTTTCTGGGGGGAGTAAAACCACAGAAGCCCACTTATTAAGCACTTCGCAAAGCTGAAGGTAATTCAAAGCAGTCCGATTATAAGAGCATCTGCATTTCTACCAACAGGCTTTTACACGAACCTTTAAATTGTATTGTAAATACCATTTATAATTTTACTATAATCTAGATTTATTTGAAAATACCCCTTTAATCTCATAAACGTCCGAGCGAAAAACAAAAGAATAAAAGGATAATTTCCCGTCTCTGAAAGCCCATTTTCTTTGTTTGCGAGCTAGCTGGCTCAAGGTAAACAGAACCCAAAGGTGCCGGATAACTAATGAGCTGGAAAACGCATTGATCCACAGAGTCCTTCTAATTAACGGTCATTCATCGACCCTGGAAAGAATGAAGAGCGCAACGAGTTAAAATAATAAATACACAACCGGCACAAGAAACTATAAATACACTGTCAAAAAATAAATAAGCAGAATTCAGGTATAACTTTTCATTTTCACTAGCCCCGTCCAATGCAACGAAACTAAAGTTCCCCGAGGTTTTATTTATTCCCAACACTGTGCGGATTAGATTTAATAAAACAGCAAATCTCTCAACCATGCATACTATAAATCTGTGAAACGTCGGCGACTTGCTAAACTCGGATTAGACGCGACAGAAAGTCATTTGTAACAGTCTGATTCACACCTGCACTAGCCTAGCTGCGGTCTACAAGAGGAGGTGGTGGTGGTGGGGAGGGGGGGGGAGACTTCAACATGCATCTGTGCGGGAGGGTTGCGTCTCTGCCGCAGTCTCTCTCCTGTCTGTCTCCAGCCCGTGACAAGCGCTGCTTCACCCCGCCAGCCCGCACCGCCCCGCACCGCCCCGCACCTCACCGCACCGCACGCACGACCGACACCGCGGGGATGCCCTCCACCGTCGTCGGACCGCAACATTATTTATGAACCAGACTACCAGCCGCCTGGGCGAGGCTCGGAGCCGTAACGCCTTTCATTTCGGGCACAAAAACAACAACTTACTTCAGCCCGAAACAAAGCGCTGCACTGGCACAGAGCGCACGCAACCCGCAGCTCCTCCACCGCGTCCGAGTCGAGGGAACTGCACGCACACGCACACAGAGGCTGCCCCGGCTGTCTGAGCGGATCTTCGATCATTTTACTTTCACATCGGACGCTAGTTTTCCTATTAGAAGTGTTGCCTCTATACGAAACAGCAAACGCAAAACCGCTCCTCTCGCCGGGAAGCCCCGACGCGACGCTAGAAATGATTCATTACTAGCTTGAAGGTTTTCACCCGTTCCGAGGCGGATGATTAAAATCTAGCCTGACTAATTTGTCAACCGTTGGCAATACCCCCCCCACCTCAACGCAGCCTCGCCAGACCACCCTTATCTCCGCCGGCTGGGTTGTGTTGTGTGCGATTAGTGGTGCCAGCGAATTGCTCCGGACCCCCAGGAGCGCAGGCGACAAAGCCACAACTTCACAACTGTGCAAAAAGCCCGGCAGAGACGGGGTCCCAGGGTGCGTGGTAATATCTGCAGCTCTTCTGCGCTGTCGAAGTCACGGTGTAGCGAAACATCTCGTCTTGCACAAGTGAGAGAATAAAAAGCCAGCAAGATTGCGTGCAGGACAACTCATCTCAGCGTTGAAAATTAAAAAAAAATCAGTCTTACCTTTTTGGGAATAGGGAGAACGAGTCCCTGTCTTATCGCCTGGATGTAAAAGTTTTTTCTCCTTGTGAACTTTCAGGCAAGGATTCAAACCAGACACGATCCTCTATTTGCGTTTCACGGCAGCGCAAACATCCCAGTCAAAGCGCAAACTGTAATTGAGCGCAGCGTGCGGAGAGCGGTCTCTCTGGGCTCATTCAAATCCACCTAAATCCAGTGTCGGGGACACACGGGAGGTCCTGGAGGCTCCTCTCCGTCTCGGGTGCTTTTCTCCGACTCTCTCGCTCAGGGCAGCCGTGCGATAAATACTTTTTTTGTAGTGATCCAAAGAGTCACGGCGTACTTCCAGCAGGACGAAAACGGCGCAAAATCAAGGGAAGGCGTGCACATCCTCGGCTTGTTTCAAATGTTAAATATCCAAATGCTACAAGAGCAGATATTCCTCCGTCCCGGGAGCGCACTGGGGGTCTTGGCGTTATGCAAGGGCACAGGTGGCGGCCGTCCGCGGACTCCTGCAATTAGTGGAGCCCCGCGATGCCTCGCAGCGCCATGTTGTCGGGTTGCCGCTCGCACTGAACTCGCCGCCTCGGATGACAGTAGTTCACCCTCTCCTTCTACACGACATCGTGCTTCGGGGGGAGGCTTGGCTCATTTTGCATTTGTCTTCTTCTTGACTCTTGCTGGTGGGTTGCGCTTAAAACAAACGCACTGTTTCGCACTTCTCTCGCTGTGTCTCTGGTCTTTCGCTTCGCAGCTCCAGACACCAGCTGCTCTCTCTCCGTGTGCGCGGCGGAGACTGAGCGCCAGCGCAATCCGCTCCCACTCGCAGACTCTACCCAGAAGGCCAGTCGGGGAACCGCAATTACCATAGACCTCCAGCGAACTTACTAACAAAACGGGGGAGAGAGAGAGAGAGAGAGAGAGAGAGAGAGAGAGAGAGAGAGAGAGCTGGTGCTATTCCTGAGCTCTTTTTTTATTTCATCTCCCTAAGATAGAGACTGCCGCATAGTGTACAAGTTAGCATTTTAATTGACACGTGGTTAAACCAGTTCCTGCTTCGCTCCTTTAATCGGCCGACATCATCTTAAAACATAATTGGGTGCTACTCAATTTAAAACATTTATGAGAAGAAGGGAAAAAAAAAAGTTTGCATTTAGATGAAAGACACCGATGTATATCTCATTGGTTATTTGTTTGCCTCATCCAAATACATCAATAAAATCAATATATATTGTGGGTTGCTTGAAAAATCAACATTTTATAATATATTATAAAATACAACGTTATACTCATCTCTATTAAATATGACACACGTTGGGTTAAATAGGGATAATGCATTCTTCCATTCTGTCAAACAAATAACTAACATATTTGGTCGTTTGTTACAATGTAATGTTGCCGTGTCCGCTTGAATATATCCGTATTTTGTCCAAATGTAAAACTGTTTTGAGCTTCGCAACCTGAAAAGGTCATTTAGTGCAGCCACGGTCTGCAAAATTAAAATGGACGCTTTCATGAAAATAATATATATAATTGTATAAAATTGGTGTAATATTCCTTTGGGGAAATGTGGTGTTTTTATATTTTAAATTAATTACAACACAAATACCCTCGTTGGATTATCAATATATGCGCTGTTTATGTAGATGGTCTGCGTACAGATATTTGATGGTAAGGCTTTCAGGTGCAGGAAAGACTGACTCACAACAAACCAAAGTGACTAAACGATCAATGATAGTCTGGACTCAGGCTCCTCCGGCCTTTTATAATCCTGCAGTGGGTTGTAGATAAGTGCAGGTCTTCACAATCTGAAGACGCCATGCAATTTAGCGCTGCTCTCTCTATATTTCCCCGGAGACATGCAAACTAGTGGATCTCCTGCGGGCCACACAAAACCAGTGCCAGCGTCTTCCTAAAACCTGCGGAGACCTGTCCATGTCTTTGAAGTCATCTCGACCAGCATTTCTACAAATCCCCAACGGTTCATTCTCTGCCATTGGCACACGTTAAAGGCGCTGTAGTGCAGGATAGAAACACGACGTGGGCCAAGGTTTTAGTCGTTTGCTTCTCTATGCTGTGCTTAAAGCATGCCAAACGGAATAGAATGCACAATCAACAAACGCGTTATGCATCAAAAATGTGTAGTTTTACACCTTTCACACATCTAAAAGACTTTAAAAAAATGCTTTTCACGTCGTGCGTGTAGCTGGGAAAATTGTAAATGGCCTCTATTCGTTGCACCGTAAAGCAGGAAGCTGGATAATCACACACACGGGCTGTAATAGGATTGCCTGTATAGTCTGACAGGCCGCCCTCCCCCTCTCGCAGCCCCTCCGGGATGTGACCCGAAGGTCAGGCCGCTGTGCAGTGCGCTCAGCGCGGGAAGCTCCTTTCACAGAGCTCGGCCCGTAAACACAACTGGAGATCAGGAATAGGGGCATGCACCCGTTTATTATTCGTGTTGGGGTTACTTTGTTTTACACGTTGCTCTTACAGAAACGTTAAACTGCGTGCAACCGCAGCACATGGATGATCATAAGAACAATAATAGTAATAACAGGGAGGATCAAGAAGAGGACACGTAAAAAGAGCAGCTTCAGGATTTGAATAAGCTTTGCCTATAAAATCGTCTGTGTCGGTAAATGTGGGCAAAGGTGGTTTAAAATTAGTGGTACAATAAATTACAGCAGCATCGATTGGGGGGTATTATGAAAAAGAACGACTGGTCTTTTATTCGGTAGACTTTTCAGTCTACAAAAATACAATTTCAGTTTCAAAAACAGCAGAGGCTGTCAGCACAGTTCCTCACAACACTCTTCCGTCGCAAAACGCCTTTCAGGATTTAAGATGACAGTGCGGCCCGTTAAATGTTGTAGCCTGCACTGTATCTAGAAATATTAGTCTTTGATTAGGACAGACCTTGAAACGTCATGGTGTCTTGGCCTTGAAACCCACATTTTTAAGAAGAAACGTGTTTTAATTATGTGGGAAATTTTCGCAATAATGCGAGACAATAGCCTCTGACACCTCCTTAGCATACTCAGATTGTACAGTTTGACCTTCCCACACCATTCCCTGCTGACACAATGACTACCCCACACAATTATCTAATCACACAATCACCCGCATTTTGCCCACATAGGCTACTATATTCACTTATTATTTTAGCACTACATAATGTATGTGATATATTATATGTCTGTACAATATATACATTTGTATCCATCAAAGTCTCTGGTCTTCTTCTGAAGACGCATGAACATTGGTGAACAGATAGATAACATTGTAGATAAATGATATTATTATTTTTCTACCTTACATTGCACTTTCCGATTTCAATTATATTTTTGGACATTTTGCGACAGCGCTTGGTTTTCTTGTTGTGACCTGACCTGTCCTAACATGATGCAAGATCATTTATCCCACAAAAAAGCCCATGTGCGAGAGCATTGTCCGTTTCATCTGTGTCTTCCAGACAGGCGAGGTTGGTGCCGAGACTGGCCTGGGCAGAAACAAGCAGTACGTGGTGCCAACGTTTATGCCACTCGTCGTATTATAAACATATGTAAGATGTACACGACCTCTACATACTACCCACATTAACTTACAATTAAATTCATATTTAAATAAGGTGTTATACGCTTTACGTTTTTTCCACAAGCCAAAAAAACCTGCAGCTCCATTTCTGTCCCCAAGGTTGTGCAAATTACAGCTGCCTTTAAATTGAAAAAATCAGATTCTGAGTGTGAAGCTAAATGTAATATCGGCCTGTGCCTTTAAAGTGCTCACTGGCATATATATATATATATATATATATATATATATACTTCATTAACTGCAATGTCTGGTGACAGTACTGTGTTTCGGTTCAGGGTACGTTTTGTCTGAAGGAGATTGATGACATTGGGTAACAAAAAGTGACCATCCTCTTTCTAATTCCAGGTACAGTGATTAAATGGAATTGCACATCTTCTTTCTGTTGAAGTTTCTGGGAACCACATCCTTTTTTCCTCTGGGCGAGCTGCGAGTGAGGGCACATGAAACCTCTAACGTCACCAAACTATAATTAGTGATTTAGAGAAACCCCCTACAGGAGAGTAACGCAGCACTCATAACTGTGTGCCTCCCTCTCCGATCGCCTTCCCGGAGAGTGCGGTGTGGATATCCATCAGGCATGTCGTAACGATTCCCACTTTTTCTCTACACCCCCACCCCCCACCCCTCGGGCTTAGGCTACATCAAAAGAAAGCATACGTTCACAAGAAAAGTGGACCACTGATTGCGTGTGATTTTTATCTGCATACTTGCAATTATATTTGGTAGTTTAGTGGAATCAAGAGAGACAGACCATCTTGAGAGCAGCGCTACAGATATCCCGCACCAACACAAGCTTATGCTGTAATGCACTTTACCAAACTTCCTGAAATGTGCAGTTTACCATGCAGAAGTCGGCGTTGTGAAGAAGGAGGGGGGTTGCAATGAAGCAGGCCATTTAACACCAGGGCAGGAAAGAGTAACACAAGGGCACATACGGGACCCGTGCTGTGGCTATCGAATGCAGCTAATAAAAGACTTCACCCCAATGGAAAAACGAATGGCTTGATTTGCGAGCCAATATGGGACAGAGTAAATCTAAAGCCACGCAAACCCGGGGCGACGCGGAGCCGAGGTCTTCACCCCAGGAGGAGTCTGTGTCGCTCCGTGTGCGGCGTGCATCACACCTCGGCGGCAGCTCTCGGTGACTGATGCGACCTGTCGTGCGTGCCCCCCGGATTCATTAAACGCTAGACGAGTACAGAAAGAAAGATGATAATGAAAGATGGCGATACTCCCCTCCCCCACCCCCTCTCCACAGCTCCCACTTCCTGCAGCGGAGGTCTCGTTTCCCAGCCCGGAGCTGCCGGTCGCCATCCGTGCGACAACTGCTTGCATTTCCAGCCTTTTGAATGAAGCTACGGCTGCTTGGTACTTATTTAAACCTTCTCATCAGGACATTTATTTAGGCATTTGATGATGGATGCATATGTTTTTTTTTTTGTTTGTTTTTTTTAAACGGTGTATTTGTTACTTTGACGCAACACAAGCTTTGCTCTTCTGTTACTCGTGATGCTTATTTCGCCTTGTATACACGTGTAGGTTGTGCCTAGCCAAACTTCATCTTGTACATTTATATTGGTCTCTGTCCATGAATAGGAATTACATTGTATACTACTGACATTGTTTACACAACAATATATTCAAAGCAACACCGTTAGTGTGTTAAAACCAACAACAAGTGGGTGAGTCGTTCTCCAAGCTTCGTGGTGTGGCTGCCACGGAGAGACGTGTCGAAATGGTGTTGCGATACGAGTCCCAGCACACAGATGCATGCAAGATAACACAAGACTGGGGTGAGAAGTGCTGTGTTCAGCTGGGCTGTGTTGATGTCTGGATGTAACCCGTATACAGTATATTCCTCCACCGCACTGCTGACTGTCTCACTACTGCTCCATGGTCTATTTTTAGACGACGTGTTTTGCTTGGAGTTCCTCCCTAAAAGCCAGATGGGGATGAGATTGGAAGTGGATTGTCTGAGTGTACAATCAGACTCCGCTCTTCGTGTTGCACCGAGAACAGAGGGGGAGGGGTGTGTGTGTGTGTGTGTGTCGGGGGCTCATTCTTCTCCAGGGCGGGGTAACACGGGGGCGAGTCCCCCGGCGCTGGCTGTAGTTAATAAAGTGTTATTCAGAGCGCATGACCTTGGTGCGGATAGCTCGGGGAGTCAGGAGGCACCACAAACACTCTGCAACACAACTTTCATCCGAGACGAGGCTGCTCCACTGACAGGCAGTCTTAAGCGTTCATTTAAAGCAGAATTAATCATTGCAGGCAGCGGAGTCGGAGATCAACTGTTAATAGTCTCGGATGAGGCATGCCAAGGGGGTAGGTAAGGGTGCGATAAAGGGAAACTGTCAACGTGCCCGCAGCCCCCGCTGTATTAACCCTGTGTGCACAAGGCACGCAAATTGGCATGGAGAGACCTGAGCACAAACAGCTTTTCTATACCAAGTCAGATATAGAAATGTAGCAGTCAAGTGAGTTCGGGTGTTTTGACATTACACCAGCCATCAAATCTCAAATGCATGGGCTATTCCAGACGCAGCCAGAACCAACTGTATCTGTACCAAGTCCTTTCATTTGCTTTTGGGAAATATGACTGGAGATGTTTGCAGAAAGAAGAACAACATTCTGACCGCTAAAAACTGCAGTCCAGAGTGGGATCTTTATTTTAGCAATGTTGTAACAGAGGCAATGATTGACACCCGGGTCAAATTAGCAGTATACTTGTGGTCATCGCCCTGCGGTTAAACACACCCCGTCCAACAGGGCGTATCCAGGATAATAATATCAATACGCGCCTGGCAGGATTTTGTCTTTTGGGCTCACCCCACCTCAAAAATTACAACAGTTCGTCAAATTAATAATTGAAATATGTTTTTTTTTTCATTCATTGGGAATTGACTGAAAGATTAAATTAGAAATAATTTGTATGTGTATTGTCATGAGTAAAGTCACATACTCAGTTTAGTTATCATGACATAGTTTAAGGATAGATAAGGATAAAGTTGATGCACAGCATGATATTTATCATTTGAATTGAGGTTTGAGAATACCCAAATGGGTTTTGCCACCATTCATATTTGGTATTGGGTGTCACCGAAATCGGGAATAACCATTTACACATATAGTAATTATATTAAATCAATACCGACCAATTTCAGGAGTCGGTATTGCACTCTTTTTCTGGGGTGAGTCTACAATTGCATGATCACAAAAGTACCTTCTAGACAATACTTTCACTGAGCCACCTTACCCAGTGCTTAGACCCTCGTAGATAGCTGTGGCACTGTAAACTGACATCCAATTAGGAGATCATTAACTGGTTTAGATTAACCTCTTTATGTGATTACCGCCTCTCCGTGTAGGGTGCAAGTTCCGGGGTTTGCTATGGTCTTATTTTGTGTTTGTAAATATTGTCTGGTTGTAAAAGCCACACTATAAATGTCAGGAGCTATATTACAAGCACGAGTAATGAATGAATGTCGAAACTCTTTATTCCGTTTATGCAATGGACTAGTTCTACTAACTGGCATTCTGGTGATTTTCAGCAGATTCATTTAACTGGAAAACAGTAATGACTAAAAACAAAACAAAAAACACTATGCTGTATCTATATTATCTATATTACTATAATAGCTTACTAATAAGAAGAACGCATGAGTGCGAACTTGGATTTTTTCAAATGTTTTGAGTGTGTGTGTGTGAGTGTGTTTTAATGATTGAAGATCCATTTTAGGCTTAAGTAACCCGACACCCTATATGCTGAACGAAGGGCGTCGTGACTGACTCGCTTATGGCCGGCTGGAGCCTGCAGCAGGTCGCTGGTGACACGGTTCAAGGACGGGACAGAAAAGGATTGTACACAAGCGCAGAATCAAGAGCCGGGATCTCTCACACGCCAGCTCGCAGACTTGACACGAGTAAATAGAAACCAAAATTTGAAAGAACCTCTGCTTAATCGGGAACCATAGCAAACACAAATCCTCCGCGGTGCCGCTGTTTGCGCTTGCACATGGCGCGGTGCAGATAAGCGGGTCCGGGCTGCGGGGCTCTGGCCGCCCGGGGACCAGCGAGTCTCCAGCAGGAGGTCTAACACGGATCGCTCGTCCTCAGTCGGGTTCACTCCAGCAATTAGTCAGGTTGGACACGAACATATATAAAAGCATCGGATCCTCGGATTAAATTGGCACAGCTAACACCAGCTGTTGTCCGAATCGCATGCACCGCCGTAACAGACTGCTGTTTTGTAGACTGGACATACTTTACATTCAAGTCGTAACATGATACTGTAGGGCACTAGGTGCATCAAAATACATGGTTCGTTTAGGAATGTCTATTAAGTATTTAAAAATCAACTATAAATAATAGCAAATAGCCTATATGTTGATCTGATACAAATAACGGTGTTTCATTTGGGGACATGTTGTTTGGGAAATAGCAATGGCTATTTATTAGGAAAGTAAAGGCAACTATCTATTGAAGAATGTTT